>NC_080784.1:160796553-161109053 GCF_028018385.1 Neofelis nebulosa
CAGGGTGTTTCATTAACTAGAACCTTTTTGTTGTTGTTGTTAAAAGTAACAGATTCAACCAAGCTAGCTTTAACAAAGAGCAGACCTTATTATAAATGTACTGGGATACGGATGTAACTGTATCTCAGGTAACCAGAGGATTCAGAGACCTAATGTCCTCAGGACATTGTTGTCATTTCTCAGCTTTCCCCTTCCTATCTCCCATTTATAAAAATATTTCTGAACAATTATCATTAGTAGTATATAATTGACATACAATAAACTTCACCATCTCTGATTTACAGACTGGCCTTCCCTGCCTATATATGGTCTACGTAAGAGCACAAACAGTGGCCTGCAATTCCTAGGCTTTGTACCCTGCAAGTAGAGGTTATGTTTAAAATATTTAACAATCATAATTTAAGGGACCTTACATGACACTGATGCATATGAGCTGTACAAGATCTCAAAGAGAAGTTGTCCTCACCCCAAGTCTCAAACCAAGATATCTCAGGACACAAATTTATTGGCCAAGCTTGACTCAAGCACCCATCCCTGGGTAAAATGTATTACAGGGAAGGGTTCCACAATAACACAACTTCAACATATAGAAAAGGAGGATCATTCCTTAAAAAATGGGCGCACAACATAAAACCCCCCTTAGATGTTTATTACAGATATCTAAGTCTGATATCAGGAGGGGGATCAGTTTTGGGATCCACCAGCATATGGATGGTAATGATGTCATAAGAGGACATAGAGATCATTTAAGGAAAACACGCACAGAGGGAATAGAAGGCCAAACTTCTTTAAGGCCAAACCTTTCAGGTGTAACATTAATCACAATGGGCAAAGTAAAAGTTGCCTTGATGGAAACTGAAAAAGCCAAAGAGATAGGAGGCCCACCAAAAGAATACGTGGAGGATACATGGTTATGAAGCCAGGGGAAAAAAATGGTTCAAGATGAGGCTTTGTGCAAAATGCTGCAGACAAGTCAAACATCATCTGCAATGAGCAAGAAGAGATATTTGGGAGCTAAAACGAGCAATTTCAATAGAATTTCAGGGTCATGAGCAAGACTGTTAAGTGTGGAGGCGTGAGTAGAAGGTGAGAAAATGGTGCCAGCATGTTACTGTCATACCTCAGAGGAAACTGGAAGCCCCTTTAATGCACATGTTATTTTTGTGTATGTAGAAATATGACTAGAGAAATTTGCCACAGCTCTGTGATTGTTTTTATTTACAGTTTTTGACACTTTGAATCATGAATTCTGGGTCTGTACCATGTTTTATGCAAATAAGAACTTCCCAGGCTTATGTTCATCATGAATATAGATTTTTTTTTGCCAAGGCAATATGAACTATGGAAGAAGCACTGTGTGTAAGAAAATCATCAAATGTCATTAAAAGAATCATACTTCATATTACTATAATGTGTTGTAATTCTCAATGCATTTTTCTTTTGTATCTAAATTCACAAACTGTTTCTAAGTGAACAAGAACTGTTCCCTTCTAAGAAACCTAAATTGCCCTAAATATCATGAGGTGTTCCTCTGATATCAATCCACTGACAAGGTAGGACCCCTCAACACACAATAGCTATTGAGGGCTAAATAGAGTTTAATAGAAACAGTTTGTTCAGAGAAGGCTCGCATTTTCTCAAGAAACAATCTTTTGTTTCTATGCAACAAGTAAAATGAACCAAAATTATTGATTTGTGCTTTTTAAAATTTAGAATTTGACTCCTCAAAATTGTGTATGGCCTGATAATTTCAAATTTGATAACCCCTTTCACTTCCTCATGACTGCAGGATTAAATTTCTTAGATAATTTTCGGCTACAGTGATACACATATGGGATAAGTAGAAACCAAGGTGAAAACATAAAAATGTTCCCCACTACACCAGGCCAAGTCCAGTTTAACCCAAACCCAGAATATCCAAATCCCCTAATGGATCCTCAAAACATTCTAAGGCTGATAGACTGGAAGTGATGAATAATTGGGAAAAAATGCTCTCTCCAAAGTCACACAAAAATCCTATCAACCCAGTACAACTCATTTACCCTTTTAGTGCAGGCCTAATAAGCAAATGCTCAAAGGCTCAATTTTCTACTTCTTCAAAGGTGATAGCATCTACAGTAATCGAAATTTCTTCTTAGATCGAGTTATTTCAGTAGTAGCTAATTTTCCTGGATCACCAAGTTAACCCCAATGAATAGGGTAGATAATTTGACACTAAAAATATCATTCTTATATACAGTCTCATATTAATTAATAACTAATTTCAATTCAGATTATTAATTATCCTGAGATCAATTTTGTCTAAGATACTAAATCTTACAGAATATTCCATCTTCAACCTAGTCAAGTCGCTTGAAGTGGATAGGATTAACAATGCATCACCAAGGTAACAGAGGTATTTCCAGTTGTCAGGTAAGGAGTTTTAGGGATATATTCAACAGGTAACATTAGGCCTTAGGTGTAAGTCAAATTATTATGCCTTGTGCAGAGTCTAATATCATCCCCCTTGAGAAGCAACAACAATGAAAAAGTCAGCTGAACACAAGACTACTGAACATTTGTGGATTAGAAGTTAATGTAACATCGAATCAAGGTCACATGATGCAGTAAAGCAGACAGAACCATTTTTGGTTTTTTCTGAATGGTGTATGTGCTTTCACTCCCCGCAGATGTCCAATATTCCTTTGTTCTCCAGACTGTCCCAAAGGCATAAACAATTCAGAGAAATTAGTTCATTCATGTCTAAGATAACGACCACTGTAGATTTATTATCTTAGCAGTGATGATAATTGCATCTCAATTTATTTTAAGGCTAGTATCCCTGAGAACTTGTACAATTTGTGGCTGAGAATTTCCATCTCTGCAGTCCTTTAACATTACTAATAATGTGAGTACTTAACACCTGACACATGCCTGCAGGGTTCTGAACAATTCAGAAAAAGTATAGTCAGTCCTGCAGGAAAGAAATAGTGACATGAGTGCAAGGTTAGTTGAGTTTTTCCTTGTGAACCCAAAGAGTTTTAAACACAGGCAGATGCCCTGAGTCCCTGCCTGAAAAAGCGGGCTATGGTATGGCCTTGTGGTTGGGAGTAAGTGGGGAAAAGGAGAGAAAAACAAAAAGGAAAAAGAGGTTCTCCCCAAAAGTGGCCTGGAGACGCTGTACAAATACACAAAACAGGAGTGGGCACTGAGTTAACTATCAGGATGGTTCACAAAAGACCTGCATTTGCATCAGCTGAACGATGTAGGTAAAGACACAGAGATAGGATAACTTCAGAGAAGAGCAAGTAGTCTCAATTTTTTTTAATGTTTATTCATTTTTTGAGAGAGAGAGAGCAAGTGGGGAAGGGGCAGAGAGAGGGGACACACCATCTGAAGCAGGCTCCAGGCTCTGAGCTGTCAGCCCAGAGCCTGACATGGGGCTTGAACCCACAAATCATGAGATCATGACCTGAGCCGAACACTTAAACAACTGAGCCACCCAGGCACCCCAGAGAAGAGTGAGCAGTCTGAATGGGTTGCTGTGGAAGAGACATTGTCTTCTTTTTCCCTAGTGGATAAGCAAAATTACCACCAGATTTCAAGTATCCTTAAATTACTTTGACTCCTAAGCAGTGGGGAGCCAATGAGTACTTTTGACCAGAAGAGCAATAGAATCATAGCTCAGTTACACCAAGGAAGGCATGGATGGTAAAAGACTGTGGAAGAAGCAGATTTGAGATTTCAAAGTGAAAAGAAGTTCACTTTAGGATATGCTAAATTAAGGTTTATGGTTTTTAAGGAATTTTTCACACCCTTAAAAATATGCCTTTATGAAAAAAGTTCTTATCAAGAGCTTATAAAGCTTTCAGCAATTTGCTTCCACCTGAGCAAAATGTAAATCCTGGCTCTGATCTACTTCTTCAGTCTGCTCAGGCAAAAATGAACGTAACTGAAAAGAAAAAAATAAATAAAAATAAATTGGCTACTTGGCTGAATTGACCAATCAATTAATTCAAAACAGTCAACCAAGCAGTACCATTCAATCTAGAGACATATCTCTTCAGGTCTATAAAAGAAGAAGGGTCAAGACCTCTTCTCCCAAGGTTACTATTCTAAAGGATGAAATAATGCTTTTATCAAACAATTAGATCTTTCAGCAAAATCAATTACTGATTGTATCCCAGATTCCTGGGAGAACCACATCATAAAAAGTGGTCCTTTGTAAGTTGTCAAGGACACAAACACAGTGGTCTAAATCTTTTTTGATAACCACAGTGGTCATTAATGCATGCTTTACAAAATGAAATGCTTTCATCTTTTTATTTTCTAGGGAAATCAAAATTTATAGCAAAGAGATGGTCTTTTTTTTAGGATAAATGTATTAATTTAAAGATTCAGGAAGAGATTTTGATATTATTTCTTAAAGGGATTGGTGGCATGAGTGATTCTTCCATCATATGTTTCCTGATTCCTATAAGCAACAGTTTTAAAATATAACACTTCCAAATGCAAAATCCTTAATGCCAGGGTGAGGAGGCATGGTTTTTTCTGATTTTAAAAAGACTATGGGCACTTGAAGTGGGGACATGAAACTCTCACTTCCTTAATAGTAAGAAAATACTTCTTTCCCATAAATATAAAAGCAGGCTCAGACCTTGTGATTGTTCTTCTTTATGTCAATTTTAATTTTTTAGGTGTAACAGATTATCCTCTCTTTTCTTTTTCCCATGTAACTGAAAGTGTGAGGTAGGTTTTAATGGAATAAGTCATTCCCAGTAGGAAGAAAACCTTGCTCTGCTGAAGCTTGTTATGGATTTGGTGTCAAATGCTGCCATTCTAGAGTAAAAGTGCTCCTTTAATTAATGGTTTCTATCTCAGAACCAGAAAATACTGGTAATTTTTTTTAAGTCACAATTGGTCTCTAAAGATTGATGCTTTAGAAAGGAGGATGATAGAGAATTAGGTTTAACAATGTAACCAGTCTCGGATCAGAGTGTTGTTTTAGCCAGCAGAAAACTTATTTAAAAAGGAATGCCAAGGTCTTTAAGGAATTCTTAGACTCCATTGTTTGCCAAGCTCCTAAGCCCCAACATTCCCTATTATGTTATACTCAGCCACATCACACATATTTTATTTAGTGCCTGTTACTAAAGGCATTTTAGCTTTCTGCTTCTGATGCTGTTCTCCATGTTCAAATTTGGAACCAATTTAATCCACATGATCTGATCTCCAAAAATGTATTTCATAAGTCTGATTATCCGAGTGAGTGCTGAAAGAGAAGTACTACAAGAAAAGAATGAGCTGTCCTTTAAGTTATTTTATTAGGAGCATTTTATTTTATGTGTGTGTATATGAATTGAAAACACATTTTTCAACACATTTTCTTTGCTGCTTCTCCATTGCCAGCAGATGCTTTGTCAACACTACAGACAAAGTTGTAGACATAGTCATTATTGTGTTTGCTTGGGTTTTGGTAAAGTTAACACACATATATTTGATTTATTTCTTTAAGTAAGTTTAGATTACTAGGATATCCAGTTTATGAATCTGTGGAACATGAATAGAGTTATACAAAACCCTTAAGAATTAATCCCAAAAACTCTCAGAAAATGGGTTAGTAGAATTAGTCCTGTACCATCTGAGTCAGGAGATAAGAGTCCCTTGGAACAGGGCCACTTATATAGGTTCGATGTTGAATACTCCTTGGCTGTTTTGTTTACAGTAGCTATGTAATAAATAAGCATTAAAAAGAAAATTGAAGGAATCAATGAATGAGCAAGGCATCCTTCTCCTCTGTCACTAATCAGCTACATTACAATTCACTGAACCTCTTCAGTGGTGCTAACTAGACTCCTTTAGTATATATCCCATGGTCAGATTTTCCTTGGTGAAGCAGTATTTTTGGTTTTAACACCTTTATAAGAGACATGCATTCTCCAGTTGTCTATTGACTTCATTACTCCCTGGTATTGCAAAACTCAATGGTTTTCTCCAATTAGTTTGCCTGCCTAGTTCTAGAATTCATTTGGGTTAACAATCCTTTATTATTTGCTAAGTTTCCCTAACACTCTTATTTTTGAAAACTAAGAGGCGCCTGGGTGATTCAGTCAGTTAAATGCCAGACTCTGGATTTTGGCTCTGGTCAGGATCTCGTGGTTGGTGAGTTCCAGCCCCACATTGGGCTCTGTACTGATGGCACAGAGCCTGCTTGGGATTCTCTCTCTCCTTCTCTCTCTCTACCCCTTCCATGCGTACATACTCTCTCTCAAAATAAATAAACTTTTTTCAAAAAGTAAAATGAAATTGAACTACATTCTTACTGAGAAAGGAAGAATATTTGATATTTCTTGACTGTGCATCAAAAAAATAAAATTCCAATACTAGTAATTGAATTACTTTATGAATTGAACAGTATGAGCACCAGATATAAAGTATCTTCTTTTCTTTAATAAAACAGCACATCCAGAATTGCCTTGTTACTTGATGGAGTTTTGTTTTGTTTTGTTTTGTTTTCCTAATACTTTTTATCCTAGCAGGTTTATTAGTTTTAGTTTATAGAACCATTCAGCATATATTGCCACTAAATACAAGACTTCTCACCAGATAATTGACTCAGTAATTCATAGGAAAGACAAAAACCAGGGCTCTAAGAATCCTAAATTAGAGATTCTTCCAAGAGTCATAGTAGTTCTAAAGCTCTGGCATAGTTTGCTAGGAACAAAGTAGATCTGTAAGATTGGGGGTAGGGTACTACCACCTTTCACGATGGAGTTTTAACTGTTACCATGAAACTGTACTTTGCTTCATTAACAATTTTTGTGTATAAACTATAGATTGCAAAATTTCAAAGACATAGTTTAAGATAGTTTATGTGCAGTATACTGTGAGAATATGTCCATGGATAACTTCTAAATATTTCATCATTTTAGAGGCACACAACAAAATTCTTCCAGGTGAAATGAACTGTTGGGAAATTATAATTTAATGTGAATTTCCATGAGTAAAAAAAATGTTAGTTGCATTCCCATAACAAAAAAAAAGAGATTTTTAATTATCAAATAATTACCAATATTTCCATATCTGACACCAAAGAATTATGAAAAGTATTTCATACTGTATATTAAACAACAAGACAAAACTCCTGTCATGTTTAACTATGTACATATTCATGTATAAGCACTATTAATATTGCACACCTTGCTTACCTTATTTCTTAACTATTTAGATTTAAACAGAGCACATAAAAACTCTTCCATAAAAAAGTATATATTTCACTATTTATGCACATCAATAAAAATTTTCAGGGATAAAGATGCATCATGCCGAAATCTTCTTACCAATCCCATTAACTGATTTCATACATTTGACCCTGATAAATTATATGAAAAAAAAGTTATATGAAAAAATTTAATATCTTAAAACTGATCACACATGCATTTAAATACTTGCAGTTACAAAGAAGACTCATCCATTCTATCAATAAGAGTCTCCCTAGTTGAGACAGTATTATTTACCAAAAAATATATTAACACTGAAACAATTAAATTTCAAAAACATCGACTAAATTTCAGCTAAAACACTTAGCACAAAAAGGCATAATTACTTATGTTCTTTGTTACAACATATAGAACAATACAGGAATACACAAAGCAGTTGTGCTGGAGACGTACCCATTGTTTCTATAATTGAAGTTCCAGGCAGAGCGCTGTCAGGAACATATTTATGACATGAGCCTACTGGTCCACAGACTTAGAGTACAATGAACCAAATTGCACACCCTGTTGTTCTCTTTTGGCATTAACTTAGCTCTTACTTCTTGGTTTGATAAAGGGGTTGATGGTCTCCTGGCTGAGCATGGTAGATGCCTGAATGCTGTAAGACAACTGGGCAGAAGCATTTATCACTGGGCAGAAGCATCTCCTGCTAATGAAAATGGCAGATGTCCAGGCCTACCCTTCCAGTAATATAAGTAGCTAATTTTTGTCAGCTACAAGGTGTTGAGCATGATAGTATTGTTTAGACTTGTTTGTTTTAATAGTGGCTCCTTCTCTATTGTGCTAATATACTGCAACAAGTCTTCCAGGAAAAGGTAGTTGTGGAAAGTTCCTGGTAAAAAAATAAAGAGGAGTATGTCACTTAAAATAGTGCAATGAGAAAAACGTATAAAGGGAATCCAAATAGAGAGAAGTCTAATAAATTTCCAAAAGAAATAGGAAGGGTATATAAATATCTTCAGTACATTAGAGTGAAGAAAATTGGTGGGCTCTGTAGGCTCATTGATCAGGGTTTGAAACCCCTTCCATTTTTTTCTAATTGTATGAACTTTGGCTAGTTATTGAAACTCTCAGTCTCTGCAATTTCTGTTTGCTTGTTTTGAAATGGTTTGGTTTTGGTCTTGGTGTCCTAACATAAACTGTAAAAACAAGGCAGATTGCTGTGAGAATGAAACTAGGTAACATACAGCACAGTTCCTGACACATAGTTGGCATAGCTGGTACTCAATAAGCAAGACAGCCCTCCCTGCCACCACTTCAAATAGATTATCTACTGTCTGCCTCAACTTAGTATATTATCTGAAGCTTCCCGGGTTTCCTAGGGAGAGGGAGGAAACACTAATCCTGCTCTCCATTGAAAAATGGTATGCAAATAGCAGTAGGAAATTCTCTGGCCCACACAAACCACCTGGCTTTAGCTTAGGTTGTGTCCACTGCTGAGAGTTAGTTGCGTCTGGCCAAGTCTAGTGGACCAGAAGAGGGGACCAATCAAGATATATTTGTATGGGAGCTAAAAGCCTTAGTGATGAGGCTATGATGAGTCTGGGGATGAAAAGGCATTGTGATCTGGTAAAGGAACTTTGTCAAGTCAACCTGCATGGAGGCTGAAAAAACTCATGAATGGTCAGTCATTTCTTCCAAAGGGACAAACAGCAAAGCACAATGAACTGATTTGGTAACATAGTCAGGGACGGGAATGTTGATTCACTGTAGCTATCAATGACACCTATCTATGTTCTGGACCCAGGGACATGTTTGGGTTCTAGACTAGAGACAGAAAAATATATAAGTAAAAATTGCAAGGATTTTTCACACTGCAAAATGCTGATAAAAAAGAGCAACATGCTGAAAACTCTGAAACAGTCTAACAAAGAGATGAGAGACATTCCCTCCCAAGTCACCAAGGATCCTTCACAATTTGGGCACTTCAGGGTTGTAGTACATTTGTGACAGTGCCTGACCAAGTAGTGGCAGCACCCTCTGAGACCCTGGGTCTGGCAGAAAAGCAGAAGAGCTGGACAAGAGGGCAGTGATGTCAGGATGAAGACTTTCCCTTTGCCTGGAGCTTCTGTAATAAAAGCTAGAGCAAGAAATGATAAATTCTGTCCAAACATTGTTATTATTACGGTCCCATCTCCAGCCCCAGGTTGGTGAAGTCTGGAGAAACCTGGGTTATATTTTCCAACGTGCTTCAAGCTTAGTATCATATCCCTTGTCAGTTCTCTCTTTCTTTATTCACTCTAGTTCTTCCCCCCAAAAAAGGGAGCAAAAGAGACATGAAATAACTGCAGGTTTCCATTTTTTATTTTTTTGTGTTTTTGTTTATATGACTAAATAAATTTCAAAACTTCATCTAAAATTACCCCAACACTGGCGCCTGGGTGGCTCAGTTGGTTGAGCCTCCGACTTCCACTCAGGTCATGATCTCGCAGTTCGTGAGTTAGAGCCCCCACTGTCAGCACAGAGCCTGAAGCCTACTTTGGATTCTGTGTCTCCCTCTCTCTCTGCCCCTCCCCCATTCATGCTCTGTCTCTCTCTGTCAAAAATAAATAAACATTTTTTTTAAATGTTTAAATTACCCCAACACTGTTGTGGTGATTGTTTAGCATCACAGAATTGTGTTTTCTTTCAAAGTCAGGTATTCAGTCTATTTTCCCCAGCAAAGGACCTGAATTACCAAGAAATAGAGTGGCTTGCAAAGTACTTGACTAGCAAGAAGAGCATAACCCACGCTTTTTCGATTATCATCCAGCAAACTGTCAGCTAAACAATACAGCTCTTTAAAATGAGTATTTTTAAGCAGGAGCTTAAAACTCAGCAATTATTTCTTGCTGGTGGGGTTTTGTTTATTAACTTTGAGGGTGCAACCTCTGGTAATTTATTACCTTTTATATTACATTTATTTTTACAGTATCACTCGTTTGCTCTAACAAATCTTGCACGTGAAGGATATAAGAACACAAGTACTTCAGGCAGCCTTTGGATTTCTCTAGCCTTATGTTTTATTCAGCCAATCAACTTGGCTGCCATTCTGTATTCCTAAAATACAAAGATGTACAGTGATCCTGCAGGCAGCTAGGAAAGGCACACATGCCCTCTAAGCCCCAGGGTATATCAAGGAGGAATTGACTCAAACCAAGAAGCCTCACATCCTTTAAGCCCTTTAAAGTCATGGGGTGACATTTCTCATAGTGTCAGAGCCCTTAGAAGATGCTGAATTAGCAGCACACTTAATGAGGATTAGGCTAATTTGACAGAAGATGTAGGACACCTTCTCCATACCTCCTCACTTTAATGTTAATCTGATATCCAGGAGCTAATGGTAAAGGAGTGAGTGACCTTTACCAGCAACTTTCAGTCACCAGGTTGACAGAGCAGAATTGCTGCTCTTCAAATGTTGGAGTAACCACAACGCATGATGTTGATAGGGGGCAGATTGCCCAAGATATATATTTTCATTCACCTCCTTGGAGACTGGACCTGAGAAAACTGTAACAGCTTATTGAGTTCCAATGACAATGACATGCTGGATATTTTCAAGCACTTTTATTTTTCTTACTTCCTTCACTATCTAGAAAAGAAAGCCCATTATCCCACAAAATAATAATCCCACAACATTGCAAAGTAATTTTTTCATAGCACGTAATTTTATAATGCAGTTGTGTCCTTCCCTCTACATTGTAAATACATATAAAATTTATGGTTGCTTTTCCACAAGTTTAACTAGAATCTATCTGGAGTTCATTCTAAATAACAAGCATCATGAATCTAGATCAGAGGCCAGCAAACTTTTTCTGAAAAGGACCAGAGAGTAGATAGTTTTAGCTGTGCAGCCCATAATGTCTGTGTCCAAATACTCAACCCTGCTCTTGGAACATGAGAGCAGGACATTATATAAACAAATAGATGTGACTTTTTTCTAACAAAACTTCATTCATGGACACTAAAATTGGATCTTATATAATATCCATGTGTCATGTAATATTCTTTTGATTTTTTTCTTTTGAAATTATGAAAACCATTCTTAGCTCCATATAAAAACAGGGGGTTGGCCAGATCTGGTCCAAGGGTATAGCCTAGATATTCAGTTTTAAAAAAATATTCTGAACCTTCATCTTCTTTCAAATTCTCTAAGATTTTGATAACATTTAATGATACTTAGGGCCTAGAAGAACACTAGGTATATGTCAACTTTAATGTGCATATAAATCACCCAGGATATCTCCTTAAAATCCAGATTCTGACTCCGTGAGGCTAGAGGGGGACCCAGATTGTGCATTCCTAAAAAGTTCTCCAATGATTCCCAGGATTTTGGTCCTTGGTCGACACTTTGAATGCCAGAGCTTAGAGTATATACAATTAAAATTCAAGTGAACACTCTAAGGTAAGGCAATTCATCAAACAATAAAGACTTACTGAAGATCTACTATATGTCTAGTTCTATGCTAGATGCCAAAAGAGATTCAGAAAAATATGTAGAATATAATGTTTTCCTACGGAGAGCTTACAATTAAGATAAATACACATGAAACAATAATAAATGAAAAGGACTAAATTGAGGAGACTTTAAATGACAAGGGAGTTCAGAGAAACAGAATGATGAATAAAATCCAGGAAAGTACAAGAGAACAGTAAGGCTTGACCTGGACCACAAAGAATGAACAGTAAAAAAGAGAAAGGGAAGGCTTAAGACAACATTAGCAAAGGTACAAAGCAGAAATGCAGCGGTGGCTCTCCAGTGTCTGGCAAGGAAATCGCTGCAGGAAGCCATCTAGTTGGGAGGGGTGGTATTTGAAGTTATTACTTAGATCATATGTTTATTTTGGGTGGCCTGGGGAACTGTTAGTGGAAATGGAGAGGAGGCTTGCCAAACCCTCCAATAAGACATCTCTTGGTGCCACTCTATAGGCACCTCACAGCAAACCTCCTAAGGGTTTGGCTTCTGTCAAAGAGTGTTCCTTTAGGAAAATGATTAGTTATCCTATAATATTATGGTTGAGTTACAGCAGAGGACAAAACCTTCAGCAGTTTGCTCTGGGAAATGACATACTTCAAGTTTTCAGGGCTAAGTATATTTATCAGGGCTGCCTTTCCTAATAAGAGGGATTTAAGTATTATTCTCTGTCACTTAAGCAAATTTTTCCCTGAAATCCCACTTCTAGAAACTGTTTATTTTAGATTAAGGCCATGCTTCTCAAGTTTGGAATACATAGCCGTATACAAAAAGTATGGAAACTCGTAGGGGAAAAAAATGGTACATCTTCCTGGTATGTCAATCTCATTGATTTAGTAACAGTTACAGAAATTTAACTGTAATCCAAAATGTTATTTTTATAGTAAACACACATAGATATATTATGAACTAGAATGCTAAGTCCATATGATTTCTTTTTAAATGATAAATCGGATTATTTTAAAGAAATGTGGGGCTTGATCCTAAAGCTTTGGTCTCCACTCTGAGACGCTGTGAGAGCGTAAATTTACTCCCTCAACCTTCAGGAGTCTTTTGGTAAAAACCTTTGAAAAGGTTTGGACTGATGTCCACCTCTGAGTACTATATAAGCAGTTAAAGATAAGGAACTAGAAAGCTGATTAGCAACTTACCTGGATCTTAAAAACATCCTGTGAAAAAGGTATGAAAGTGAACAAAATCTAGTACATAGTATACCATTTACATAAATTAAAATATATGCAAATAAAAAATACATAATCTACAAGAATGCAAACGAAAGAATACACCTTAAATCCATTAGAGTGGTTACTACTGGATTATGGGAAATTTAAACATTAAAAGACTAAACAAGTAACAGAGAAAGGCCTGTATGTGTAATGAATGAAATATTATAATTAAATCAAACCTCTGTACTTGAGGCTCAAGAAGAACTAGTGGGTTAAGTCCTCCACAATTATGAAGTTTTTCTTTTTAATTGAAGATAGTTTTAGATATCTGACATTAGATCTTCACTCACAGTGAGGTTAGAATTACCAGAGAAAGTTGTAAGAATCTGAGAAGATAGCAATGGGAAAAAAGAGAAGAAGAAAGAGGAAAAGAGAGAGGACACAACAAAATAATTATAACTTATTTTGTACCTAAAATTTTCCAAGCATATGGGCTAAGTCTTTCACATGCATGATCTGGGGTAAAAACTATTATTATACCCAGATGACAGATGAGGAAACTGAGGTTTAGAGAGGCCAAAGAAAGAAGTTGAAGATCACCTGTCGTATAAGGGGCAGATAGTTTTAAGGCTTTGATCTGTCTCCCCATGATCCAAACTCCTAACCACGGCTGAATACCGCTTAGCATGGGAACTATTGGTTCAGAACTAATGGTAACATAAGGTAACATAAGGTCAGGATTCACTAGAGTAGAGATGTGGACCCAGCATAGGGAGAAGATTACTAAACAAGAGGGGATAGAAAGAACATGGAGGGAGACCATGGGAAGGCATTGAAGAAAATTACACTTCTCACAGCTTTGTCCTTAGCCAGCCTTAAGGTTAATGATGGTTTTTCAGGTTCAGCTATAATTTATATACAGTTCCTTATGAACAGCTAAACATCATTATGTCTTCAATACATCATACCAAACATTTTTACAGCTACCTCTCTTAACAAAAATGAATTTGAGACAATGCGAGAAAATCTTCTGCCATTTAATTGAGAGAATAGGTTGTTTTCGCTGTTTTTATGGGGATTTTTAAGGAGCAAGTGCTTGAGGCTAATACTCAAAAGTTCAGGGTGCCTGGCCTATAGTTTTATTGTTTACAATGACTCCTTAAGAAGCTTTGAAAAACAGCTTAGTATCTATACTTTAGTTCCTTACAATTCTTAAAAAGAGAAATTATAATCGCTTGTTAAGAGAGGGTAAGGATCAAAGAGTAAGTGCTTGTATGGTGCTTTGATAAAGAAAGCACCGTGTAAGCATTAAGGATCTCTGCTGGGAGAGCTCCAACAGCATTTTCTTCTTTCTCAGTCTAACTAGGCCAACCTCAAACTCTGACTTGGAATTTCAATTTCTTGTTCTTGATGACAGCCACCTTCATGAATCTACCTGAAAGAGCACCACGAGGTCTCTCCTCAGTTTTTTGAGAGAATTCATAGTGTTGATATGGGAAACAAAGGCAAAAAGAAATGTGTATAAAATTAAATTTCCTTATAACCTGCAGCCCATTGACAAATACTTGAGGCAGACTGAGTGTAACGTTCCTCCAGGAACTCCCAACTGTCTTCATGTTCATGCTTTGCTACAGGAAAAAAACAACCTTAGCTTGACAGTATAGCTAGGCTTCCAGGATCCCATGAGTTTTCTTTAGTACATGAAAGTCCTTTTGGAAACTCCCTCTTGTCTTTACAGCCCCCAATTCACAAGTATGTAATCATTCACTCCTGGAAATCCCGGTGCAGCTCTTTCTGCCCAAGTCCTATCCCTGTGCTTTAATGAAATCACCTTGTTGCACAGAAGAGGTCTCAAGAATTCTTTCTTGGCCATTGTCTCTGAAGCCTAACATCTTCACACAGTCACAAGGCAGTGGCAAGCAATTCAGGCTGGGTTTCCATTTAAATTGTTTGCAGGTTTCTGCTTTGTTTACCTATCTTAATAATCATATTGGTTGGTCCTTACAAAGAATGTTTTATTGAAATCTCTCCAGCATGCTCATCAAATATTTATGGCTTGGATGGTTTTTTTAGGGGGTGGGGGGCACGAAGGGGAGGGTCATTGTTCTGTTTTTGTTTTTGTTGCTAGTGAACACCATTTGAGATCCAAATGCCATGTGTGTTTTTTTAATTCTTTAAAAAAAAGCTTTATCTTGCCTAGAATATATGGTATAGAACTCCTAAAGATTCAAGAACTGCTAAAAATATCTGATTTAGAAAGTCTAACTTTCTAAACTTGAAGAATAATATCCAGCAATGAACAAAGTGTACCTAAATACTTTTTTTCTAATTGTTTAAGATCTTTAACATAAATCTTATAAAATCATATTTATTGATATTTCTATGCTAAAAAGAAATACAATGAACATTTAAAATCCTTTAATTGATGATGACATTTTAATCATTGTGTGTCTATGCTTATCAGACTTCTTAGAGTAAAAACATAAAAACCAGCATGTACTCAAAACAAAATAAGTTCTGTTTTTTAATAACATATACAACCAAAAATAATACTTTATGGGCTGAATTGCACAGAATATTAACATTCATCATGTCATGGGGAAAAAGAAGGCAAGCAGATTTTGAACTGACATTTCTGAAGCATGTGTTACTTCTGTCAAATGTGAAGTGAACAGGGCTAATCAAATTAAAGTTACACATTTGGCTAATCTGAGAACATCATTCTGAAACAACAAATCCATAGTTCATCTGTCTATCTCCTGTTTCCCTAGCATCTTATACTTAACATCACAAATGCTCCAAGACATTTATGCATTAAACATCTACACACATAAAATAATTCTCTCATTATTTCTTTAGTGACTCACCTTTCATGTCAATTTGCTTTCCCTAATTGCTTTTTTATTTAGTTTCCAGGATTGTTTAAAGCTATTCATAGTATAAAGCAATGTTTGAAGATGTTTGTCATCTTAATAGCTCCTTTTTTCACTTGTTTAACACTTAAAAGCAGAAAGAAATTTGAACATATTAACTAAACACTGTAGTTTTAATAGATTTAATTAAAAAGGATTTTGCTTGGGGACTTAATCATTCACTCAACCATTCATCCATCCAACGATTTTTTTTTTTTTGAGCACTTACTATGGCATTATACTAAGACAATAAGACACGATTCTTACATTTAAGAATTTCCAAATCTAGTAGAAAAAAACTATGTGAACAGTAATTACAATGAGGTCTGATAAGTTTTGTATTAGATTTGTACATAGCATAGGAAATAGGAATGAAAATTCCACCAGTATTAGGAGGGATGGTTAAAAGATTTTTAGATGTAGTAACTCAACCTATATGTGTAGTGTTTTTTCCTAGGATACAAAAATACTATGTTTTTCATCCTATTACTTAAAATTTAACTCCGACTTCAGAAAATGAGATTCTAGAAGAAAAGGTTATAAGGAGTTGTAGCACTCAAAAAGAACCCTCCCAAGGAGACTATTACAATTGACGTTTCCATTTTACCTTTTTGACAGCCCCAAATAGTTTTTTCCATTAATCTGAAAGGATAAAGAAAATGGTCCCACCTTCAAGAACCTCATAGGTTAACTGAGATTCCTACACAACTAATCATAATATATTTATGAATGTAAAGAAATATAAAAACACATAAAAGAACCATGATACTTTTCAGGAAGAAAAAACAAATGTGAGTAATCAGGTAAAGCTAGACTAAAGATTACATCAGGTGTAAAAATGTGAAATAAACCTGGGAAAGCAGATTAGGACCAGATATAGGATCTTGAATGCCAGGTTAAGAGATTTCCACTTTATTCCATAGTCATCTAGGAACAACCAAATATTTTTAATTACTGGAGTGAAGTCATGGAATGCTTTAAAAAGATAATTTAGGTTGATAAGTATAGGGTAAATTGAAGAATTAAGAGTTCAGTGTATGAAAGCACAACAAGGAAGCTCTGTGATGAGGAACTAAAATCAATGACAGAAGAGTAGAGAATTTGAGATACATTCCTAAAGGAGTAAGGGTGTCTCGTAGTGTTTAAAGAGGTAGATGCATCCTTAAAACTTAGGTTTAAGGGTAATTCAGTAGACCAGAAGTCTCTGTAGCTGAGCATCCCCAGCTTCCCCAAGAGCAAGAATAATAATATTCCACTCAAAGCAAGAATGATAGGTGGCGCCTGGGTGGCTCAGTCTGTTGAGCGTCTGACTTCAGCTCAGGTGAGTTCGAGACCTGCGTCAGGCTCTGGTGCTGACAGCTCAGAGCCTGGAGCCTGCTTCAGATTCTGTGTCTCCCTCTCTCTCTGCCCCTCCCCGCTCATGCTCTGTTTGTCTCTCTCTCTCTCTCTCTCTCTCTCTCTCTCTCTCTCTCTCTGTCAAAAGTAAATAAACATTAAAAACATTAAAAAAAAAAAAAAGCAAGAATGATAGGAATCTATCCTACAGAAATGGCCAGTACTTCAATGGTTTTGAGGAAGCACAGGAAAAATTATAATAGTAACAACCACTTTCCTGAATGCTTAGGATGTCCTGGGTACTACGTTAACTGCCTCATGTACATATCTTACATAATCCTTATAATAACAGCAAAGAAAGAATGATTCTCCCTTATTCTACAGAGAAGAAAACCTATGCACAGGTAAATAAATGAACTGCTAAAACTCCATGGCTAGCATTCAGCAGAGCTGGGTTTGAAAACCTCGATCTGTCTGACTCTAGCACAGGGGTTGTTGTCCATGGATCAAATCTGGACTACCACCAATTTTTGTAAATAAAGCTTTATAGGAGCACAGCCATGCCAATTCATTTACATGTTGTCTATGTCTGTTTTCACACTACCTCAGCAAAGTTGAAGAGTTGCAATAAAAACCATATGGCCCACAAATCTGAAATATTTACCATCTGACCCTTAACAGAAAAAGTCTGCCTGCCTCTGCTCTAACACCCACACTTATAACCATTCAACAAATATGGATTAAGCACCTGTTATGTTCCAGGCTCTGGGCCAGGCACTATTCCTTATAGCAACTCAGGCAAATTATAGAAGTGACACCAATAGGAATGTTCCTGATTCCAAACACTTGACATGTTAATAAACTGCCCACCTTGACACTCTTCATCTTGAATGGCACTGCTACACAGACCAGGCCATAAAGAAAAGAAAGAGCAATAGTTGCATGACTGTTGTTTCTGTACTTGGCCTAAGACCTACAGCAAGCCCTTGAGATTTGCAAGGAATGACACCGAAGTCCTTCAGAGATCCTCAATTGTCAAATATAACTACACCAAAAATTAAATCGCATCAAATATAATTGAACAAGTATAAATGACTCCTGAAGACCAATAATGATCCTATAAATACAAGGTTATAAATGAATTCCATAAGTAAAATAAAATTAACAAATTGTATTCTGTTTAATAGGATATTAACATGGGACTCTCCATTTCAACAGATCAGCAGTGCCTGCAATTGGACAGCAAATTGAGCGTGAGTAGTTTCCACCAAGTGGAATTTACAAGGAAATGTTCAGAGCCTGTTTCCTGACTCCTGCACCCTTCACTCTTGAACCATTTACCCATTTCAGGATATGGTGCAAGAGAGAGAAGTGGGGAAGAGGGGCTTTTGTGAGGGAGAATTCTTTGGAGATGACTGTGTTGTCCCACCCTCTTCTCACATCACATGAGTTGCCACTACAAAGGATCTGAAAGGAGCCTCTAAAAATGACTTGAGGGAAAGAGTCAAATCTAAACACTGACCATACCTAGAGACCTCAAAAATAATATGTTAAGTAACAAGTTCAAGTTCAGTACGAGAAAATTCTTGCCCTCTTTCCATATGTAATAAGTCACTCTAAACTTAGTGACATAACACAACAGCAGCTTTATTATGCTCATGGATTCTGTGGGTCAGAAAGTCAGACAGGGCACAGTGGACATGGCTTATTTTTGCTCCATGTTATCTGGACCTTCAGTTGGGAAGACTCGAATGACTGGGGTTATTTCAAACATCACTTCTGCTGCACTTGAACAAGACAGTCACAAACCTTCTTACATCTGAAGGTATTGCATATACACCCTACCTCTGAATAGGAAGAGCGGCAAAGAATATGTGGCCACGTTTTGAAACTTCCACACCCCTCCTTTCCCTCCTTTCTCTCCATGTACCCATCCCATGGGGCCTGCCTGAAATTTCACTTACTCAGTTGGGGTAGGAGTAAGGAAAGAAAGAGAAAAGGGATGTCTTCCTCTCCTAGTGTAGATGACCTGTCCCCATGGGTCTGGCTAGGGGAGTAAAAAAGGTTTGACTTTAAACAAGCTCAGGGTTTTGATTATTATCAAGAGCAGGATATTCTAAGTTCTGCAGTGAGTGCAACTTAAAGAGATGGTAAAACTGCCAATTATCCTAGAAAAACAAGAAGAGTCAGGGAACACCACCAAGTTTCATCCAGAAATAAAATTTATAGGGGAAGTGAGAGATAAAAATAAAGTCATGCTTTGGTCATATTGCAGGAAGACTTTTTCATCAATTTGGTTACTTACATCATTACCTGAAATTACAAAACTGTGGAGTGGTTGTGATGTATCATGATGTTAGTTGTGTAGTATACGCAGTTTTTGAATGAAGACCACGTTGAAATTCACACCTATCTTTGTAGAAAGATGAAATCACGAGATTTGCAGTCCAGAAAGGTCTCCTGCCCCTGTGGCAAGTCATTGGTATTAATATGGTAAAGAGGTGGTAAAATCAATGATACAGAAATTAAAGGAGACCTCTGAGAAGCAGAGTATGAGGGACCAGCCAAGAGAGCATTAGCGGAAGAACAGAACAGGACAATTGACAACCTTTTTTCCACTGTATATAAGTCTCTATGACCCACTGGAGGTTTTGAATGGGAGAATGACATGATGTGATTAATGTTTTAGAATTACCATCTTGGCCACTGTGTGGAGAAAAGTGGTGGTGGAGGGCAGTTATAGAGGTGAGCCAAGGTAAAAAAAAGTTAAGAAGCTATAGGAAGCCATAGGAAGCATCACGAAAATGTGAAGTAGTCAGAACATGGATATACGTTGAAGAGAAAGCTAAAAGACATGCTGATTGATCAGATGAATGCTGTGATGTTTACAACACTTTTTAAGAAAGAATTCCATGTGAGATGACCAGTAGGTATTACTCTTCAATGGGTGAAGTGAGTCTAAGCATTAGCACATGTGAAAATTCTTAGGTAAACCAGTTTAGTTAATAATAATATTCATAGGAGCACCTTGGTGACTCGGTTGAGCATCCAGCTCGTGATTTTGGCTCAGGTCATGATCCCAGGTTGTGGGATCAAGCTCTGCATCGGGCTCCATGCTGAGTGTGGAGTCTGCTTAAGAGTCTCTCTCTCTCTGTCTCTCTCTGTCTCTGTCTCTGTCTCTCTCTCTCTCTCTCTCCCCTCTTCCCCCTTCCCTTCTCCCCGCTCATGCTCTCTCTCTAAAAAAACTTTAAAAATAATAATCTTCACAGTAATTTTACACACTAGAGCATGCACTCCACATATCCTTTCACTTGGTCTCTGAAATAATTCTGACTATTCTTGTTAAGTTCATGCCAAATAAATAAATTTTAGTCTTCAACAGAAAACATAGAGCCAGAAAAGAAATTAGAAAGTTCTGCTTTCTCTCTGCCCTCTCCTGACATTGTATTATTTTCCCTGAGTTTGAATTTATCTCCTTCTTGTTTTTCAGCTTATTCCAAACATCCCTTTCAGGACTTTTGTAGTTATTAGCATTTCTCACAGTCTTTCTGGACCTCAGCTTTCCTGACCCTGTTCCTCAGATACAGGCCATTCTTTTGTGTTTGTCCTTGGCATGTGCCTCTTTTGTACATGATCGTTTTATGTCTAAGCTCAAAGAGCTCTCTATACAGACACATTGATCTCTTTCAATGTTTCTTCAACTTCCTTCCTGAGATCATCTATGATTTAACAGTCAAAAAATATTGTTTTAGAACCCTTCATTTCTATTTATTATATCTGCCCATAGACACCTTGAATATTTTCTCCAAGGTTTCAGAAACTGCTTTCTTAAAGTTGTGGGGTTATTTTTTAGTCTTGTTAATTCATCATTGAATTAGGTAACATTATTGTTAACTTTTCTCTAAAGCGTATTTCTGTAAGAAGACAGTAAGAGCACCTTTATTATGCATACAAATATTTATTTTACTTGCTACTTCATTTTTTATGGTTTCTAACAGGATTACATTTGCTATAAAAGGCTATAATTGGACTTTGGTGATAACTGGTCAACAACTGTCAGATTCCAAGTTTGCTACTAGTATCAACGCAATAATACACACACACACACACACACACACACACACACACAGTCAAAAGCAAGGACTTTAGAAAAATCAAACTGATTTTCCAAAACTGGCAACATCACTAATCAGGATAACATTCAAATTGCTATGATATTTCTTCTCTCAGGTTTTCTTTCTACATAACAAAGTTTTGCTTTAGTTTTTAAGCCATTTTCAAATGATGTTCTATCCCTAGCAGGTTTATTAACAAGGGTGTCTGCACTCACATTTCAATCTCATTTCAACTAAAGTCAAATTTCACCAAAATGACTCAATGCTCAATTTTGCAAGTTTTCTTGTTAGCTTTCATACCCCAAAACTCCAGGAAATTCTGTGAACAATGTTAATCTTCATGTGCTCCAAAATTACGTTATACACCTGAATCTCCTTTATCTTTACTGAAATAAACCACTTAAAACATTTTCATCACTGACATTTTGTTTTCAGGTTCTACCTCTTATATTTGTTTTTTGTTTCTTGTTCTTTTTAGACTTTAATCCTTTCCTATGCTCTGGGAGATTCACATGTGTTATACTCATCCTTTATTCACAAATAAAAATTTTTCTAATTGATCCTTTGAGTTCAAGAGCTTGAGATGTCAAGTTAATAAAGCAACTGAAATACATTAATTTTTCAAACCTTCCGTTTTTTATTTTCTCAAAAATACTAAAAAAGGTAGTTGCAAGTTTCTGTACTTTCCTCAAGCAGAGTTCCAAAAGATAAGAATGTCACCTAAAAGATGCCTTATTTTCAAAGTTACAGTTTGATATTCTATATGCACACATATATGTATGTATGTATATATATATATATATATATGCATACAAATATTTATTTTACTTGCTACTTCATTTTTTATGGTTTCTAACAGGATTACATTTGCTATAAAAGGCTATAATTGGACTTTGGTGATAACTGGTCAACAACTGTCAGATTCCAAGTTTGCTACTAGTATCAACGCAATAATACACACACACACACACACACACACACACACACACACACACACAGTCAAAAGCAAGGACTTTAGAAAAATCAAACTGATTTTCCAAAACTGGCAACATCACTAATCAGGATAACATTCAAATATATATATATATATATATATATATATATATATATATATATATATATATACACATACAGATACCTAGCTAGCATATTATGACATTGAGTTTCAAATATCTAGTATTAACACATTTTTGCCAGATTTTCCTTCCATTTATTTTAAAATACAGTAAAAATAATTTGACAGAGAAAGTAAATGATGTTTTAAAAATACCTTCTACTGTCACAGTTCCCTTGAAAATGGGCAAGTTATAGATAGGCAAAACTTAATAACCAATAACTCAGGATTTCTGCTCTCTTTCTGAAGCACAACTGTCATAAAAATATACTTTCCACTTACAGATACTGTGAGTAATCGATTATGAATGACAAAGGGGAAAATGGATATACTCCCTAGCCAAACATTTTCATCATTAACAATAATAGAAATGTTTCCAACAAGCCCTTGGGAATTGCTAGTACTCAGAACCTGAAGTAATTGCTTATAGATGGGGCTCACCTGGCAGGAAAAGCACCAGGAGTTTTCTTCTACTTAAATGATGATTACATAAAAATGTCTCAAATATTCCTCAATGAAACATTTGTGAAAAGACCAGGTATATTTCCTGTTCAAAGAAACTACCTCAGGAGACAAGCTGCTGTTTCAGGAAAAAAAAAAAAATGAAGTAGTCTACTGTAGAAGTTCATTGGATAAACCCTTTTGGGCTAGGTAACTATCCTAAAAAGGTAGTACCTTAGACTTATTTATGGTAATGTTCCATCTGGTATAGGTCAGTTACTTGATCATCTGACTTCAGCTCAGGGTCTTTAAACCAAACCCATTCATTATCTCTGAGACAAGAGACAGTTTGGGGGCAAAAGACGGAATTAAATGCTCAAAAGTTGCAAGGTGGGTTTCCAGCAAGTTCTCCACCTGGTGCCTTCTTCTAACTCTTCCATGGCACCTTGGTGACCTGCACTATCTCTTTAAGACTCAAATAGGGCAACAAGGGCCATGTTATTTCTCCTGTAAGTGATAGCACGAGTAGATGGAGATTTGGAGTAGAAATGTTGGTCTTACCTGACTATGGTTTCTCCAACAAATCTTTTTGTTCAGGACTTTGTTATATTCTTAAATTATTGAGAACCCAAAGGACTTTTGGCTATATGGGTTACATCTATGAATATTTACTGTATTCATAATTAAAACAGATTATACTTAAATATTTGTAAGGTATTAAAACAATAATAAATTCATTGCATATCAATATAAATTACATATTTTATGAAAAACAACTATATTTTCCTCAAAAAATTTTTAGTCAAATGAGTGTTAGCATTAGTTTACATTTCTGCAAATATCTTCAATGTCTGATTTACTAAAAGACAGCTGAATCCTTATATCTGCATTCCATCAGTTGCAATATCAAACTCTACCAGTAAACCTATGTTCAGTAATTAAAGTTTCAGTGTTTTATCTTATTCAGAAATCATCTAGATATTTGATAACTGCCTATTATTTAACTTATCTCAGTATAACTTTAAGGTTCCAAGTTACCAAAAAGATTTTGCAAACTATTTTAGATATAACATAAAGCATAATTATGTTGAAAAGCTCATTTATAAACTTTTATCTTTACTTATATCTAGTAAGTTTACTTATTCTTAACAATGACATTTAGTTGCTAATGAAAATTTCATGAGACATTAGAAACTAACCATCATCTTTATTTTTCTTGCTCTCAAATTCTGTTACAGAGATAATATAACCTTATTTGACTTTTAGTAAACCTAAGTAGAGTGAAAGTATTAGATTTAATGTTGATAACTGTAAGACATGCCTGTTTTAATTAAACCAATGAACTAGCTTTCATTTACCAAAGTTATCCTAGATAATGTGAACTTGAAAAACATTTCTTTTTTTTTAATGTTTATTTTATTTGAGATGGGGAGAAAGAAACAGAGTGTGAACTGGGGAGAGGCAGAGAGAAAGGGAGACACAGAATCCGAAGCAGGCTCCAAGCTCTGAGTTGTCAGCACAGAGCCCAACCTGGGGCTAGAACCCACAAGTGTGAGATCACAACCTGAGCCAACATGTGACGTTCAACCCACTGACCCACCCAGGTGCCCCTTGAAAAATACTTCTTAGAGTATACTTGATTTATATAAATGTTCAGTCTTCTTTAAGCCAATTAAATAGAGCTCTTTACAAATTAATTTTGTCAATACCATCCAGAGCTAGAAAAAAAACATACGACTATAACATATGTATAGACATACATGAACACACAAACGCAAATAGAGATCTTACAGCTTTTGCTTTAAAATTTTAGCTTTGAGACATACCGTAATACTAAACTCACTCGTTTAAAGAGTTGGGTACAAATCATTTTTCTGGCAGATATAGTAAGTTAAGGTTGTTGGAGTAAGCAGCTAGTTAGGTTTTAACAAGATGCTTGGAGGCCAGCAAAGGGGCAGTGAAGGCCCATTATCAGGAAAGTTAGCAGCCTGACCTGGCAGCATTCCACAAACAAAGCCACAAGAAGCCAGAATAAACCAGACATCCTAAGACGGAACACCAGAGACCCTAATCAAGTAAGGGAGGAAGAAAAGGCATGAAACTCTGCTCCCAAAAAAATGCCCTCCAAAAATAACAAATATTCCATCCCCTTTTATCAACTGTCAATAAAAGACAAGAGACCAAAACCCTGGGGGTGGAGCTCTCCTTTGAGCTCCCACACCAGGATCCTCACATGTCACATCTCCAGAGTGCACTCTCCTAATAAACTCTTCACTTGCTCAACCTCTGTCTGCTCCATCCTTGAATTCTTTACTTGTAAGGAGACTAAGACCCTCTGATGACATCCTGGGAGGGGGTAGGAGGAGCTTCCAGGGCCTGGGGTCTCCCCAGCCTACCCAGCTACAAGGTTACCTGCTCACATGGCTTAAAGTTTTTAGTAATATTGATTAAAAAAGACTTTAAAGAGTTTTCACTTGCCTAGTTTCCAAATAGCCTTCCCTTTTTCTTCCCTTTTTTTCTTCTGATAAGAATTACCTCCTTAAAGTTTGTGTTTCAAAGAAATGGCCCTCAGTTCCTAGAGAAAACAGTAGAATATTTACATCCCAAAGGCACAGAAAAATTATGCAGTTTCCCAAGAAGGAATTTTGTTTCCTAAATCCATAATTTGTATAATATTGCAAGCCTTTTGAGATGAACAGGGGATGTTTTGTGATTGGTAAAAACAATAGGTGGGATTTTTTTTTCTATTCTTGTAAAGATTCAATTTGTAAGACAAGTTGTAGATGATCCTCAGTTTGTAAAACAGTTGTTTTAAATTTCTCAAAGAATTGGGTTGTAACCGGAATGACATCAAGGTTGCCGACCCATCCATCTTACTACATTATCTTCAATTAAGATACAAATCAAAAGATTCCTATGTTCTAGATTTAGAGCTAGTTGTCTCTAGATGTTTTTCTTTCCCTGGGGTATGCAGTATCATTTAGCTAAGAAGAAGAAGAAGGCCTAAAAAATTTTTCTATCAGGCTCTGAATATCAGCTTCCAATCCGGACAACTTCTTATCATAGAGTTACTTAAAAAAATCCTTTCAAATATCTTGTCAGATTTCAGCTGGTATGAATAGTAAACATTCCCAGCAGTACTGAATGACCCCATGGACAGAGGAGGAATCCCCAAACAGGATGCAAAAGATATGATTCTCTCAAGATCTGGAGTCACTCCCAAAGATAAACAAAAGAAAGACATAGATAGTCCCCTTAGAGCTGGCAACAGTCAGTGAGACCCTAGCCACAAACAAACTGCAACCCACCTTTCTGTCCAGCTATATCCTTGAGCCCCCAACCTGATGGTTGAGCTGCCTACATACACAAAGGACCTGTTCAACCTTGGTGACCCACGTAGACAGAAAGCCAAGCCAAGTTCGCAGGGCAAATTTGAGATACACAAGAAGAAGGCGATAGCTCTTCCTGGGAGAGAGAGGATTGAATCACTGGGCACCCCAAAACCAAATCCACAAGGGTCTGGATTTGGAGAAGAGGAGACCACGTGAATCTTACCTTTCTTTCTTGACGAGGCACTGTAGAGATCTGGGAGACCTGACTCTGGTTGGAATTCTCACCCTTCACCAGCTTCTACAGATGCAGGTGACTGGCCTGTACATCTGCCTGTCCCACAGGCCATTAGCAGTCAGCATGGGATTCCATTTTCTTCACCAAAAACTGTTAAAAATTGATTGAAGAAAACAATTTAGGTGATAAAACAGACTTTATTTAACACTTCATAAAGTGGATGGTCTCCTTTCAGAGAACTACAAAATGGGTTGGAGGCAAGACACTTTTATAAGACAAACAATAAAGAACAAGGAAGAGAAACATAGAAAATACTGAATATCTGGAGCCACACAGTCCACCTTGTTTGGGGTGAGGGGGAACAAAGAAGGATGAACAGAGCCCAGAGCTGGTTTCATGTCTGGGATTAGTTGACTGGATATACCACAGTCTGGTCAAGCAGGGCACTTACAGGGACATGAAAGTTATCTAAGCTTTGGTGTGCTGATGTAGCACCCCCAGGAGGAGTGACTCTATCTTGGTCCTGGAAAGTTATTTCAACCCAGGTAAAAATTCCCCTGATGTATAATAACTATGTAAGATGATGAAAGAATAACTGTCTAGAGAGATGATGGTTTCAGCTGCAGCAATATTATCCAGTGGATGCATTCCCTCTATTTCAAAGTAATTCAATTCAGTAGATATATATTGAGTCTACATTGTGTGCAAAGCACACGCTCTAGTGAAAAATTCATTTTAAATCACAATATTTAAGATGAGATGTTAGCTAGTCTAACCTTTCTTTTACAGATAACAAAACGGAAACCAGTGAGTTTAGTGATGTTTTGCAGGAGGTCTCCCAAATTTAAAACTTCATGGCAACACCAAAAAGAGAACTAGGCCAAGTCTTCTCACCATGGTGCAAGCCTGCCAATATTTTTCACCTTTTCTGGGAAACCTTCCCTGACTATTCAAGTAAATCTGATCGTTTATCCTTTGTGCCACAATGGGGCCAAGTACATACATCTATTATTGTCATTAATCATTGTATTACAATTATTTATATCCATCTGGCATAGAAATTAAGAATATGGGCACTAGAGCTCTAATCTCCACCACTGACAAGCTTTATAACACCTGGAGGAAATTTCTTTAACTCTCTATGCTTCAGTTTCCTTACCTGCAAGTTGGATAATATTGATATCCAACTCAGAAGTTTATTAATGAGATTTAAATGAGAAAATCCATATAAAGTGTTTAGCGTGGTGTCTGTTACATAGTAACAGCTGAAAAGAATATTAACTATTTTATTTGTATTTTTATTATTGAAAAGTACTTATTGACTTCAAGAATATTTCTAATGCCAGATATACCTTGATTGTTCAATACAAAATTTTGAGTACCTAATATATCCCAAGTGCTCTGGACTTTCTAATATTGGTAAAATACAGTAATGAATGTGATAACAATTATAACTAAAATGGATTGAAGTCATAAGGGTAAGCACAAACAAAAGAGTGGTTAACACAGCTAGGGGCATAGTGGAGCATGAAGACAAGCTTTATAGGAAAGAAGAAATATAGGTATTCTGCAATACCTCCCCCTCTTCATTTCTTTTGTTGTGTCAGAAAAACTAAAATTTTCCTACACCTCTATACAGGCTGGAGAAAAATTCTTTTTTGTTTGTTTCTTTCAAATTTTTATTTAAATTCTACTTAGTCAACATATAGTGTAAAATTGGTTTCAGGAGTAGAATTTAGTGATTCATCACTTACATATAACACCCAGTGCTCATGACAAATACCCTCCTTAATATCCATCCAGCCATTCCTCCACCCACCTCCCTCCATTAACCCTGTTTGTTCTCTATAGTTAAGACTTTCTTATAGTTTGCTTCCCTCTCTCTTTTTTTCCCTTCCCATATCTGTTCATCTGTTCTATTTCTTAAACTCTACATTTGAGTGAAATCATAGGTATTTGCCTTTCTCCGGCTGACTTATTTCACTTAGCTCTATGCACATTGTTGCAAACGGCAAGATTTCATTCTTTTTGATGGCTGAGTAATATGCCATTATTTATGTATATGTACCACTTCTTCTTTTCCATTCATCAGTCAATGAACACTTGAGCTTTTTCCATAGTTAGGCATTGTTGATAATGCTGCTATAAACGTTGGAGGAGGGTCTATGTGCCCCTTCAAATCTGTATTTTTGTATTCTTTTGGGTAAATACCTAGCAGTACAATTCCCGGATCATAGGGTACGTCTATTTTTAGTTTTTTGAAGAACTCCCATACTGTTTTCCAGAGTGGCTGCGCCAGTTTGAGCTCCCACCACCAATACAAGAGGGTTCCCTTTTTCCACATCCTCAGCAACATCTGTTGTTTCCTGTGTTGTTAATTTTAGCCATTCTGACAGGTGTGAGGTGGTATCTCATTGTAGTATGGACTTGTACTTCCCTGTTGATCTGTTCTACTGGGTTTTATGTCTATAGCATTTATTTCTGCTCCAATCTTTATTATTTCCCTTCTTCTGCTGGCTGTAGGCTTTGTTTGCTGTCCCTCTTATGGCTCTTTTAGGTGTGAGAAGGCTAAAAAGAAATATGATGCAAAGAAAAGCTATTTGGGCATTACAGTACATATTGTAAGCTAATGTATATGAGCTAGATAATGCAATACAGAGTAAGAAGGGGCAAATTCATTATTAACATAAGGCCAGGAATATTGTTTCATAAGAAAAACAGTCTAGGTCAGATAATCAGAAAAACATAAATTACACAGATGAGAGAGAATGTTCTTTAGGGGAAAAAAAAATGAATATTCCCACTAATAATGCATGTCTCATTTCAGGAGGAAACTAAATAAAACCCACTATCAAAGCCCACCATTTTCCTTCTCTCCCCATACACCTATTTCCCTCTACAGATCAGACAGTTCCCTTCTCTTGTGCCCCAGACACTCCATCTCCCAGAGACATTAGATCACACTACTACGTCTTCCCTCAGCCACCTGGGTTATAATACTTTTAAAACATAACTTCTACGATATACTAAAATTTTATTAGACTTTTATTCTTTTAACATGCCCAAAGTATAATTATGGCACAAAGAACACTAGTGGAAACGATCCAAATAACTGCATGACAATATGAATATCACACTAATCATCGATGACCACGCTGAAACATAAAGTCACAAAGAAATTTTAACCAAGATACTTGAACCTTGCACACTGCAAAAAACACAGTGGTGGATTTTATACATGTATCTGCTCAGTTGAAGATGAGAAAATGCAATTAACTCCTTTTTTATAGGCCAGTGTATTACTCCCATGATCATTACTTAGTTAAGCTACTTAAGGATAACTGTCCTTTAAAGAAAGGACTCTGATTCTCATTAACTAGATTTCTGACCCATAGAGGAGCGTTAGCATTTATTTTCAGGCCCTTTGTTTTGTTTTGTTTTGTTTTGTTTTGTTTTTTGTCAATTAAGCACTGCATCGAAATTTTAAGTAGTAATGTGATTTAGTATTGTTTTGTCAAAGGTTCTTACTTAATAAATCTAATCAGACCACTGACTTAAGTCCAAAAAATAAAGGTCAAGCTCCTTGAAATAACTGTTGTCTAAAAATTTACAAATATACAGAATATAGGCTGAGATATTCCTTAAGTAGGTTTGCTTTGAGAGAATGTTCACTTTGACATTTAGAAAACCAAAATAAGTAATAATCATCCTCATCTCTGAGAGATAGACAAACAAAAAAAAATCTGTTGAAGTCATATATGCATGTCATAGAGATGGTTAATAATCCAATGTGAAGGAGAACTATGATACAGTATACATCAATTATCCTAGATAATGAAACCAAGGGTATTGTATTTGAGATAATCAAAGAGTAAGTTAATAAGGAATAACTGGCATTTACATACTTTGCTCCAGCAGGAAGAATGCAGTGACTGCAGTTTTGCTGAATCCCTTAATAGTGTGACTTAATAGGATTATTAACACAATATTTTCAAAATAAAAAATATAGACCTGAAGCATGACATATTTTTCCTAATACTCAAAAAAAATTAAGAAATTAAAATTCTGTGTTTTTGTAGCTCCTCCATATTTACTTCAAAATTTATTATCAGAGGTGCCTGGGTGGCTCAGTTGGTTAAGTGTCCAACTTTGGCTCAGGTCATAATCTCACAGTTTGTGAGTTCAAACCCCACATGGGGTTCTCTGCTGTCAGCACAGAGCTCCCTTCAGATCATTTTTCCCCCTCTCTTTCTGCCATTCCCCCCGCTCTAAAACAAATAAACATTTTTTTAAAAATCTTTAAAAATATTAATTAATTAATTTTCTTATCTGTTATAAACTTCAAGTGTGATTACTCAGGTGATTTGATACCCACAACTACACCAAAAGGAAGACTATAGGGTAGGGGAAGCATAAGGAGGAAAATAGTGTCTCATATATGCTCTGTGGAAATGAAATGCTATGGTAAGTCACTACATTTTGCCTTTTCCTGGGTTTCCAGGTCTTAAGTAAGGAAGTCACTACTAAGTCCCTATGTCCCTATCAAAGCAGGAAGAAAAAGATTGAAGGCACATTTTCAGAGACCCAGAAGTGACAGAGGCAGAGCACAGCCATGTTCATGGCTGTTCAGAGTGCAGAAAGTGTCCGTTGACAATGGGGCAACCACAGTACTAGAGGAGACTGAGAAGCCATGTTTATAAAGAGCATCCTATGCTGCATCTGGAGCTTGGACTTGACACTAAAGCAATTGGGAGCCATTTAACAGCTTTCATTAGGGGAATAATACTATCAGCTCTGTGCTCTAGAAAGATCCCTCAGGCTGCTATGTAGACAACAAGGTAGACGGAGCAAAACTGGAGGAAGGAAAACCAATTGGGAGGCAAGTGCAGTAATCTAAGGGAAGATGAAGTTGTTAAGAACAAAGTTTATGACAGTGAGGATAGAGAGAAGCAGCTGGCTGTGAGAGATATTAGGGAGGTAGAAGCTGCCAGACTGGGTGATGGATTGGGCAACAAAGAGGTTGAGGCATTAAAATGACATGCAAGTTTCTCCCTCAGGCAACAGGATAAATAATGGTGCCTGAGTTTCCTTTGGAACATCCAGGGGTGACATCCACCAAGAGATTGATATACAGGTCGAGAGCTCAGCAGAGTGACCCTGGCTAGAGATAAAGACCCCTGTAGAAGATGCATTTCTTCTGCATTTCTATAGCAAGCTGAATGTATTTTCTATCAGGTTAATCACATTATTGCAATAATATGTTTATTCTTCTTTTCTCTACCAGGCTATACGTTCGCTGACAGCAGGGATCATCTGTATTCATCTTTCTATCTCTAGTGCTCAACAAGCAATTAAAAGAATATTTGCCAGGCACTGTTTTTACATGCAAAAATTTATTTAAATCTCACAAAAACCTATGAGGTAGTAGTATTATTATCCCCACATTACAGTTAAGGAAACTGAAGCTGAGAATCAGTAAATAAATTTACCAAAGTCCTGCTGCTAGTAAAAGAGACACTAAACACAGATTGTGACCTGAGGTACATAGTAAGTATTTACTATCTGTTTATTTAAATAAATTGACCTGTGGACTAAATGGAAAATATTTTTTTTTCAATGATAAACTTGAATTTTATTTTTTTATTTTTTTTTTAATATATGAAATTTATTGTCAAATTGGTTTCCATACAACACCCAGTGCTCATCCCAACAGGTACCCTCCTCAATACCCAGCACCCACCCTCCCCTCCCTCCCACCCCCCATCAACCCTCAGTTTGCTCTCAGTTTTTAAGAGTCTCTTATACTTTGGCTCTCTCCCACTCTAACCTCTTTTTTTTTTTTCCTTCCCCTCCCCCATGGGTTTCTGTTACGTTTCTCAGGATCCACATAAGAGTGAAACCATATGGTATCTGTCTTTCTCTGCATGGCTTATTTCACTTAGCATCACACTCTCCAATTCCATCCACGTTGCTACAAAAGGCCATATTTCATTCTATCTCATTGCCACGTAGTATTCCATTGTGTATATAAACACAATTTCTTCATTCATCAGTTGATGGACATTTAGGCTCTTTCCATAATTTGGCTATTGTTGAGAGTGCTGCTATAAACATTGGGGTACAAGTGCCCCTATGCATCAGTACTTCTGTATCCCTTGGATAAATTCCTAGCAGTGCTACTGCTGGGTCATAGGGTAGGTCTATTTTTAATTTTCTGAGGAACCTCCACACTGTTTTCCAGAGCAGCTACACCAATTTGCATTCCCACCAACAGTGCAAGAGGGTTCCCGTTTCTCCACATCCTCTCCAGCATCTATAGTCTCCTGATTTGTTCATTTTGGCCACTCTGACTGGCGTGAGGTGATATCTGAGTGTGGTTTTGATTTGTGTTCCCCCGATAAGGAGCGACGTTGAGCATCTTTTCATGTGCCTGTTGGCCATCCAGATGTCTTCTTTAGAGAAGTGTCTATTCATGTTTTCTGCCCATTTCTTCACTGGGTTATTTGTTTTCGGGTGTGGAGTTTGGTGAGCTCTTTATAGATTTTGGATACTAGCCCTTTGTCCGATATGTCATTTGCAAATATCTTTTCCCATTCCGTTGGTTGCCTTTTAGTTTTGTTGGTTGTTTCCTTTGCTGTGCAGAAGCTTTTTATCTTCATAAGGTCCCAGTAATTCACTTTTGCTTTTAATTCCCTTGCCTTTGGGGATGTGTCGAGTAAGAGATTGCTATGGCTGAGGTCAGAGAGGTCTTTTCCCGCTTTCTCCTCTAGGGTTTTGATGGTTTCCTGTCTCACATTCAGGTCCTTTATCCATTTTGAGTTTATTTTTGTGAATGGTGTGAGAAAGTGGTCTAGTTTCAACCTTCTGCATGTTGCTGTCCAGGTCTCCCAGCACCATTTGTTAAAGAGACTATCTTTTTTCCATTGGATGTTCTTTCCTGCTTTGTCAAAGATGAGTTGGCCATACGTGTGTGGGTCTAGTTCTGGGGTTTCTATTCTATTCCATTGGTCTATGTGTCTGTTTTTGTGCCAATACCATGCTGTCTTGATGATGACAGCTTGGTAGTAGAGGCTAAAGTCTGGGATTGTGATGCCTCCTGCTTTGGTCTTCTTCTTCAAAATTACTTTGGCTATTCGGGGCCTTTTATGGGTCCATATGAATTTTAGGATTGCTTGTTCTAGTTTCGAGAAGAATGCTGGTGCAATTTTGATTGGGATTGCATTGAATGTGTAGATAGCTTTGGGTAGTATTGACATTTTGAGAATATTTATTCTTCCAATCCATGAGCACGGAATGTTTTTCCATGGCTTTATATCTTCTTCAATTTCCTTCATAAATTTTCTATAGTTTTCAGCATACAGATCTTTTACATCTTTGGTGAGATTTATTCCTAGGTATTTTATGCTTCTTGGTGCAATTGTGAATGGGATCAGTTTCTTTATTTGTCTTTCTGTTGCTTCATTGTTAGTGTATAAGAATGCAACTGATTTCTGTACATTGATTTTGTATCCTGCAACTTTGCTGAATTCATGTATCAGTTCTAGCAGACTTTTGGTGGAGTCTATCGGATTTTCCATGTATAATATCATGTCATCTGCAAAAAGCGAAAGCGTGACTTCATCTTTGCCAATTTTGATGCCTTTGATTTCCTTTTGTTGTCTGATTGCTGATGCTAGAACTTCCAGCACTATGTTAAACAACAGCGGTGAGAGTGGGCATCCCTGTCGTGTTCCTGATCTCAGGGAAAAAGCTCTCAGTTTTTCCCCATTGAGGATGATGTGAGCTGTGGGCTTTTCATAAATGGCTTTTATGATCCTTAAGTATGTTCCTTCTATCCCAACTTTCTCGACTTTCTCCAGGGTTTTTATTAAGAAAGGGTGCTGGATTTTGTCAAAGGCCTTTTCTGCATCGATTGACAGGATCATATGGTTCTTCTCTTTTTTTTGTGTTAATGTGATGTATCACGTTGATTGATTTGCGAATGTTGAACCAGCCCTGCATCCCAGGAATGAATCCCACTTGATCATGGTGAATAATTCTTTTTATATGTCATTGAATTCAATTTGCTAGTATCTTATTGAGAATTTTTTCATCCATATTCATCAGGGATATTGTTCTGTAGTTCTCTTTTTTTACTGGGTCTCTGTCTGGTTTAGGAATCAAAGTAATACTGGCTTCATACAATGAGTCTGGAAGTTTTCCTTCCCTTTCTATTTCTTGGAATAGCTTGAGAAGGATAGGTATTATCTCTGCTTTAAACGTCTGGTAGAACTCCCCTGGGAAGCCATCTGGTCCTGGACTCTTATTTGTTGGGAGATTTTTGATAACCGATTCAATTTCTTCGCTGGTTATGGGTCTGTTCAAGCTTTCTATTTCCTCCTGATTGAGTTTTGGAAGAGTGTGGGTGTTTAGGAATTTGTCCATTTCTTCCAGGTTGTCCAATTTGTTGGCATATAATTTTTCATAGTATTCCCTGATAATTGTTTGTGTCTCTGAGGGATTGGTTGTAATCATTCCATTTTCATTCATGATTTTATCTATTTGGGTCATCTCCCTTTTCTTTTTGAGAAGCCTGGCTAGAGGTTTGTCAATTTTGTTTATTTTTTCAAAAAACCAACTCTTGGTTTCGTTGATCTGCTCTACAGTTTTTTTAGATTCTATATTGTTTATTTCTGCTCTGATCTTTATGATTTCTCTTCTTCTGCTGGGTTTAGGCTGCCTTTGCTGTTCTGCTTCTATTTCCTTTAGGTGTGCTGTTAGATTTTGTATTTGGCATTTTTCTTGTTTCTTGAGATAGGCCTGGATTGCAATGTATTTTCTTCTCAGGACTGCCTTCGCTGCGTCCCAAAGCATTTGGATTGTTGTATTTTCATTTTCGTTTGTTTCCATATATTTTTTAATTTCTTCTCTAATTGCCTGGTTGACCCACTCATTCGTTAGTAGGGCGTTCTTCAACCTCCATGCTTTTGGAGGTTTTCCAGACTTTTTCCTGTGGTTGATTTCAAGCTTCATAGCATTGTGGTCTGAAAGTATGCATGGTATAATTTCAATTCTTGTAAACTTATGAAGGGCTGTTTTGTGACCCAGTATATGATCTATCTTGGAGAATGTTCCATTGCACTCAAGAAGAAAGTATATTCTGTTGCTTTGGGATGCAGAGTTCTAAATATATCTGTCAAGTCCATCTGATCCAATGTATCATTCAGGGCCCTTGTTTCTTTTTTCAATGTTTTTTATTTATTTTTGGGACAGAGAGAGACAGAGCATGAACGGGGGAGGGGCAGAGAGAGAGGGAGACACAGAATCGGAAACAGGCTCCAGGCTCCGAGCCATCAGCCCAGAGCCTGACGCGGGGCTCGAACTCACGGACCGCGAGATCGTGACCTGGCTGAAGTTGGACGCTTAACCGACTGCGCCACCCAGGCGCCCAGACCCTTGTTTCTTTATTGACCGTGTGTCTAGATGATCTATCCATTTCTGTAAGTGGGGTGTTAAAGTCCCCTGCAATGACCACATTCTTATCAATAAGGTTGCTTATGTTTATGAGTAATTGTTTTATATATTTGGGGGCTCTGGTATTCGGCGCATAGACATTTATAATTGTTAGCTCTTCCTGATGCATAGACCCTGTAATTATTATATAATGCCCTTCTTCATTTCTTGTTACAGCCTTTAATTTAAAGTCTAGTTTGTCTGATATAAGTATGGCTACTCCAGCTTTCTTTTGGCTTCCAGTAGCATAATAAATAGTTCTCCATCCCCTCACTCTCAATCTAAAGGTGTCCTCAGATCTCAAATGAGTCTCTTGTAGACAGCAAATAGATGGGTCTTGTTTTTTTATCCATTCTGATACCCTATGTCTTTTGGTTGGCGCATTTAATCCATTTACATTCAGTGTTATTATAGAAAGATACGGGTTTAGAGTCATTGTGATGTCTGTATGTTTTATGCTTGTAGTGATGTCTCTGGTACTTTGTCTCACAGGGTCCCCCTTAGGATCTCTTGTAGGGCTGGTTTAGTGGTGACGAATTCCTTCAGTTTTTGTTTGTTTGGGAAGACCTTTATCTCTCCTTCTATTCTAAATGACAGACTTGCTGGATAAAGGATTCTCGGCTGCATATTTTTTCTGTTTAGCACACTGAAGATATCGTGCCATTCCTTTCTGGCCTGCCAAGTTTCAAAAGAGAGATCAGTCACGAGTCTTATAGGTCTCCCTTTATATGTGAGGGCACGTTTATCCCTTGCTGCTTTCAGAATTTTCTCTTTATCCTTGTATTTTGCCAGTTTCACTATGATATGTCGTGCAGAAGATCGATTCAAGTTACGTCTGAAGGGAGTTCTCTGTGCCTCTTGGATTTCAATGCCTTTTTCCTTCCCCAGTTCAGGGAAGTTCTCAGCTATAATTTCTTCAAGTACCCCTTCAGCACCTTTCCCTCTCTCTTCCTCCTCTGGGATACCAATTATGCGTATATTATTTCTTTTTAGTGTATCACTTAGTTCTCTAATTTTCCCCTCATACTCCTGAATCTTTTTATCTCTCTTTCTCTCAGCTTCCTCTTTTTCCATAACTTTACCTTCTAGTTCACCTATTCTCTCCTCTGCCTCTTCAATCCAAGCTGCCGTTGTTTCCATTTTGTTTTGTTTAAAGTGCTTTTCAGCTCCTCGTGACTGTTCCTTAGTCCCTTGATCTCTGTAGCAAGAGATTCTCTGCTGTCCTCTATACTGTTTTCAAGCCCAGCAATTAATTTTATGACCATTATTCTAAATTCACTGTTATATTATTTAAATCCTTTGTGATCAGTTCATTAGCTGTTGTTATTTCCTGGAGATTCTTCTGAGGGGAATTCTTCCGTTTGGTCATTTTGGATAGTCCCTGGAGTGGTGAGGACCTGCAGGGCATTTCCCCTGTGCTGTGGTGTATAACTGTAGTTGGTGGGCGGGGCCGCAGTCAGACCTGATGTCTGCCCCCAGCCCACAGCTGGGGCCACAGTCAGACTGGTGTGTGCCTTCTCTTCCCCTCTCCTAGGGGCGGGATTCACTGTGGGGTGGCGTGGCCCGTCTGGGCTACTTGCACACTGCCAGGCTTGTGGTGCTGGGGATCTGGCGTATTAGCTGGGGTGGGTAGGCAAGGTGCACGGGGGCAGGAGGGGCAGGCTTAGCTCGCTTCTCCTTAGGTGATCCACTTCAGGAGGGGCCCTGTGGCAGTGGGAGGGAGTCAGATCCGCTGCCGGAGGTTTGGCTCCGCAGAAGCACAGAGTTGGGTGTTTGCTTGGAGCGAGCAAGTTCCCTGGCAGGAACTGGTTCTCTTTGGGATTTTGGCTGGGGGATGGGCGGGGGAGATGGCGCTGGCGAGCGCCTTTGTTCCCCACCAAACTGAGCTCTGTCGTCCGGGGGCTCAGCAGCTCTCCCTCCCTTTGTCCTCCAGCCTTCCCGCTTTCTGAGCAGAGCTGTTAACTTATGACCTCCCAGACGCTAAGTCGCGCTTGCTGTCGGAACACAGTCCGTCCTGCCCCTCCGCTTTTGCCAGCCAGACGCGGGGGCTCTGCTTGGCCGGCAAGCCGCCCCTCCGCCCGGCTCCCTCCCGCCAGTCCGTGGAGCGCGCAACGCCTCGCCGCCCTTCCTGCCGCCCTTCCTACCCTCTTCCGTGGGCCTCTTGTCTGCGCTTGGCTCTGGAGACTCCGTTCTGCTAATCCTCTGGTGGTTTTCTGGGTTCTTTAGGCAGGTGTAGGTGGAATCTTAGTGATGAGCAGGACGTGCAGTGAGCCCAGCATCCTCCTACGTGGCCATCTTCCCTCTCTCCCAGAAAATATTTTACCTAAAGAAATGGAGGACAGTAAATAGAGGAGCATTAAAGTACCAGTTAAAATACTACCTATTGTTAAAATCTTCTCTAAACCACTTGACTAAGTCAAATTCCTTTTATAACCCCCCTATATTTTCCTTTATAGCATTTTGTAATTGCATGTTTCTTTATAAAGCTTTGTATTTCTCTCTCTCCCACTGCTTTTCCCATAGTAATTTTCTCATCTTCATATCCCTAGTGCCTAGTAGTGAGGCTTGTGCTCAGAAAGTACTTAAAAACAAATTCTGCCTGACTTATGCTTTATTTGAGTCCCTTCTCTTTTCTTTTTGATAAGCCTGGTGAGGGTTTTATCAGCCCTTACGAGGTTTAAAAAGCCTGGTGAGTGGTTAGACTTTTAGGATTTCACAGGGCCAGGCCATACATGTTATATCTTATGGCAAGACTTCTCAACCTTGGCTCTACTGACATTTGAACTTGGTAATTCTCTGTTGTAGGAGGCTGTCTTTGTGCATTGTAAGATGTTTAGCAGCATCCCTGACCACTATATGCCAGTAGCACTGATCCCCCAAGTCATAAGAATCAAAAATGTCTCCAGCCATTGCCAGATGTCTCCTGGGAGAGAAGTGAATGGCCAAATTACACCAGGATTACAACTGTCTTGGGGGCTGAAGTGAGAAAGGACAGAGAAAAGGAAGAAGATTCACCTTAGGAGGGACAGAATCCTCCTTCAGTGACTCCTGCTGCCCAGGCCTGGGAACTGGTTATTTCCTTTGACCTCAAATTCTCCTGAATCTTTCATTCTAGATGCATTCATGTTTCCATTCCTCACGTGCCAAGCCTTTGATTTTCCTCAGTGTTTTCACTTTCACATAAAAACAACTGTATTCTCATGCACTGAGGAATCACATATTGATATAATGTCAAGCTCTCCTCCCTCCTGCCTTTCCTCTCTCTCTCTCTCTCTCCCTCCCTCTCTCATTCTCTCTCTCTCCCCTTTTCCCCTTAGTCACTAGTTACTAACATTAGCTAGGGTCTTTTTGTTGAGTCTGCAATTGCCTGTACTAGTTAGCTAATGCCACATAATTGCTGCATCATAAACCACAAAAACTCAGTGGCTGAAAACAGCCATCATTTGTTCTCATAGAGCTGAGGCTCAGCAGAAAGTTGGCTGTTCCAGGCTGTGTTAGTCAGGAGCTGTTAAGCTCTGCTCTAGGTCTCATCCTCCTGGGACTACAGAACTAACCAAGACAGGTTTGTGCCATGGTAAAAGTAGAGAGAGCAAGCCCAATTGAGCAAACACTTTTCAAGTCTTCAGTTATCTCATAACTGCTAACATTCCATTGATCAAAGCAAATCATATAGGCAAAGCCATACAAGCAAGAGAAGAAAACATTAAGTCACATACAAAGGGTATGGTTACAAAGAGGGAGGTGGAACTAGGACCACTGTAATGTACAACATTCCCATTTTTAATTATCATTATTTCCATCTTTTTATTAATCTTTTTATCAAACTTTTCATCAAGTCTCATGAATGTACTTTCAAGAGTAGGCCTGCTTGTGCTAGCAATGTGGTAACAAAATATGACCCAGTGCTCAGACACTAGGCCTTACCTATTAATATTCAATTTAGGTGCCAAAGGTCTACCAATCAACTTTTATTTTATAAATAGGACAGATTTGTCCCCTGATACTCCTGTTAATTTCACTCAATTTTCAAAATAGATAGTGCTTTACTCCTACACAAGAGATATAATTATCACCATTTTTTTTAAACTTTGCACAGTTTGCCTTCTCAAATTAGTCACTACCTACAAATGGGAGATTAAAAATGGTCAGAATACATAATTCTAATCAAACACATAAGGACCAGAGTGTTTCATGTACGACGTTCCTTTATTAAATACAGGAGGTTGACAATATGCATCGCAATGAGAAAGAGCAGAAACTGATGAGAAATCCCTTTTGAAAGACTGATAAGACACAGTTACATCATTAAATTGTGGTTGTGACACAATGTGCATAAATATTAATTATATTAAGATAATTAAAACAGAATGGCTTACTTCTTTCTAGACGAGGCTCTTTTGCTATTGGGATTCTGGATTATCCAAGTTGAAATTCTCATCTGTTGTCCTGAATTTTGAAGTTGGAAAAACCAGCTGGTTAGGCTCATTGCCTGTCCAGTGGTCCCTGTGAACAATCAGGCATGCACCTGGTAACACTGCTGCCCATCTGCCCAAACAAGAGCAATGGAAGGACTGGAATCAGCACCTACAGAGCTCCAGTCCTCCTGTGGATACCTGGTTTTTCTTAAGCTTTATTCATAAGGCTGCCCATAAAATACTACTAGCTCTATGGCAACCTGGAACATTACAGAGTTAATACGCTTAAATCCTGCTTCTTTAACATCTCCACATCCATGCATCCCAGACACATAAAATTTATCGTGTTCAACAAAACTCATGATCTTCCCAGTCAGCTTGCTCTTTCTTCTGTGCAATTTCCACAAGTAGGTCTAACTACCTTCCTGTTGCTCAAGAGCAACATTTGTCAATGACTCCTTTTCCCTTAACCTCCACCTATATCCACGCTATTCCCAAATATATTTGATTACACGTTCTAAATATTTCTTGATCACCCTTTCCTCTCCATCCCACTGATATCACCTTAGTCCAAACCACCATAAACTTTCACTAAATTTTTTGATTTAGTGAACTACAGTACCTTGCACTAAATCTCTTCCATTTGCCATTTTTCAGGCTGAGGGGTCAAAGGAAAATGTGGACTTATTACTCTACAAAGCCTTTCCATTTCTTATAGGATACCATTCAAAATCTTCCACCTAAACTTTTGGCTTTTTTCACAATGTAACTGTGGTGATAGTGAAAGAAAGCAGTTTACTAAAGAAATTTATGGTGACATAAATGGCTTCATTGGTCCCCATCAATCAAAAGGTCACTGTCCCAAGTTGTCCACCTCTTCTCAGAGGAAAACACTACTTTTTATACTATCTTCCCAAAAGGTACTGATTGACAGAAAAGGCATTTGGAGTTCCCCAGGAAATTGTAAGAGACAGATACTCAAGTCCACCTGCCATTACAGTGCCTGACACATTATTGGTATCTAATAATTACTTGTTTAATTAGTTAAAAGCATAGTAACAAAGATACTACCATCTTTACATTATGGAAAAGGAAATTAAGGTCAGTTAAGAGACTTGTGAAAGACTAGAGAGTTTGCAAATCCCTGAACCAGGCTTGCATCCTGCTTTGTCTGTCTGCAGACCTCAGAGGTGCCACCTGCAAGGTCCAGTGAGTCCACACAAATATGCATCCTCCAGCTCCATTCTCCTTTACACTGCCCCAGAGAAAGTTGGAAGGTGGAATTAGCAAGAGGGTTGTATCCAGACATCACAGAGCTAATAGTATTTGAAGTAAGGGAATAATGGAAGATTTAAAAAGTTACTTCAGAGAAATAAATTTGAAGATAACTCAATTCAACAAGCATCTGCTAGAAGCTGGGAATACCAAGTTGAGGAAGACAGTGGTCTGGGCCCTCCAGAACTCACATTGTTGCAGAGAAAACAAACATGCAAACAAATGACTATGATAAAATCCCATGAGGCAGTTAGGTAATATAATGAACAAACATACAACTCACACTTCCATCCTCTGGGAAATTCTATAGCTCTCTTAGATAAGAAATTGCCCAAACCAAACCAATCTTGGGTAAGTTGTGAGGTTTTGAAAAGCAGTGAATAATTAAGTCATGACTTCCATTACAACTTGACAAGATAACTTGTTAATTCAGCATACAGGTTCTGTTCTACTACTTGCTAGATACACAACTTTGAATAAGGAGCACTTTTTATGCCTCAGATTTCTCATCTGTTAAATAACTGGAAAAAAATGATAAATAATTCATAGAATATCTTTGAGAATTAAACCACAATAAGAACTAACTTTTATAGAGTTTTGCAGTGTGCCAGACAGTTTTTGGTACATTATCTCATTTTATTTCTGCAAAATCCCTATGTGATAAGTATTATTAGCCCCATTTTTCAGATGAGAAAACTGAGGTATAGTGAATTAAGTGATTTTCCTTAAGTCCTATAACTAGTAAGTGGCATGGCCAGTAGTCTGGCTCCAAAGCCTGTATTCTTTAATTACTTATCCAGTTTTAATTTACCTCTCAAATTAGATAATGCCTCTAAAGCTTCCAGCATAGGCCTTGTCACATGATTGAATTAGCTTAGCTTTATAACAGAAATTGTATTTAAAATATTGAGCCAATGTATCTTTTACTCTTCTCCTGCAGCCATATGTCCATTAGATGACAAGGAAGTGGAAAGGGAGAATCCTGGAAGCAAAAACGTGAATTCTCTCCAGGACAGAAAAGGAAATGAATATAAGTGGGAGAGGAGAAACAATGGTGGAAAGAGAAATCACTTACCCATGCCAAAGTAAAACCCAGGTTGAGAGGAGCAAGGAAGGAATCAGAGAATTTGATATGAAGGCTGAAAACAGGGGCCTGTTCTGCTCTCTGACGAAAACTCTGAAGTAATACTGTCATTGGGTATAACAGAAATAGCTAATGGTTCTGGTCAGGCTGAGGGACAACCCAAGTTCATGTTCTGAGCCTGCCTTGCCTCCCACATGGTGTGGAAGAAATCCTAAGTTCCACATGCTATGGGCAAGTGAATTCAAATTTAACTAGGCCTCCCAAATCTTATCTGGCAATCCAAGTCTCCATGTAGTTTTTTAGGGGAAACGATCCCTCCTACAAAGCATGATACAGCTCTGTAATGGAATCTTTGAAGCAAAAATAATCCCCCATTGAGTCTTTTGTCCCTTCACATATGGAGACAAAATATGGACAAGAAACAGATGATGACTTCAAATTAGGGAGGGAAATGGTTAATATCAGCCACACTACACTAGTTTCAAGGAACTACAAGCAAATATGATAAATATATGACAAACCCTGAGAAAAGTTTCAGATCAAAATCACATCCTCCTTAACAATGTAAAAGATAAAAAAGATGAAATATGGCATCATATAAAAGACTACATAAACTTTTTAGTAAAAAGTCAAAGATCTTTAGATAAGCTGTATGAATGTTGTTTCTATTACTGTCATTTTCCATAAGTCAGATACTCAGTAATAGGGTTTCCTTGAATTTATTATCCTAAAGCATAAGTTACTATTAATATGACCAATATTAAAGGCAATAAAATATAACGGTTGAGAGCACAGATTCTGGAGTCAGACTTGTATTTTTATCTTACTTATTCCATGTTGCCATATCTGGAAACCTACCACACTTTTTCAGACTAGGTTTTAAACATGGATTAAATAATTCCTAACAATGTGGTTATTCTGAGGAATAAATGAGATACTGTAGGTATATCATAGGTATACGGGCATATATAGTAAGTGCTCAAGAAGTGATGGCTTTCTACCTATCTAAATCTATGCCTAGATACAGATATAAATGTAAAGACAGACAGAAAGATAGATACATAGATACATAGGTACACAGATAGATGTGTATGTATAATATTTATATATACTTGATCATTTCATAAGGGTCAATTGTTGGTTGTCTTTGCCACTTCAGTGATCAGCTGAAGAAGATGAATACAGAGAGGAGTATTAAATGAGGGAGGGGGAAGGTAATGAGCAGTTCTCAAACATATTATTCTTAGAAAATGCCTGAAGGGTTATGGGTGAGTAAATTGGTCCACAAAAACGTTCATCATCCAGAGAAGAGTTGGTTCTGATCTAAGTGCAGAGGATTCACTGTGCTCATCTCTATTTCAGTCTTGACTTTTCATCGTAATGCTTCAACCACTAGGACTTTGTCACACAGAATAGTGGGGGTGGGAAGATTCAGAAAGGAACCTGTTATAGCCTCTTGCCTCCAGAGACAGGAATGGGATCCCTTCCTCTAGGTTCTACAAGAAAGTTACTAGTTGAGCAAAAACAAGATATCAGTGTTTTGAAGCTAACCAGGTCCCTTTCCACCTTACCCTGTTACTTCCCCAAGGGTGTAGCATCAGTGGGTAGAGAGGTGACTGCGAGACAGCTCTCCTCTCAGGGGGTGAGGGTCATTCACCAATGACCGTCATTCACGGTCATTCACCGTAGCTCCTAGGTTTCTATCCTTACTTTCAGCCTCTTTGCTGCCCACTCCACACATTCCCAATGAGACAGCTCATTTCTACAGTGATAGCTCCCAAACCAGTACTTCCAGCTCAGATAGTCCTGCTAAGCTACATACCGATGTATCCATCTGCATGTCCCATGGGCAAGAAAACTACATTCAAAGTGAAAAATATAATCCCTCCCACTCCTGCTTCTCTTCCTGTGTTTACTACTTTGTGTAAGGCAGCAACAGCCACCTTGTGAGGCACTTTTTATGTGACCTGTATTCAAATGAGACTGACTCTTTCAATCCAATGGACTTTTTCAATCCAAATTGACATTAAAATTATAATTTATAACATACTCATTAGGGGGAAAATCCTTCAATGGTCCCCATTTACTTCAATATGTATTCCAGACCCCTGAGAACCCTCTGGTTCTCCTTCCACTCCCACCCCCATCATGTCCCGGTGAGTTCCCTTCAATCTCTCCCATTGTTTCCATTGCACAGATCTATCCAGGTAGCATCACATGGTTCTGTGGCATCTACTTACCTGGTAACTTCTTCAGTGCCAGGAATAGAGCCTGACACACATTTAGCGACAATCACTATTTATTAGTTGGATGAAACAAATGAATGATTGAAAGTTAAAGTCTTGAGATCACTATTCACTGCCTATAAGTCTTGGATGAGGTAATCACTTAACCACCCTTTGTCTTAAGTCCTTCATCTCTAAAATGACATTAATGCCCATCCTACCAAGTCACTGTGAGGACTAAAGGAGGTCATAGATGTGAATGCACTTTGTAACAAGCCATGTCCAGTACAGTATCAGTTATGTCGACTTTGGTACTTTATAAGTTTATTCTACCAGTGTGAAGACTGCTAAAAGGAAAATTTTCTCAGAATCTATTTAACTCAAAGAATAAGCCCTTGAAAATATCTTATTGAACAAAATCTGAAGACCAAGTTGTAAGTGCCGGTGTCATCAGGATCCTTAATTATAGAGTTACAAGAAGTGGATGAACTGTCAAGGTTATAAGAGCCACTTTCTTCCCACCCCACCACTTTATTTACACAGTAGAGCTCTCATGTACTTGCAGAGTGGTAGGGGGGGAGAAGTGGTAAATGCACAAAGTATTATAACAAAGTCCACTTTTAAATAATTATAACTTAAGTTAATTACATTGACATTTCTAAACAAGGATTAAGTAAGTCAGAAGGGGAAAAAATGCATATGAGAAAATAAAAAGCAAGGGTTGGACTACAAGAGCATCTCTTTTGTCTTTCATTCAGGAGTGTAATTAAATTAAGTAGGATTGATTGAGTGTCAAACATCTGTGGGAGTCATTTCCTAACTTCATTAATGCTATTGTGCCTGAAGAAGCCTCAGTGGTAATTTCTCTCACAAGCATCTAATGAGAGTCTAGTGATGTGATATGAAAGCATTACACCAAGCCGCTGTGCCCTACGCCGCTGCCGATCTGTGTGTGAGGAATTTATTAGAAATGCTGGCCTGGCAACAGCAAAGCTACATTATCCACCTCAGCAGTGGGAGTGGGACAGCAGGCAGCACTGAGCTGGGGTAATGGAGTCATAAAGTTGAGAGTTTAGACAGCAAGCATAACAGAATAAAAACAAGACTGCTAAGGAGAACTAAATGGTCATAAAAAAGATCATATATAATGAGGTACAGCAGATAATGAGGTGCATTTAGATGAAAAACACTAAATAAAAATTATGACTGCTTCCTCTTTAACCCCATAACCATCACAGCTTCTTCCAGCAGCTGGATTTGCCAGGTAAACTAAAGTGAGTAAACTAAGTGGAAGGAAAAAATATATATGTTGGCCAGCTTAGTTCATTATTATAAGCATCGCTGAATGTACAGAGGACCCCAGTAGAATATGAGGCACTGGGCAAGACGTTATGAAAGATCTATAACTCCTATCCTTTTTATAGAATTATGATTTTAAAGGTTCTAATACTATTATAATTATAAAGTAATTAAGTGGGGGATAAATGTAAGGTTGGTTTTTTTATTCAATTTATCATTGTGGTTAGAAGCTGCCTGCTCCCAAGCTTTGTTCATTGTGTCCTTCACCCATCTATCAGTTAATGAGCATTTACTATGTACTGGGAGTTCTGGCCAGCTGAAAGGATGCCAAGTCGCATAAGACCAGTCTCTGCTTTTCAGTAGCTTTTACACTGGTACAGAAAACTCACAAGTAATCAAATCTGCAAAACAAAAATTGAAGTGGAAAAACAGAGATGGGCACTGAGTCCCATGGGAACACAGTGGGCACAACACATGGCAGGGCTCAGAGTACTAAAAATGAACAGAAATCAGGTTGATTCAGGGGTGTGAAGGCTGATAGAGAAGAGAAAGGGAGGATGACAGAGTTTCAATGTGAGCAAACAGCATTTACAAAATCACCTGGATACGAGGTGACAAATTTAAAGAAGAACTAGAAAAAGAATACTGATATGATCTGAGGTTGGAGAGCCCAGGTTTGGGGCCATGACGTGGGGCTAAGATTTCATCTTGCACGTGAGCAATGGGAACCATAGAGGGCTGCTGAGCTCATTTACCACTGCTACAAGTGCAACATTTAAATGTAACTTTCCCTTCTGAATTCTCTTGTTGAGAGAAACTAAGTCTGAAAGAGATGATATATAATTTCATGAAATGACTAACTTAAATTTACACAGCTAATTTCTCATTGTAATTTCTCAACATACCATATGCTTCTATGGCAAGGTAGTCTGTACTTGACAGGACCAACACTGGAAACTTACCAATTTCACTGGATTCTAAGTAATCTCTATACACTAAATCCTACTTGAAAGCCTCTTTGTAATGTAATAGTATATGGTGCTAAAATGCACAAACCTGCTCTGAAGTTTTATGAAGTTATGGTCACTTAATATTTCACCCTACTTATAAATGGGAGTTTTGACCCAATCAAAGGGGATATTGTAATTTGAAATTAATTTATCCTCAAGTCATTACTATAAAGGAATTTAATAATCATATTAATATTTTTTAGAAACACCTTGAAAATTTAGTAGCATTATACTACTTATATTGTGATATAGTGTTTATATTTCTGGCCATTGTGTGCCAAGCTTCCACTAAAAGTAGCTGTTAAGATCTGGAGAGTTGATATGAACTGCGGTTGAAACAACCCTGCTCATCAATAGCCCATTATGTAACATGGCTCTACTGCAATGATTTGTCCTGGAGTAGCAGCTCAGCAAAATGTACCACCTTAGAAAACCAACATATACATGGTCAACTTAACCAGACTGTGAGCATCTTGAGGATAGAAATCACCACATTCATCACTATTTGGCTTGACAGAGGCTTAGCAAATATATTAGAGTGTTGTCAACCCAATGCCATTGTCATCCTCATAGACAGTATTCTCTGCTTGTGGGGGGGGGGGGGTGCAGTATATTGTGGAGAGATCACATTTCCCAGAATTCCTTTCCCTGTATTGTTCTAGGCTAGTATCTGCTGGGAGAGGAATATGCATATCCCCACAAATGAAAAAGAAGGACCTATTATTCTGGCAGCTGTAGAAGAAGAACCTGCTTGAGGATCTTCTACTTTGGTGTAGACACCATGAATAGTGGCTTCCCTGACTTTTGTGTCCCCAGCCTATCCAACAATTAGAAAAGCCTCTATTTTCCTGCATTAAAACCCTTCCTACTTGGAACATTTGAAGTGGCTTCTGTTTTCCTCACCTAAGCCTGGCTGGAATGAGCACTTTAGTGGAGAAAAGACAAGACAGAAAATAAAGAAGAAAAGAGAAAGTAGGGAAAAAGAGAAAGAGGAAGAAAGATATGAAATCACCTCCTTGGTTTTACAAATACAGTGAAACAGCAAGGGGTAAGTCTCATTCTTAATTCTATGTGTACTCTATCTCCTCAGGACAGGAGTGTGAGTTCTCCCATACTTTGGAAATACTAAAATGTCAGGAACTGTGACTCCAAGCAAGTCTTCCTCAGTATCCATGGACACCATTAATATAAATCAATGAAGATGAGCATTACAAGAAATTGTTACTAATTCCCTAAATTATAAATCTGAAATGTTGTCATATTAATAATCACAGTTGACAGAATAATTGAGCCAATCAGAAGAAAGACTGGAACAGCAGTGTGAACATCTTCGTAAGCCCACAGGGAACTTCCAGGAAATGAGCCACATCAGTCAAAACCAAAAAGAAACTATTCTTTTGAAGATTTCTACTCTGAAAAAGAATAGGTGCTATGAGTAAGCAAACTAAAGCAATCAAGTTTTCTGTGAATCAAATCCCTAACTTTTTTGTTTTACTATTCATAAGCCAAATGCTAGGGGAATAAAAAGCAGCGTATGTTTGAGACATATGTTAAACAAAGGAAGGTGTTAAACATACGGATGTTGACATATTTAAATCTGAACTAAAACAACTACTGCTTGTAATGCATCCAGTTTCTGAAACTACTAAGTTCAGTATGACAATTTCTTCATGAATACATGTGGATGTATTCATTTTCCACAATTTCTTAAAAATTTTTTAGCTAGTCAAATATTTTCACTGATCCACAAAATGTAATCAATCCTTCCCACACTCATTGTTGTCAGTGAAGTGACAACGACAACTGTTAGTAATTTAAGCCATATAGTAACAGTTTTTAAAATCGTCTTTAGACAGTGTTTACTAAGAAAGCAATGACTTTTCAGCTGAATCTCTTAGAACTTGGGTCTGGTGGCCTGTGCTAATTTACTCTTCTATGTACATGTTTCTCAACCCAAACTTCTTTCCCAAAACCAACTCCTCTTGACTTCTTACTACCATGCTTTCAGTCACCTGGGCTTGAAAACTTAAGAGTTCTCTTTGGATTCTTTCCTTTATTTTGCACATTCAATCTGAAGCAAAAAAGCATAGAATTTTCTAGCACCTTTCCCTTCTCTTCTCATTCCTACAATACTGTACAAATTGGCTATACCTTTCAACCCAGAGAATAAATGGAGAAATTATTTATCAAATGTGAAGAAAGTTTATGATATTTAACAGATTTTTAATAATGTTAGTTCTCTTATCCTGCTTTCCTTTCATCTTTCTGGTTTAACCTCTAAACCATATAAAGCATAATTCTAATCAGATTATTACCCTGCTTAAAAATATCCAGGGCACCTCTTTCCCAAAACATGGCCTACTCAGCCAGTATTCAAAGGTGTCTGGTTCACATTCACCTTTTCAATTTTCTCTCACTGCTGTCTTATAGACAACACTCATGCTTCATAAACTAAACCATTACCCAGTGACACACACAAATATATCTGAGCTCCAGTCTTCACCAGGCCAACCTCCACTGGAAATAATTAAATAACTTATTTGTTAATTACAAAACACTGGAGACTGAACCTAACTATCTTTTTTTTTTTTTAATTTTTTTTTTTCAACGTTTTTTATTTATTTTTGGGACAGAGAGAGACAGAGCATGAACGGGGGAGGGGCAGAGAGAGAGGGAGACACAGAACCGGAAGCAGGCTCCAGGCTCCGAGCCATCAGCCCAGAGCCTGACGCGGGGCTCGAACTCACGGATCGTGAGATCGTGACCTGGGTGAAGTCGGACGCTTAACCGACTGCGCCACCCAGGCGCCCCTGAACCTATCTTAACATCAAGTGTATAGCCTTGTATCTAACTTAACTCTGACAGAAGAAACATCAACAATGAATATGTTATATCCTTGTACCCCAATAGACCAGGCACTTACTATCTATGCTGTGGATCAGCAAATTATGGCCCACAGACCAAATCTGGCCCATGCTATTTTTGTATAGCATGCACGCTAAGAAAGGGTTTTACATTTTTCGATTGTTGAAAAAATTCAAATGAAGCATAATATGTCATGCTACATGAACACCATATGAACTTCAAACTCCAGTGTCCATAGATAAAGTTTTATTAGAACACAGCCATGGTTATTCATTTACATAGCTGCTTTTATGCTACAACAACAAAGTTGAATAGTTGCAACAGAGACTATATGGCCCATAAAGCCTAAAATATTTACTATCTAGTCCTTTAAAAAAATATTTGTTGGGCCTTGATCTATACTATGAATACTACTTAGTATTAATATTTATGCTTTGTTTGTATTTCCTATTTCCCAACTTCTCTTAAAGCCCCTCAAGAATAGAAATCTTTTTTTTTTTAATATGAAATTTATTGTCAAATTGGTTTCCATACAACACCCAGTGCTCATCCCAACAGGTGCCCTCCTCAATACCTATCACCCACCCACCCCTCCCTCCCACCCCCCATAAACCCTCAGTTTGTTCTCAGTTTTTAGGAGTCTCTTATGTTTCTTTCTGCTACATTCTAACACTCTGGCCTACCATAGATGTTATGTTTTTGTTTTTGCTTTTGCTTTTGTTTTTGTTTGTTTGTTTGTTTACAGAGTTGATAACCATAGATGCTTGTGAGTGACTCTCATGCTATTTCTACAAATAGATATAGGTAAGCACATAGATTTTCCTGGACCAACTGGGGAAACAAACAGCAGGCTATATTAACTACAGTTTTAATTGTAGAAGATGTTGTTTGTTCTCCCACTAACAAAAAAAATAGTTGCCATATGCTAATACTTATTTGAGTATTTCCCAGAAATGCTTTCCCATCTCCCTTGTACCTTAGAGTACCCTTAGAAGTACTATAAAGCCATTGTGCATCTTGGCTTATAAAGCCATCACTTTCACTGAAATTTTATTTTGGCCCAACTACACCTGACAAAGAACTGTAAATCCTGGACACAGCTCTTTAAATAATGAAATTAGCAAACCCAAAATTTTTCATGGAAAAGGGCATGATGTCCCTAGATGAGACCAAAATAACTGGCCAGTTAGGTTGTTTCCATTCAACAGCACAGTGATTCTGTGGGACAAAAAATAAAAAATAAAACTAATCATTTGGCTAAATTAGCTTAATTCTATCCAAATACTCTACCTAGGAGCACTGTACAGAAAATATATACCTTGATTATTCAAATGCTAATGCCCCTCCATCAAATATAATATATGTGTATGCTTGTATGTGTGCACACATGCGGGTATGCATGTGTATTATACTTAAGGTGAACAAATAGAGAGTAAAACATAATATAAAATATCACTATGAAATACACTGCACATTTTTGGGCCTTTGTAGATTTTGCCAATTTTCTTCCTTCTGAATCTCTAAGACCTGTCTAAGCTGTCAACAATGCTATGTCAATTGTTTACAAAACAGATCTCATTCACAGGGGAGATAGAAGACTGATTCAGTACTCAGAGAAGCTGAGAAAGAAAAAAAAAAAAACTAGATGAAACACTGACAGTTGCAGATTTTCATTTGAACTAGTAAAATCTGATGAATAAATAGGATGGCAGCAGAATCTAAGACTTCTCTTTTGGCCACAGGTTTATCTTAAGAATTATTGGCACAATATTCTTTAGACATGAGAAACATTTTTAATAACAGGATTCTTGGAATAAGACAAAACTGATACATAATGGATTGTATAACTTCAGCATCTATTGTAATTTCCCTTTGTTTCTTTCACTAAGTTTTCTTATCCTTTCTGCATTTCTCATTGATAGCAATTTTAACGTGTTAAGACCATGTGTTGTCACTCAAGGTATTTCAAAAGTTTCAAATGATCTCTGTTGGTCTTTTCATGTTAGTTGTAAAGAGAGTCATGAATACACATTTCCAATAGTTTTTCCAAGTACATCATATACTGGTAGTATATGTCTGGTAGTTGCATTGTCATCAGTAAATCTAATATACAGTTGAGCTGTGCAGTGTAGTATATTAAAAAAAATTTTTTTTTAAGTTTCCAAATGAGGAGGAAGTTGGTAGAAGCTGTTCTTTATTATATAACTTCATTACTCAGCTAATTTGGTCTTGTAAAATATTAACTCTCTTCCTAAACATATTTTCAGAAGAAAGTACTGCAAGGTCAGAGTGGACAACTATTATCTCTAAATCTCCAGAATCCATTCACCCTACTTTGCTAGTAGCATTCCAATTTTCATACTGGGACTCATCCTTCCTTCACTCATAGACCACACAGTTGCTGTGGAGGTCATTTCACTTCCATCTGGGGTAACATGATCCCAGCCTGGTCAGTCAGATCATCTCCTTCCCGGGAGGGGGGGGGGGGGGGGCAGGGATTGATTTATTTGTGAGCACATGGTTCAAGCTGAGTCAGTCAGGTCCAAGCAGGGCTAGCCTCAGAACCTTAGCCTGAATGACTGACAGCATGCTTGAATTCATACCTGAATCTGGTGAGGTGTGAGGCTGATGCTGCACCCTAATGGCACAGTCTATCAGTAACTGGAGCCAAGGCCAAAAAGGTTATATGAAGAAGTGAAGAGAGAGAATGTTGTCCTGGTGAAAATCATTTGAGCACTGTCTTTCCCAAAGCAACTTTATTTCCAGACTTATGTGCTAATAGATACCCTTTAAATCAGTTTGAGTTGGGCATTCTGCCACTTGCTATTAAAAAAAGGCTTGATGGGGCACCTGGGTGGCTCAGTCAGTTAAGTGTCCCACTTCGACTCAGGTCATGATCTCATGGTTCTTGGGTTTGAGCCCCATGTCGGGATATGTGCTGACAGCTCAGAGCTTGGAGCCTGCTTCAGATTGTGTCTCCTTCTCTCTGCCCCTCCCTGCTCCTTCTCTGTCTCTCTCTCTCAAATAAATAATAAACATTAAAAAAAAATTTTAAGTCCTGATATAACAATTGGTGACTCTTGTTCTCCCCTGTATCCCTAATAGGCATAGAGGGTAAAACTCCAGTGCTTGCACCTCCATTCAGAAATCTCAACTCCCCATTTCCATAGTGTAGGAAGCTTTCAAGAGCACAGGTTAAATAGCAATCTCCATTCCTAAAATATCTCTGAGCTTCCTTCCACCACTTCAGCAGCCTTCAGGAAGACATAAGGAATATTGCTGGTTCCCTCCAAGAACTTATACTCAAATTCTCCAAGATCAGCCATTGCGCAGTAAGAGTAGAAATTTGTGTGAAGAGACTAAAATGAAGAGGAATCTCTAGGCATAGTGGTTGGGAATTAATGTTCAGTCATCCCTCACATGTGGAGAGCCAGCTTTTAGTGTCAGTCTGGGAGGAGGTATACCTTTGGTGCTTGATTTTAAAAGAGATGGTGAATTTCCACACAAAAGATAAACAATGGTGGAATTGGTCTACTTCAGTAAACAAACTATTAACAAAGAAATACTGGACATGACCGGGCTTGGTGAGCAGACTTTGAAAAATGTTAAAAATGTAAGAAATTAGTCTTAACTAACTCAGAAGTTGGATTTCCTTCTGATGAAGAAGTCTAAAATGTTTTCATTCCTGCACTAAAATAAAGACTATCTAAGATCAGATTTGGAGATCACCACCCAGAAGCGAGGTCCGTGAGTCAACGGTGTCAGATCCCAGCTCCACAGTTCTCTTAATCTCTTTAGGTTTATTCTGTATTCAACTTCCCCACCAGGAACCCTTCCTCCAACTTTGGAAAGATTCAACCCTAGTAAAAGGTCATCTTCCTTCCTGTGTCCCTCTAACCCCTGCTCCTAAATATGAGATTTTAAAGCCTAGAATCTTAATTTCGTGTATTCCCCCACATTTGGGGGGAGGGGGGAAAAACTTTCTCTAGAAAGCTCACCAGAAAGATTTTTAGAATAAAGGTTTGGAAATGTGTGTGCTGAAAGCAATCTTCCTGAGCTGAGCAGAGAGGGCTGGAGGCTACCTCTCTCCATTCATCAGGCCTCAGTGAAGCTCCCAGAGGAGAGCAGAGTAGCCGGCACTGGAGAAGGCCTTGCAACCAGCTGGACTGGAGAGAGTGCCAGCTGCCACTGTACTCAGCATAGGTTCCACTGAAGTTCTGAGACCGCTTACATAAGGAGCCGTTCCCATGTCCTTTCAACATAGGTATGAAAACCCTTATAAAGTGATTTGAAGGAAGGGAAGTCTACTTCTAATTCACACCTAAGAAGGTTCTCACCCTGCTTTATAGAGAAGCCTGTCTTCAAAATCATACTTAATTTCAGAGAGCTACTACACTGAAAGAGGCTTCAGAAAACTGTGGAATGCAAGGTGAAAAACACTTCCTGGCCCATGTGGCCAATGTATGGACAAAGCAGATGGGATGTACTTTCTGGTGGTTTAGTACGATTGCAGACAAACACTTCTCTTGCCCACACCTTAGCTGTGTGCTCCAAACTCCCAGCCTAATACTACAGACAGCTGGTCAAACATGGAAAACACTTTATTTTTTTTAATACCATACTTTTGATTCATTTACTTTTAAACCAGTTTTTCCTGAGCTACATGTACTAATATGTTTATACCATCGGGTTAATTTTTTAGAAAAAGTGTCCTTTACAAATTCAAATTCAAAACAGATTAACTCCCTTGTTCCACACATTTTTGCCTAAATATATACTATTTTTATTAAGTTATAAAGTATAAATTTATTTCTTAATTTTTTTAACATTTATTTATTTTTGAAAGAGAGAGAGTGTGTGTGAGCAGGGGAGAGGCAGAGAGAGAGGGAGACACAGAATCCGAAGCAGGCTCCAGGCTCTGAGCTTTCAGCACAGAGCCTGATGAGGGGCTCAAACCCATGGACCGCGAGATCATGACCTGAGCTGAAGTTGGATGCTTAACTAATTGAGCCACCCAGGTGACCCATTAAGTATAAATTTATTTCTAAAAAGAGTAAAATACCTTCACCAGTGATAGAAATCTCAAGCATGTAATTAAATGCCAACATAACACACGTTTATTTTTAAGTCTTCAGGCCATCTGAAAGTATTTTTTAGTGGAGTAAAATAACCACAATCTACCATATTTTCAGTAAAAATAAGTTAACATATTAGAAGATATTAAAGTTCACTAAACTGGGAGATTGAACTTGGAAAGTATGTAGACATTATACAGCTATATAATAAATTAAATATAGAAGAGAAATATATATACTCTATATGAAATTAACCAGACAAGATTCTTTAAGATGGGGACTTGCATTTTTTATTCACTAGGTAGTCCTCACTTTGTAAAGTTGTGTCAGCACTATTAAATACACAGAACAGTCATAAGCCATAAACAAAAGCCAGCTGGATGTCAACTGTTGAAACTTTCCCATCTTAGTCAGGAAACCAAACATGTTTTTCCTGCTAATTTACACTTTACTTCACAGTTAAAGTTACCTTAAAAGTGTTAAAGGTAACAGTAATTCTGTGATCTGATTAAACTTGAAAAGGCTCTGTCTTTCCTCTCCTTAAGCACAGAGAACGTTGAAAAAGGCATTCCAAACTAAGATATTCACAGGAGTTTTTTAATAAGCAAAATATTTTACTTCTAACACTGACTACACTATTTATATATAGACTGCAAAGAGAGCCAAGCTTAAGTGATAACGATGAAATACAACTGTCTGCAGAGGACCCAACACAGTGCCAGGAATGCTAAGTGCTCATCGCCTGTCAGTCATTAGAGACTCTGCACCATGGCACCTCATGATCCAGTGGCACCTAAGATGACTCCTCAATAAATTCCAGCTCTCAGAAAAATCTTGCTTCATACTGTATTCCCCAGCTGCAGGGAGGCTGTGAGAACCTCTGAGTTGCCTAAGGACCCAGTCTCATGGCCAACTTCCTCCTCGTATTCCCAGTCCTGAAACACCAAGGCTCAAAGTTAACACTACAGAGGGAAAGACTGGGAGAAACATGGACTCAAGGAAAGCTTAAATAACTCACAACTTCTCTTTTGCACATTATTTTATATCTATAGGCAAAATGGAACAGAAACCTTATACACCCTGGCACTGCCCCAGATTACAATTTCTGCAGAGTGTTCCAAGTAGTGTTTCTTCCTACTATTTTTCCTTCTTTGAAACAGTAATGTATTGTCCAGTCCTGGTTTTTCATTATTATAATTCAAATGTAAGTTTTATACAAACATGTGCTGGCCTTACTAACTTCACCCTACGAAAACTCCCCTTCTCTTCTCCCATTGTCTCTACCTCCCCTCCCCTCAAAATACTGTATCGCTGTAATCTCCAAGTTCCCTTGTAGTTTTCAAGTTTTGAGTTATTTTCAGTTGCTCTCTTCACTCTTTTCACACAGCCTCCCACAAATACTGAAATTATGTCATTTTAATCTACCATTTCCTCTCCACTCCCACAGCCACCCAGCCCAGGGTCCTCATGAGCCCACATCTGAGTGGCAGTGATGGTTTCTGAGCAGGTTTCTCCGCCTCCAGTCTCTTTTCATCAGATCCCACCTACTCACAGATGCTCTAATGATTTTCCTCTAACTTCATTTTCTTCAGGTCCTTTGCCTGCTCAGCAGTCTCCAGTGCTTTAGTGTCACTTATTATGCACACCCCAAGCCCTCCCTGGCTTTCAGGGCTTTCCACTAATATTATACCCCCAGGATCCCATCCCACCTTCATTTCTCATTACCTCTCACTGCAGCCTCTCTGCTCTGACCAGCACCAGCTGTCTGCCATCTCACATAAGCCAGATGCTCATTTTCATCTCTGTATCTTTCCTCATGCAACCCCCACCCACCCACTGACCTACAAATTCATTTCCCCTCTTTCCATCAATATCTTGCTTCTCTTCAAAATTTGGCCCATCACTCATCTCTTCAGAAATTCCTCCTTACTTAACTGCAACCAAACATGGGATTCCTTCTGTCCTTTATCCCCTCAAAACAGAGCAAACCTCTAGAGTTGTTGAGGATGGGGACTTGGAGACAGAAGGAGATTCAGGGCAATGCATATTGTTTAGGTAACAAAGGCACAGATAGTTTGATCTAAATTCATAACAAAGAAACTGTCTTGCAAATAAAGTGATCAAAGGTCCAAACAAATCATTATTTATTTTTAATGTATGTTTGTTTGTTTGTTTGTTTGTTTGTTTAGAGAGAAAGAGCATTAGGGAAGGATGGCGGGGGAGAGAAAATCCCAAGCAGACTCCTCACTGTCAGTGCACAGCCCAATGCAGGACTTGAACTCACAAGCCATGAGATCATGGCCTGAGTCAAAATCAAGAGTCAGATGCTTAATTGACTGAGCTACCCAGATGCCCCTGAACAAAGCACTCTTACTCATGAAGGCTTTTATAAGGGAAATATCCATTTATAATAACAATACTTACCATGCATTAAGGGCTTTATTTTACTTCTGCCGAGGACCTTATGTACTCCTTTAATTTTTATTATAAACAAGATAAGCATTGTCACAGTCGTGTTACAGAGAAGAAAACTGATGGTCAGAGAAGCAAAATAACTTGCCTGAGGCCACACTGCTAGTAATAAAGGCAGAATTTGAACCCAGGTTTGTCCTAATTCCAAAATCTATTGTCTTAACTACATAAGCTACTGCCACAAATTCCTAACAGCATTCATATCATTCTGCTCTGACAGTTCTTGGGGGAAAAAATCACACCTGAGCTGACTGATTTCACTTTTTCAATTACTGCTTTTTTTCACTTTTTCAATACTGCCCACATTTTCCCCTCTCTTCCCATACAATTCCTCCTCTTTCTTCTACACCAACAATCTCCTAGTAAACCTGTCCCTTACAGCAACTAGAAAATTGGAGCCATAACATACAAATCCCTCCTATTCCCACAAGTCATCTTAAAAACTGATTGAATTTGAATGATATTATTCTTTTTTTCTTTTACAGTGTCTTTCCCCATGAAAGGTCAATACATCGGATCAATCCATTGGTGCCTTGGTACCAATATCCTCTTTTCTACCTTTTTTTTTCATGTTTGTTTATTTATTTTGAGAGAGGAGAGTGAGTCTGCAGGAGAGGGGCAGAGAGGGAAAGAGAGAATCCCAAGCAGGCTCCATGCTGTCATGAGGGGCTGACACCAACCATGAGATCATGTCCTGAGCTAAAATCAAGAGTTGGAAACTTAACCCACTGAGCCATCCAGGTGCCCTGACCTTTATCTATCATTTATCCTCCAACCTTCTGCATCATTAATCTTTTTCTTTCTACCATACCCATTCCCATTATTTCTAAATATGCTATTGCAGCAGCCATAATTTTAAAAGTAAATAATATAGAATAAATATTTTTCAATTCCCATAACCCTATATGTTGGTTTAGATATAGCCTCATTTCCTTGCTCCTCTCCACAGTCAAACTCCTCAAATGCATTGTTTTCACAGCATTCCCTACTTCCTTACCTCCTACTTGTTATGAATTCCTCTAAATACTGGTTTCTTCCTCTTTCCACAGGAACTGTTCCAATCAAATCTCCAAACATCTCTATAGAGGTCAAATCCATGTTGCCAAGTTCAGTGGGAATGTTCCTTCTTTATCTCACTTGACTTCATGGCAGCTTACAAGTTTCACCACTCTTTTCTGAAAATACTCTTTTCTAAACCTCGGTGATATCACTGATTGTCCACCCATCTCTACTGCTCATTCTCAGTTTCCGTGGCCGACCTATGCTTTCTTCTACCTAAATTTTGAAGTCCTTAGGAGCATGCCTTGTGCTATTTTCTTCTCTCTGTGTTCTCCCTAAGTAAGGTCATTAAAATTATTATGTCTATGGTTCTAAAATTTACGTCACTTGCCCAGACCTCTCCTTTGCATCTTGTTTATATATGCAAAGGAGAACTTTTTTCCTTCTAAAACTTGTTTTCACACACACTCACACACACACACACACACACACACACACACACACACACACCCCAAACCCATTCTTTCCTATCTCAGTAAAAGGCTTAAACATCTCTCAACTACTCAAACAAAACCTCACCCTTGGATTGGACTCATGAGGACTCACGTTTGGTTCTACTCTCTCCCTCAACCCTTCATATCCAATTCAAAAGGCTTGTGTACTCTATTGCATACTCTATGGTGGGAGAGGCCCCAATCACCTCTTACCTGGGCCACAATAAATGTCCTAAAATAGTTCCATTTCCATTCTTGTCCCTCTCCAATCCATTCTCCACTTATTTATCAGAAGGAGCTTCATAAGACATAAATCAGAATAATCTTATTTTCTTGCTTAAAACTCATTGATAGCTTCTCATTGTCTGTAGCTTGAAATCCAAAATATGTCCACATTCTGTGTTAGAAACAGACAAACCTGGGGCACCTGGGTGGTTCAGTCATTTAAGCATCTGACTTCAGCCCAGGTCATGATCTTGCAGTTCATGAGTTTGAGCCCCATGTCAGGCTCTGTGCTGACAGCTCAGAGCCTGGAGCCTGCTTTGGAATCTGTGACTCCCTCTCTCTCTGTCCCTCCCCCACTCATGCTCTGTCTCTCTCTCTCAAAAAAAATAAATAAACGTTAAAAAAAAAAAAAACAGAAACAAACTTTTCTGTAAAGAGCCAACTGCTAAATATTATAGGCTTTTTGGTCTATATGGTCTCATTTAAACTATCCAACTCAGCCACTGTATCATGAAAGCAACCAAAAACAATATGTAAAGGATTGAGCATGATTGTGTTTCAATAAAACTTTATTTGTGAGAAACTAGAAGAATTTTGCTAAATTTAGCCAAACTTGGCCCATGGGCAGTAATTTGTCAACCACTGTCTATATGGTCTTGCATGAATCATATCTCTGTGTCCTCCTGTAACCACATTTGTACCATTCTCTCCCTCAGTCATGTTGTCTTGGGCAATACTGGTCTTCAATTCCAAAACTGAATTCCAAAATGCCCATGCATATGCAATCCTTATAGCCTGGAATTCTCTGTTGACCCTTATCTTTCACTTAACTATTAGTTTCATCTCACTTGCCACTTCTGAAAGAGGATTTTCCTGATCACCCTGCATGAAATAAGGACACTACCCTACTATCATTATTTTCTATTCTCAAGGCTTTACTTCTTTCTCTCATAAAAATTATCCAGTAAAAATCATTATACTTATCTCTTTACTTATTTTTGTCTGTTTTTTCCTACCAGAATGCAGATTCTATAAAGACAAGTATCCATGTACATATGATCATCATTTTATTCTCTTTGTTTAGCCCTGTGCCTATCTAACATATTGCAGCTATTGTCCAATAAATATTTCTTGAAAGGAAAAATGAAAAGAATCAAACACAGCTATGTCCACCCAGTCACATAAAATAAGAATTGATTAAAACATTGGTCTGAAATTTTTTTATGACTATATACATTTCAAGGTAAGAAAAGAAAATAGTATACTCCCCCCCAGTATATGTGCATGCTTCTTTATAAATAATACATACACTGTCGTATAAATATATTATGGTTATAAAACATCCACCAAAATATCATTAAAGTAACATCAGCTATGAGAAAGAAAGAAAGAAAGAAAGAAAGAAAGAAAGAAAGAAAGAAAGAAAGAAAGAAAGAAAGAAAGAAAGTAAATGGAAAGAAAAGTTTGTTTCTTCCTCATATATATCCAAAGATATATTCCTTATCTGTGGCAACTCTATTACAAATGGCTCCACAATCTTTAACACATGGCTTTTGAAGTCACCATGCTTATATCATCCATCAAATCAGCAGAAGGGAAAGAGCATTTATGAGAACAATGTAGGTTTTTATGGGTCAGGCCTAGAAGTCGAATACATCACTCAGGTCACATACTATTAACTGGAAATCAGTCATATAGATGCACCTAACTGCAAGGGAGTTTGTGAAATGTAATCTACCTGTGTGCCAGAAAAAAAAATTAATGATTTTGATGACCAGCTAACTTATGTCTGCCATATTCATGTTAATGGAACTTCTACTTTCTTCTTCTATCTCTTCATCTGGTTTAATCACTGGAGGAACCAAACAGCCCACTTTGGAAATCACTAGATTAGAAGATTACATGACCATTGTAACATTAACATTTCTAAATGGTCTTTTAACTGACAGACAATGTTCACTAGTAAGGAAGAACTAAAGTTTTACTTAGACAGATGGCAATTCCTTCTGATTGTCTATCAGCCAAAATAAGAAACTGGAGCAACAGTACTACGTCGCCTTACTCTCAGGATATTGTTCTCAGCCTGAAGCCACATCATTCAAGGTCAATGAGTGCTTGAATGAATTCCACACTTTCAACCACAATTGAACTCCCTCCCAGAAATTATTACTAATATGGGTGCCATTTTGCTTAGCAGTCTTGAAAACAGAAATAAATGATAATAATATTTGAATCAAAGAGGTAACCACATTCTTATTGGAAAAGATCTCTTAAAACTTTTTTTTTTTAACTAAAAAGAGATCATCAGAAACATTGCATTGTCAAATTTAGCTCTTTCACACATCATAATGGTATCAACTTTTTTCCATCTCCTGTCAGCAATGTGTCTGCTATGGAATGTTTTTGTCCCCTCAAAATTCATATGCTGAAGCTTCAGGTCCCAGTGTGATGGTATTTGAAGGTAGAGCCTTTAGGAGTAATTAGGTCATAAGGACTCCACCCTAATGAATAGGATTAGTATACTTATAAGAAAAGGCATAAGTAAGAGAGTTAATATCTTTCTCCACCATGTGAGGATACAGCTTGAAGTCAGCCCTCTGCAAAGGAGCTCTCAGTAAGAACTGAATCAGCTGGCATCTTGATCTTGGATTTTCCAGCCTCCAGAACTGTGAGAAATAAATGTCTGTCATTTAAGACACCCAGTCTATGGTATTGTCATAGAAGACCAAGCCAAATAAAACATCTTCCCTCCTCAATATCATTCATGATTCCTATAGACTATCACTTGGATATTTTTCATTACTGGGCCAATATAATTCCTTTAATTTCAGGTATCCCAGATTTCAGCTCTGGGCCTAGAACGTGTCTTTGGCTTCTATTTCCGTGCAAGCATACTATTTGTGCTGTACTTTATATTAATAGGTATTGCAAAATTTAGTACTTTCTCAAGCTTCTGTAAGAAAGATACCCACAGCAAGTATTTATGGGGAATCCCAAGTATCGGCCACATCATGCAACACACTGCCTTCAGAGGCTTACATATTTTCATCTTACTATATTACTCTTCTCCCTCACTATCTCTCTTCTGGAAGCAAGGGAAATTATTCTCCTTATCTCTTTCCTCAAAAATTAAGGACAATTTTTTTTATTTTATTTATACGTGCCCTTGAGGTGTCACTATAAACTGCAACTGCTTTATCAAAGTACTTCTTTCAGACAGTGCTTGCTCCAAGAGAAATTCTGACAAATAGGTGTTCTTCAAATCCTTATATGTTAATGAAAAACATTCAGGTTTTCATTTTATCCTTATGATTTGGACTTCTCTATAACACTGAACAAGAGAAAACTACTTCCAGTTATGCTTATTAATAAAGCAATAGGTTTCAAAAATTCAAAAATTTTGACCACTGTGAGCATGGGCAGGGATTGACAGTTCTCTAACAAAATGTAGTTGTTAGAGATTAAAAATAAATCCTTAAGGATGTTTTTAAGTGGCTACCTAATGAGAGTCTGAGAAATTGCATTTTTTTAATGTCCGAGGTAAATTTAGTACTTTTGAAATAGTGTGATACTTGTGGCACAGAAAGAGAGATTCAAAGTTTAGGAAGTGATTCTAAATTTCATGGGAATTTGGCTTTCTTAATAAAATGGCTTCAATATTGTTAGAGAAGACTAGTTCAACTATTCCAGAAGAAAGTGCCTTTCAAGTGTCTGGTGGAATATTATAGCCCGCTATTAAGAAAGGTTACACTGCTTATTTACACTCTAGTGATTATATCTTTAAAGATAAAGCACTAATCAATTAGTATTAAAGATTTATGAAGGGACAAGTTAATAATTTTCCACTCAATTCCTTCCTACTAATTAAAGATTTTTCACCATTAATCTTTGTCCTTTAGTATTTAATCTGAAGTAATGTTTGTCCTTTAGCTTTAGAATTAATTTTAAATAACATCTTTAATTTTGATATAGAGAACTATTTCACAATTGCCTTTCAGATTAAATTAAGAAATCTCTAAAACTCTTCTATTTAATTTTACATATAAAATATCATTTGCATTAATCTGCTGATTTTAAATTATACATTTGGCTCACAATATCTAATTAATTTGGCAAGAGAATTATGGAAATAATAAAATTACATCCAAATTTCAAGGAACACTTCATTTTTAAATGCCTAATTAAATGTATCTTTGTAATAAAAGAAATCATTCTGAAGAAATGTAATAGTATTTTAATTCCTGAGTAATAGGTATGCTGAATATTAATTTGCCCTATATTTGGCATCTACAGGAGACAAAAGCTTCTCCTCAATGCCAAAAGCAAGCAGTACATTCACACAATCTGAGACAGAAAATAAAATCAAAGTTGTTTGGCAAAGGGAGAACTTAAAAAACTGAGTGCTTCATTTAAAAAAAAACCTAACTGGCAGATGATTATTTTTAGGTTTTTTTTTTTTGCTTTTTTTTTTTGCATTTCAGTCAAGAGACTAATGAAGAGCAGTGATATTTAAGTTCAGCATTTTAGTTACTTGTTTCTTCATTTATTTATTTTGTGATTCTGCTTCCTCCTGACGAGTGCTGCTTCTGACTCACCTCAAGAATAGCCCAAAACAGAGAGGGAGGCAAACCATAAGAGACTCTTAAATACAGAGAACAAACTGAGGGCTGATGGAGGGGAGTGAGGGGCGGGGAAAATGGGTGACAGGCATTGAGGAAGGCACTTGGGATGAGCACTGGGTGTTGTATGTAAGCGATGAATCATGGCAATCTACTCCTGAAGCCAAGACTACTCTGTATACACTGTATGTTAGCTAACTTGACAATAAATTATTAAAAAAAAAAAATAGCCCAAAATGTTCTAACTCATGCATTAGCAATGAAGTTGGATAAAGAAGAAAAGTCATTCTGTCATTCTGCTTCTTTTCAAGACTGTTTCCAGCTCTCCTGCCTGCTTTTTCCCATTCTTATTTCAAACATTAAGATCAACTTATACCCTAATTTCTCCAGTGAGTGGCCTATAATTATCCATTTTCTTCCTTCTCTAATTATGTTATACTTTACTCCCCAATTTTCTATTAAAGTCAATTCAAAATCATCTCATTTCCCTTCTTTCTATTTTTCAAGCTCAATGGCATTCAAAAACTATGCCAACTATATACCCCATGCCACAAGAATAAGACAAAATTTGACAAGTGTGATTTTTCTAAGCACAAACTAAATCTTTAAGAAATAGAAGTGTAATTCCAATACCCATGGGGTCAAAGTTAGATATTGCTAGATTAAGACTCTATGACATATCTGCATGTTAGTGAACACTATAATAATTCTAAAGGATATGACAATTATTAAAAGAAAAATCAATATATAAGTATATTATATAAATGCTCCCATTAACCTGTTAGATATTTGGAAATAACTTATCTAAAAATCATTATTCTTTGCAGTATTTTGTATTCAAGTATAAAGAGCTTGTGACTCATGTTTAAAATTTCATCTTTCTTCAGAACAGTACAGTAACATTCAAAAACCTGAAGCAGAATCAAATCATGTCATTTAGAAAAATATCTTCCTCTCTGTGCATTATCAGGGAACTACACTCCTCATACCTTGCCATGCCAGAGAAGGTCTGAGTACCACTGGTTAATATTAGGCTTCAGGCTCCTACAGTTTTCCAAGTAAATGAAAGGTCAATAATACCTGTTACTCGCAGGCTCCAGGCAGACAGTTTTGCCTACCAATTCAGCATTGCCCATGGTATCACTGCTGTAGTTACAGTGACTATCCCAAAGGTACTTACAGCTCGTTCCCTATTCATTCTAGCATAATCCTCTCACTTGCTGACCATTAGCAGTGTAATTAATGGGCATTTTCTGATCGATGTACCCTTGCAGGTAAGTGTTATAATAAAGGGTGATTACAGTGAAGAATAATACAGTTGAAAATCAGTACCTAGTCATCACCACTCATTGGCAGGGCCATAACAGAATCAGACAGTGAGACCAGACTGCATAGAAATTATATCAAATAAAGTAATTCTTTCAATTTATTGCACTTTTAATTATGCCATCTTTAATTTAAAGAACTACCTTGCCCCATACAATGTAGTCTCCAAGCTAAAGGGAATTAATGTAAGGCTAACTAATTTTCACTCCCCAGCACATTTGAAATCAATTTTACCTTAAGCAAAATGTTTTATGAGTCTTTAGTTTACCTGGGCATTATGCATCTTCATAATTTTCTAATGAGCTTAAGATATCCATAAGCAGAAGCCATGAATCATATTTTTGGTAGCCCTTAAAAACATTTTTTTTGCAATCTGTTGTAAATTAAAAGAGATGTGAGAAAATGAGAATAAAATATCATTACCACTGACAACCTCACAGCTCAATACACCTATTTTAAATCTCATTAAAGGGTCAGTTGTCATTTTTAGTAACCTTCATCATAGCCAACACCGTGCCATCCAATCTTTCTTTAAAATACCAAGGAACAGAGGTCACACAAAGAGCTGGGGCCATGAAAATCACCCCTGAGAGTGGTGTAAGGAAGTGGAGCTCTTTTCAGAGGTTTCCATTTCAATATTGACACACACTGAGCTTTGGTATTACACAGTAGGGTCGGGTACAAAGGTCCAATGAACAAAACTTGAGAAGACCCTGTGACTCACTGTGATTTCCTGATGACCAGAATCTGAGGGGACATGATGACCATCTCACAGGTAACCCAAAAGGAATACATAGCCAAGATGAGGCTTAATCATTACTTTTTGGATAAAGATAAAATGGAAAAAAATCAGATCTCCAGCAGTCACAAGCTTTATATACAACCAATTTTCTACATACATATTATACTTACTGTGGATTTTCCTAGGTTGAATTATAATAACATACCAACTTCTATTATTGGCCAGTGGCTTCTGAAGCTGATCTCTTTCCCCTGTCCCTGGGTATGTTCATGGGAAGACAGTATTTTAATATAATCGAAACATGCTGGATTAATGAGATATACGTGCTACCAAAAATAACAACAGCAAACAACTATTCTAGTAATTCATGCAAAATATAAGTGATTTTTCAAAATTCTGTGTCTAGCCTGTCCACAACCATTCTTTTCCACTTGGCAAGTAATGGAGGTTATCATAAATAGAGAAGAAACTCATGCTTTAAAGTTATAGCACATTTTTCTTGATTTCAGCTTGTGGTAAGATAGTTTGTGGGCTGCTGGGAAGAATTAAATGGAGAAATTTAAATGAAGAAATGTCTATGCTCTGGAGGATTTCAAAAAGGTGTTCTTTTGTTTGTACCCAGGTAGGCAGAACTCCCCACAAAATAGCTATTCAAGCCCCACTTAGTCCACTTTTCTTCAGTTTTACCCCCTTGTCAGCACATACTATATAACTGATCTTACCCCTTATTAAAATTCGCAGGTTCTAAATAAGAGGAAGGAGTTTATAACAAAATCAAAGGCACTGAGCACACAATTTTACTTACAGTCCATTAGATGTAATTATTGCCACTCCCAACAGCTTGCTACTCTGATTTCATTTTGGGAATGTTAAACATAGCTGGAGTTTTATCCTGAATTATTTCAAATAATTGGTAGTAAAACTTCTCATCCTGTAGCTCACCTCCAAAGACATTCTGTCAACAAAGTTCACTACAGATCAGTCTGCACTGATTTTCCTGACACTTTATGTATTAGTCTGCTAAAGCAGCCATAATAAAACATCGCAGACTGAGTGGCTTAAAAAAACAAATTTATTTTGTTACAGTTATGGAAGCTGATCTAGAGATCAGGTGCCAGCATAATCAGTTTCTGGTGAGGTCTCTCTTCCTGGTTTGCAGAAGGCCACCTTCTTTCTGTGTTCTCACATGGCAGAGAGAGAGAGATAGAAAGCTCTAGTGTCTCTTCTCTTATACAAACACCAGCGCTTTCAGATGAGGACCCTTCCCTAAGTTCTCATTTAACTTTTATCACCTGCTTACAGGCCCTATCTCCAAATATTGGGGATTACGTGGGTCCAATCAACATATGGATTTTGGAGGGGTACAACTCAGTCTATAGCACTTTATATGACAGAAATGGTCAAATCTCTTTTATTATTGCCATTTAAGACTCTTAATAGGACACCAAAACAATAGCTGATGCAAGAAAAAAAAGAGTTATACTGGATGTTTCAAGAAATATATGCAGTGGACACACTATTTAAGCTGTAACCTTATTTTCTTCTATTAATATTTGATTCCATTTCTGTCTGGTGGCTGAAAGAAAATTATAGTCACTTCTGGGAGTTTTCCCTCCTCTCCATTTCCATGGAGTAGCCTGAACATTCTACCAAATTTAGGTAGGCTCAAGGCATTGGGGAGTATAGGAGGGAACATCTGATTTTTGTTCAGTCTTTATCCACAAAAGTTCCTCTTCCTCTTAGGATCTTAGCCCTGATGCAAACTTCTCCTGGACACAGGCTTGAAGAGGAAATCTTTGGGGGGGTGGGAAGCAATATGGAGAAAACATAATTTAGTATCTCAAATATTATCTTACCACATGAAGCAGAAGTTGTAAGTTTGATCCTTTTTATCCATCGAATGTCAGATTTAGAAAGGCTTGTAGTGATTTTGTACTGCATTATCATAATTTTGCAGATGAAGACACTGGGGTCCACACAGGTGATGTAACTCATGCCAGGTCCCATAACAACTTAATGGTAGGTCACAGACTGGAAGCCAGGTCTTCTCATGACACTGATGCATAATTCATAACATAATTCAATTCAACCAACACCACATGAATATCAGAAACCATGCTAGGCCCAGCAAGTGCCCTCGGAGGAGTCAAAAAATATAACATCCATAGTTTTTAATAGCACTGGGGTTCAATGGAAGGAAGTCTCCTGATGTTGCGATTGCTTCTTGCTGACCTGTTTTCAGAAATGTCTACTGAGAAGCAAAATAGAGTACTCTGGTAGACTAAGAATACCTTAAGACATTTTCTGCTTGAAACATCTTAATTAATAAAATTTACATTTTTCTCCTCTGTTTCAAGTCACCTACAGTAAAAAAAACACTGCTGGACACTGTGATGAAATCTTGTTACACACTCTGTTCTATCAGCTTTGCTAAGATTAGTCAGGACTAAGAATCAGGGACACTTTGAAGTGAAAGGAGAACAACCTCTTATTTCACTTCTATGAAAAAAATCTTGTCAAACACTCCATCTTGAAGAAGAGGGTTTCCCTTCTTTGATTTTTTAATTAAATAAAATAACTCAAATACATAGACTTTAGATTAAGTGCTTTATAACAAAAATATTAATCCTCCTAGATAATTCGCTTTTACAAAAACAGGGTTCTTATGGCTCTAATAGAGTAGGAAATGCTATTATTTTCTCTCTCAGCCCTACCACTAGATAGCAAGCAACTTGCAAGTTATGTGATCCCATTAAAAAGTCAAATTGCTTTGACGAAAGAAAAACTTTTTCATTATCGTTTTATCATTATTTTTATGTTATTTTCAAATGTACAGATATAAAATGAATATAAAAATGAATCCCATCATCCTGTTTCAACAATTACCAAATAATAACTAATTTTTTTTCCTCTGTACCTTCACCTATCACCCCTTTACACACAAATTATTTTGAAGCAAATTACTGTTATTTATCACATACATTTCATTATATATCTCTATAGAAACTTTTTAAGTATAACTCAAACAAATACCACCGTCCCATTTAAAACATTAATAATTATTCTACAATTGTATCAAATGTTCTCAATTCTTATAGTTTTATTTTTATAGTTTCTGCTTTTACTGCTCTTCAATTAACAATCCATGTAAGGTCCATGTGTTACAGTTGGTTTATATGTCTCTGAAGCTTCTAATTTATAGGTTCTTCCTCCATCTCTTAACTTTTTAAGTTTATTTATTTATTTTGAGAGAGAGAGCAAGCAGCGTAGGGGTAGAGAGAGGGGAAAGAGAGAGAATCCCAAGCAGGATCCACACTGGCAGCACAGAGCTGGCTGCGGGGCTCAAACCCACGAACCGTGAGATCATGACCTGAGCTGAAACCAAGAGTTAGTTGCTTGCAGTTATCTTTAACATTTTCCTCAGTCCCTGTATTTCCTATAAATGAGAAGTTAGATCTAGGGACTTCATCTACAGTCCCTTACAGATTTTCCACATAATACATCAAAACTGATGTATGCTTCCATCAAGAAGCACAAATGTTTGCACTTTTTCTTTTTGATATTAACAGATACTCATATATCATGAGGGGTTGTAAACTGATGACATTTTAAATTCTATGCTGTCCCTTTTCATACATTAGCTGGATATAGTTCTATATTCTACAAAAAGAAGCTTCCCTCATCCTTAGGTAAAATAAAAGTATATATTTTAGTTCTTTTTTCAACGTTTTTTTTTTTTTTTTTTTTTTTTTTTTATTTATTTCTGGGACAGAGAGAGACAGAGCATGAACAGGGGAGGGGCAGAGAGAGAGGGAGACACAGAGTCGGAAACAGGCTCCAGGCTCCGAGCCATCAGCCCAGAGCCTGACGCGGGGCTCGAACTCACGGACCGCGAGATCGTGACCTGGCTGAAGTCGGACGCTTAACCGACTGCGCCACCCAGGCGCCCCTATATTTTAGTTCTTGTAGTCCATTTCTTGTGGTTTATTTCTTGTTAGACATTCCCTCTGTGAGACTGCTTTAACAATGCACTTCCCTCCCAATACCTGATTTGTTTCTTATTGCCTGAGCCCCCTCTACCCAAGGTTGTTCATAGTTAGCACCTATTAAGGCAGTTAAGTTCATGGATGTACTATTTAAGCAGTGCAATAGAGCAAAGTGGTACATCTTTGGAACCTGGAATTACGAATAACTTTTCAACCTGGAGACTCCAGCTTTCTGAAATATAGTTTCTTCATCTGTGACAAGAGAATAATAACAGTACTTTTCTGTGCCAGTTATCATGTTCTTGCTCCAAATCCACGCTTCTTTGCCATGCTCTGTGACACTGGAATTGGACCACAAAACACTTCTCCATTGCCAAGCTGACACAATGTAAGGCTTCTCAATGGAGGGCGCTAGAGGGACACCGCAAGAGAAAGGAGCTTCCATATCTGATTCCAGTCTGGACTTCTCCCACCTATGTTATAGCTGCCAGTAGTGTTTGGGAGGCCCCAGTGGTGCTCACTCTCCACAAGTTGTACCTGTACCTCAGGAGCTACCTCCTGCAAATCAGCTCTGACCTGTTGAAATTCCAGCAAACTTCTACAGGCATTTCCTAAGGATAACTTCACCTACCCTACATCTTTTAGCAGGTCAGCTATATCTTCTACTTTTGAAAGTAGTTACTTTATGCAATAGAGGTCCTAGAGTGCCCTGGAGTGCAGTGTCCCCTGTTCCCAGGAACCTGGCACTTCAGGAGAGTATCCTATGTATGTTGCTTATGTCCTGCTGTTGTGTCTGAATCACTTTCACTTTCCCCGCAGTCATCTGCACTGACTCTTTGCCTGCTGTGGGCTGTGCCTGCCCTCTGTGGTGTTACTGGGACCCACAGACAGGCCAGTTCCAACAGCGCATGCCCACCAGGGAACTTGGGAGTAGGTAAGCAGTATTAGCCAAATTTGCGCTGAGCTGCTAGTCCTTTGCCAGATGCCCAGAAGCACTGCAGAGGCTGGGGGGCTATGTACCAGGGTGCCCAGGGGCACAAGGTTGAATGTGGCATACATACAGTGATGGCTGGGTGTGGCCAGGCCTATTGTGCAGGGATGGCTGGGGGCACGAGGTTGGGCATGGCCTAGTAGGTGGGCGCTGTATGCAGTGTGGGGCAGCAACTGTGCACTCAGGGGCTGGACAGGGCATGGGCAGGGCACACGCACAGCTTTAACAAAATGTGCCCTGTGCCCAGGGCCTACGCTAGCAGGCTTGGAGTGAGCGAGTCCTCAGGAGAAGTGGGAATAGCACACCACTAGCTGGTGAGGCAGTAAGTGTCTGTGTCACCCCACCTGCCACAGATGGCCCTGTGATTATGCTGGAGGGGGTAGGGGATGGAAAATGGCACCTTCATTTTTAGAGACGTTCCCCAACACACTCAGAAATCAGTATGAACAGATATGTCTTCTGTTTGCCCCCAGTGTTGTATAAACTTTTGTTTTTATATTGCCTTTTCACACAGGCCCCTGCCTCTTTAAAGCAGCAACCCAGCTCACCTTCCACCCACTGGGCTAGCCCTGTGCTGAGTCAGCTGACTCCAGGCTGAGTCCCACTGGTTTTAAACTCATGAAATTCAGCCCTTCTGGTTTTTAAAGCCAGACGTTACGGGGATTAGTCTTCCCTGTGGGAGCTTCTTGGCACAAGGGCCTGTTTCTCCGCTCTCTCCATGCACGTAACTCCCTCCCTCCTGTAGGCAGGCTCCCTCCACCTTTCTGCCCCTTTCAGATGCAGCTTCTTCTCTGTATTTAGTTATGGAGTTTGTTCTAATGGTCTCTGAGGTCTCTGATCACTAGCTCTCAGGCTTATTGACTCGGATGTGGATGATATCTAGTCACGTAGAATGGGGTGAGCTCAGGGCTCCCCTACCCTGCGATCTTGCCAAGCTCCCCATCTTCCCTCTATTTTTAAAGGCCTCTTTACCCCTCTTAGGAGTTTATCACCTTTTACCAGTTTAATATTTTTTATATTAAATTACTGGGGTGATTTCTGTCTCCTGTTTGGAACCATGATTGATACACCACTTCAGTTTCTGGGAAACTAAATTGATGTACTTCATGTAATAATGCAAATAATACTAATGCCTAGCACTTAGTAAGTGTTAATTAATCCAGTTGTTATTCATTATGATGATTTCTCTACAAAACTATGGGTGAAAACCCTTATTTGGTTTACGTATAAAGGTATGTTACAGTAAGAAAAATTAGAAAAAAATATGGAGTGCTCTCAATTCTACGACTCTCCCTAGAAATGAACTCAGAAAAATGTCACCTTTGAACAGGAAGACAGCGAAATGTTATAGTGAAAGCAGAACTTTCTTTTAAAGTTCTCTCTGATAATTCTAGCATTTGGCCAGTTGAGGGACCTAATGTCAGGTGCAATACCCACAGATTGTACACCACACTCCCTTCCCTGGAACCATATTATTTTCACATTTGCAATAAAAGGTGACCATACAGAGCACCTGGGTTGCTTCAGTTCCTGAATGAGCCCTGGCCTGCTAGCGTAGGCCCTGGGCACAGGGCACATTTTGTTAAAGCTGTGCGTGTGCCCTGCCCATGCCCTGTCCAGCCCCTGAGTGCACAGTTGCTGCCCCACACTGCATACAGCACCCACCTACTAGGCCATGCCCAACCTCGTGCCCCCAGCCATCCCTGCACAAATCAGCATCAGACTCTTGATTTCAGCTCAGGTCATGACCTCCAGGGTTCCTGAATGAGGCCTTGTCAGGCTAACAGTGAGGGGCCTGCCTGGAATTCTCTCTCTCTGCCTCTATCCCACACATGTGCTCTGGTGCCCATGTTTTTGCTCACTCTCAAAATAAATAAATAAACTTTAAAAAGGGGGGCGGGAGGCTATTTATTATCTTTGTTTTTAATCAGAGTAATCATTAAAGGGGAATGCATTTTGTGTTTGATATTTGAAAATATAGTCAAGAGAAATGCACATTTACTTCAGATGAGTTTAGGTCTAGAGAATCTTTCTAGATTCAGAATCCATAAAGGAAGTGAAATTTTAAGAGCTACTTGAAGAAAATAAAGGCAAACGAACATTAAGAAGTAAGTGAATTAAAATTTATGTCAGGTATCATATTATTTACATGTGTTAACTTATTTAATTTAACAACAACAATACTGTGAAGTAAATATATTCCCCCATAAAAGGAATCTGGTTTATGAAGGACAAATGTGCTACCTAAATAATAGAGCTAAATTCTAACCAGTTTTAATTGGACTTAAAAGCCAGTGGGTATTGGTATTTCCCAAAGTATGCTTCAAGAGACAATAGTGCCATAGAAAGCTGAGAACCAACACTTCTAACCTGAACAAATAAGTTCAGAAGACCCTGGGTTAAACAAAGTTAGTTACCTTTTTAATTACAAGATGATTCAGAGACATTCATATACTAATTATGATGTGAATCTTTAAGACAAGATATATTTATATAGCATTTCCACAACTCATTTGACCACTGAAGCCCTCTGCACAAGCATCTTGGGATACTAATATGTATTCTATGGAACACTCTTTGAGAAACAGTCTGATTCTGCACGAGCACTCACAAATTGAATCAATATTAACATTAGAAGCTCAAATGAGCATTTATGTTTAGAAGTTTTCATTCAGCTTTGCATATGTAGATCAATGAAGATCAAATACATCAAGAGAAAATATGTTGGCCCATCTTCTTGCTGTCTATCGCACAGTATAGTGGATCATTTTAAGCCAAATAGAGTAAATGGTTCACTAGCTAAAATAAATGAAAACATGCACCAGACGGTCCATAAGATAGCAAAGTGAAATAAAGTTCTTGCCAAGTCAACCTCTGCAAAGGAGAAAAAGCAAATGAAAACATGATGATGGTAAATAGCTCTATCAAAGAGATTTTAGGAAAGAAATTTAATAAATTTTCTATTGTAAATAATGTACAATAAAGCAGGCTATTTGACCTTCTCCAATGATTTTAGTTGAAGAACTGTAATCCTGGGAGACAATGTTCAGGAAAAACTGTCCATCAAAATGTTGGTATTCATTATATTCACCAATGCATGCTTGAGGCTTGAATAGAACATGACTTACACAAAGCAAATCCCATGGCATCCTTTCCTGGAACAAAAGCTAGCTAGTTTTAAAACTCAATTGGCAGAAGGTACAATGATAACCACTTCAATTTTGAGATATGGGGATAGTTTACAATTCAAGTAATTCAAGTTTATAATTCTTATATACATACATATATGTGTGTGTTTGTGTTTATATATAGGTTTATATACATATACATATACATATACATATACATATACAAACATACATAAACATACATACACACATACTGCTCTCTTTCTCTCCCTGCTCCCTTTAATCCTGAAGTTCCTATAAAACCTCAAGCTGACCCTTCCTGACTTTTCAATTATCCATAAGTTTCGTATCTTGAATGAGGTTATTCTAAATTATTCCTCATAGGCTGTGCATTATAGTTGAGCTTTATGGACTTGCATCTGACTCCAAGTCACAACACAAAATAGTTATAGGACCTCATTCAAGTTATTTAACTTTTTAAGATTCAGTTTCCTCTTCTGTAAAATAGACTTGCTATGAATATGAAATTATATGTTATCATGAAGTGTACAGCAGAGTTTTGGGCATATAAGAAATGGTAGCTATTACTAAGTTCTGACTGTTGTGAACATGAACCCATCTGACACTGACAAAGGAAGTATACAGTACTGTACTGTTTTTCTCAAGTGTTTCCACAGAGGTATCTTTAACAACAAAGAACAGTAACTTATGTCTCTCACCACTTAGGCCCAACACCCAGAAAAATGAAGACACTTCTTTAGAGTGTGCTTTCTTCTTAAAACCATGTAAATTTTGTTTGATATTCAATTATATATCCTTGTTTATTTTAATATAAAAATGTTTTCAAATTACTTACCCCTAAGGAAAATTAATGGTTGTAGAAGACAGTAGGCAGCAAATAACAAAGTTTGAGAAACACCAACTTTGAAGAGCCTGTATTAGGTCATACAATCAGTTTGTAGTTAACTCCCCTTCACCGTAAGCCTAGAATATTACTGCTTGGGCTGTGTTCCGCAATTTATTAACCATAAATATTTACTGAATGCTGCCCTGACTGTGCTCACAGGGGTTGGGTAAACCTAGCAAGAGCTCTTCTCATTAAGGGTTTTATGAGAAGGGTGGTAGGTTAAAATAGCATCACAAGAAGTAGAATAGAAATCATAGTCAAGAAGAGGAAAAGAACAGTTAAGCAAGAGCCTTGAGTCAAGTACAAAATAATGATGTCAAAAGAGAAGTTAAGTACACCTCAAGAAATGGATCAAGGCAAGCAAATCAGGAAGGAGGCTATGAATGACATGTTCTTATATTGACTGTGTAGTGTGGGAACAAGTAAACTAGGGCAATGTTTATCACGAACATATGATTATGCCAGGTGCCTTTATCTATGAAAGCCAAAAAGTCAAGGTCTTTATCTCCTAAAATCTAACAATTTTAAAGGTGACAATAAAGACAAATATAAATATTTTTATCTTTACTCTGCTTTTATTTTTTTTAATTTTTTTTTTCAACGTTTTTTATTTATTTTTGGGACAGAGAGAGACAGAGCATGAACGGGGGAGGGGCAGAGAGAGAGGGAGACACAGAATCGGAAACAGGCTCCAGGCTCCGAGCCATCAGCCCAGAGCCTGACGCGGGGCTCGAACTCACGGACCGCGAGATCGTGACCTGGCTGAAGTCGGACGCTTAACCGACTGCGCCACCCAGGCGCCCCTTTACTCTGCTTTTAGAATGTAATATTGAAATAGCTAAAACCTACTGAACTGAACCAGTACCAGGAATCAGGCTCTTTTCTAAACACTTCACAAGCATTAACTCATTTAATCCTTAAAAAGGTAGATATAATCAACTATCTCATTTTGCTGATACAGAAATAAGATTAAAGAGGTTGAATAACTTGCCCAAGATTATATATCTAGTAAGTAGAAGAGCCAAGATTCAAGCTCAGGTAATCTAGTTCAGTGTCCTTATACCATCATTTTGGTCCACCAAACCGTCATGCAATTAGAAAGTAGAATAAGGACTAGGGGGAAAAAATGAGGTCACAGGGATTGGTAGCTGAAATATCCAAGACAAGAGTGGTATAATTGTCACAGACTTTCAGTGCAAGGGAAGTAAAACCAACTAAAAATAGTATAAACGCAAAAAGGATAAATTAATCCATGAAACTAATAAATTAAAAGATTGCTAGATTCAGACAGAATTGGATCAAGTAATGCAAATTATGTTATTAGCACTCTCTCCCTCACCCACTCCATCTCTCAACTTTAATTTTCTCTCTGTGTATTATTCTAATTCTATCATTACAAAATTACCCATGGATTTCCTCAATGCATCCAAGAAGTTTACTCATCGAAAGTCCACCCAAGTCTATAGTGCCCCATCTCAAAAATCCATAGAAAAGAGACTGCCTCTCTCCAATATCCATATGAACATCCCAAGGAAGGATTATGATTAATTCTGCTTGGATACCCCAAATAAATTATTCTGACCAGAAAAATGGAGAATTAAGCTAGGCAGGCCTAAGTGATGCTTGTGTCCAGAGGTGGAGTTTGTTTATAAAAGGGGAGGAGAGCAGAGGGATAAGAGAAAAAATGATCTGTTAGCTAGAAACAATAGCTAGTAATAGAGTCCATTACAAATGGCATATGGAATTTACTTGTCTTGAGTCACGGGACAATATGGCAGACCTTGCAGTTTGGCTGAGCTGAGACAGGCAATTGACTTTCAAACTGGCCCTAATAACAATCACAGTGATTTCAAGAGTTAGCAATTGTGCACCACTTTACAGTTGAAAAGCATTTTCTACACATTACTTCCTTTGAAAAAAAATGATTCACTTTCCTTTCACTTTTGCCAGAAGATGGGTTCTCACTTGCTGTCACCTCCTCAGAGATTTACTCTAAGAAATATTGATTAAAATGTCTAATGTTTCACTTCTCCAAAACCAGCTTTATAGGGTATGGATGATATAAACATTCCAGAAGCTACACTGTTTAGCTTTGATCTCAGCAACTGCCCTTTAACATGATATTCTGAACATCTCACATCTGAAGCTACTCTCACTGTGCCATTGGCCAACCTTTAAGAATCCATGGGCAATGCCCTACTGATAAAGCTAACGTAAAATGTTTTAATGTTTGAAATAGGACCTATTAGTCTCGGCATATAAACTCATGCATGCTATAAATGTAAGGTTGAGACTATAAAAAGAGTGCTGATGTCAAAACTATTTCAAATTTATAATGTTTACACAAAGTATCTCAACATAGAAAATTAAAATAAACTACAGGCATAGATACCAGCAAAACGTTCGTGATGTTTTGAGTAGTTAACACAGATTAACAACATAAGTAAAATTACATATTTAGCCTGGTGCAGACATTGGGGACAGTGATGGGTGCTGCTTCCCTTGTGTCCACCTTGGCCACCTAGCTGCTCCAGCCCATGCAGAGCTACCACCTCTGCCATCACCCCTTCAACCTCTCCGTAGTTTGAAGTGAAGCAGTTGTCCTTTCTGGAAGGAAACTTGCCCAGATCAAGCAGGAAGTGTGGCAGAAGTTGGAAGAACGGACGGCACAGGGCAACAAGCAGACACACCTGAGTGTGGTTCTGGTTGGTGAGAATCCTGCAAGCCCCTCCTACATCCATAACAGAACAAGGGCAGCTGCAAGAGTAGGAATCAACAGTGAGACAATTGTGAAACCAGCTTCAATTTCAGAGGAAGAACTGCTGAATTTAATCAACAAACTAAATAATGATGGTAGTGTAGATGGCCTCCTTGTTCAGCTGCTTCTTCCAGAGCACACTGACAGAAGAAAGATCTGCAATGCTGTCTCTCCAGATAAGGATGGCTTTCCTGTAATTAATGTAAGGCAAATGTGTTTGGACCAGTATTCCATATTACCAGCTACCCCACGGGGTGTCTGCGAAATAATTAAGCAAACTGGCATTCCAACCCTAGGAAAGAATGTGGTTTTGGCTGGGAGGTCAGGAGGTCAAAAAATGTTGGAATGCCCATTGCAATGCTACTACACACAGATGAGGGCATGAACACCCTGGAGGTGATGCCACTGTTACAATATCTCCTGGATACTCTACCAAAGAGCAACTGAAGAAACATACAGTTCTTGCAGACATAGTGGTCTCTGCTGCAGCATTTCAAACCTGAGCACAGCAGATATGATCAAGGAGGGAGCAGCAGTCATCACCGTGGGAATAAGAGTTCAAGATCCCTAACTGCTAAATTCAAGTTGGTTGGAGATGTGGATTTTGAAGGAGTCAGAAAGAAAGCCAGTCTCTGCAGGTGTTGGTTCCATGACAATGGTGATGCTAATGAAGAATACCATTACTGCCACAAAAAAAAAAAAGGTTGGGAGGTTTGAAGAGCAGGAAGTGTTGAAGGCTAAGGGGTGTAGAGTAGCAACTTAATTAACTATTGCGACTTCTGTCATGAACAATACTCCAAGCCAGTTCAAGAGGCAAAGCAGGCCAATAGAAATCTGCAATATTTTTTATTTATCTTATTGAAATGGCTTAAAATGATGCTTTGAATTCATTAAAAGCTTAAATGGGTGGTGTCTGTGCACATAGCTCTGCAGCACCTCACCATGGACTATGCCAGTATCATGCTGGGTCATGGAATCCAGCCAAGAAAAGCCATTAACCTAGTGATTAACATGGAGGGCATTGTCACATTGAGAATGGATGCTTAACTTGGTCAAGCCACTTCAGTTAAAATTTGCCTTTTCTAGGATTACATTTCCTAAGTACTATTCCAATAAGAGTTGATACTCGCTTTAGGTTCCAAACCTTTTGAGTTTAATTGGTCAAACCAAAGGAAAAGTGTTGCTAGAGAAAATGAGGGAAAAGGTAAAAAGGAATAAATGGTAATTGAGTAGAAAAAAATTACTCTAATTTAAATACATATTATATATAAAAACGACATGCTAATGGTGCCCTGACCTGTCATTTCACGGCTTAGTCACTGGGAAAATGTTTCAGATTGTTCCATGTGCTGGTAGTCCTCATTTTATGTGTGTTACATTCATGAGATTTTCCCATTATTTTCTAGGATTGAAAGGCTTATTTTATTTTATAGATTATTTGTTTGTACTATCATATTTGGCTTTTCTTATATCCTTGAACTTCATCGTTATATTTTTGTACTGTTAGGGGTGTCTGTATGGTTTCCTTGGTATATCTTGAAACCTATTTTTTTAAAAAACAACACTCAGATTTGATAATCATTAGGGCAGCTTGTATAAGTTCGCAACTTACTTTTCCACCAAAGACCTTGTCAGTAGCTGCCTGATTTTCTCTGATGTACCTTTTGGCTTTCCCACACAGGTTTTTGAGAACTTGAGTTAATATTGAATTTTATCAGACTTTCTGATTAAAAGGCTTTTTGGGGGGTTTATTTCACTGTGGTTTTTTTTTTTAATAAAACACTTCTTATTGGTGTGGGGAAAAAAAAGATACAGTTGGTTAGTTTAGAAACAAACATTTTCTGAGTATCTGCCATGGACCAGGCACTATGCCGGACACTGAGCCTAAAAATATAAGTAATATCTCTGTACTTGAGGCACTTGATATTTAGAGGTGAAGACAACACATACACATGGTAGCAATTTGTTGAGGGAGGGAAATACTCAGGGCACTAAGGGAGACTCAGCGTACTAAGAGTACAAAGAAAGCAGAAACTGATCCAGTTTGGAAATTAAGTATAGGCTTCCTAGAAATTAAAATGCCTGAGTTGAGTTCTGAAAGAAGGGTAAGAACATCCATGTGAAGGAAAGTAGGAGGAACATTCAAGGCAAAAGGAAAAAAGTGAACACGTGTAGAAATGTGGAATAGCACGAGGTATGCTAAGACAAACACACATTTCCAATTTAGGTGTAAATTATAAGGCATGAAGGTTGGGGAGATGAAGCTGAAGAAGTAGTGTTATGGACTGAATGTTTGTGTCTCCCCAAATTCATATGTTGAAGTTCTAACCTCAGATGTGATAATATTAGGAGGTGAGGCCTTTCAGTGGTTTATTAGGTTCAGATGAGGTCATGAGAGTGCACCCCTGCTGATGGGATTAGTGCCTCCAGAAGAAGAGGAAAAGACACCAGAAGTTCCTCTGTTCACCATGTGAGGACATGGCAAGAAGGTGGCCATCTGCAAGGTGGGAAGAGGGCCTTCACCAGAAACCAATCCGCTAGCATCCTGATCTTGGAACTCCCAGACTCCAGAACTGTGAGAAATAAATGTCTGTTAAGTTACCCAGTCCATGGTACTTTGCTATGGTAGCCCAAGCCAACTAAGACAGGTAGGTAGCAATAGGTTCATGAAAGGCTCTAAATACCTTACGGAAGTTTCCACTTTACTTTGTAAGCAATGGGAAGTCACTGAAGGGTTGTAAGAAGAAGCCACAATCAGAGTTTTATTTTGATAAATAACTGGCAGCTATGCTGAGCATGAGCACAAATCATAGAGCAGAGTTACCCATGAAGAGGCTATTGCAGTCAGTCAAGGAGAGAGGAGTTTACAGCTTGTAGTGGTATAAACAAAAAAAGATGAAAATTCAACAAATTTGTAGGAAGAGATCAAAATAATCAGATTGCGGTAATTATTGTGTGTGCAGTGAATGGGCTAGTGAAGAGCTAAGAGTAAAACCTGAGTATTATACCTAGAGAATTGGGTAGGTGGCTGTGAAAATAAAGAGTATCCAGAATACAGAAAGAGGCGAGGAAGAAGACACATCTTTGACAAGTAGTGTTTAACCTGCTGCAGAACATCCATGTATGTCCAGCAGAAAGTTGATTTTGAGCCTCATTCTCAGTGGAGAGTCAGAAATGCAAATTTGTATAACATAAGAGACAAAGAGATTTCATAAGCTTCTAAAGAATAAAGAAGAATCTCAGGTGAATAATCAGATATCATAATGGCTTTAGACCTCTTAAAAACAACATTGAAATTCCAAAGACAATGAACCTTAAGGCTGTGATCCCACACAAGTCTCACATGCCAGTACCTATATTTAAGTCTAGAGGGAGAGGCAGGTCTTGAAAATAATTGTGGGTGTAGTTTTCATCCTATGGACTAAAATGGAATCTAATATATAAAAATCCAACCAAATGTGAGAGGTGAATTGGCAAGAAGGCCACACCCTAGACTAAAAAGAAGTGAGACTGTTGAAGATGTAAAACATAGCAGGGCTGTTAACTTGCTAGAAGAAGGATGCAAGCTAACAAGGCTGCTCAGGCACCAAAATGGTATATTTTAATACTCTCTCTTTAGAAACAGCCAAGGACAGAAATGGAAAAGGGAGAATGACTCAGAAGGCAGAGGAAATCTTATAGAAAAAGAGTAAAAAAAGGGGGCAGGGGGAAAAATTAGGAAATTAGAGAACAAGTATACTATAATAGGAGTTTCAAGAAAGAAAACTGGGGGAAAAAATGGTTAGGAGGAAATCACTCAAGAACACTTCTCAGAACTCAAGGAATAGTCTGCAGACTAAAAAGGCCCACAATATACTCAAATAGACTCATACTGAGGCATATCATCATATAGTTTCAGATTATAGGAGGAAAAAGAAGATTCTACAAGCTTTCTGAGAAGAATAAAACAGTTTATAGGACAGAAATCAGAATGCCTTCAGACCTCTCACAGCAATATTGTGAACTAGAAGAGAGTGGGGAAATGGCTGCAATATTAAGAAAAAAATTATTTCCAATCTATAGTACTATATAGATATAGTTTGCCAGGCAAACTAGCAATCAAATATGAGAACAGAGTAAGATTATTTTTAAATATTCAATGTCTGAAAAGTATTTACTTCTCATGCACCATTTCTCAGGAATCTACTAGAGGATGCCCTAACTAAACAGACAGAGTGATCCAAGGAAAAGGAAGTCATGGAATACAGGAAATAGAACACTCAGCACATGAGAAAGGTGAAGGGAATCCCAGGCTAATGGTGACTGAAGATCCCAGGAAGACAGTAGTATACCAGCTATATAGAGGGAAGTGAGTCCAGCTATATAGAGGGAAGAGGTCTGAGTAGCACACTCCAAAGTTAAACTTGCAGAGTGTTATGATATCATTACCAGATGCTTGAATGGACCACATGCTGAGGACACTCACTACACCCTCAAAGAAGTTCTGCTTTTGCCTATTTCTGAGAACTGGAGGCTGGCTAATGTGAATTTGAAATCCGAAGTATAGAACAGGACAATATTCCTACTAAAACCAGCACCTGGTTCAATGCAACCCTGCTGATAACCCACTGTGGTGAGAACTATACCTTCCAAGACTAATTCATGATCTTGCCCACTTACCTTTCCAGGAATGCCTAAATTCTCAGAGAAGCAAAGCCAGATTATGACCAGGCAACTCTGTTCAGCTTTTCTTCTGAAACCCCTCATCTATCAGTGGTGGTACCGTCTTCTCTGTCATAGTTAGGTTTGCACTCACTCTCTTTATATTTTCACCCTTCACATTCTTCTTACATGAAAATAACCACTGATAATAAAATATTAAACTGATAATAAAAGAGAAAAGAAAAACATCTGTAGGATATAGATCAATATGATCATAGTGGTATATTTTTCAGAGTCCAGTCAGCAAAACAGAGAACTCATTATTACACTGCAAACACAGGAATTATTAACATAAGAGTTAGAAGGCTTAGAGAATGCAGAGGAAACACTAAGGGAAACTAGAAGTAATAACTGCAGGAAACAGCTGCCATATCCTTGGTCTGGTAAAACTAAAGGAGATGGGGTTACAAGAATCCAGACACATAAAAGAGGGGCTGGAGAGGTGAGTTCAGACATTTGAGGGATCCCCTCTGTCTCATCTGTACTTTTGAGGGGTCCCTGAAGTTGGTTCTGGAAGTGCCAAAAGAACGTGGAGGCCGGGGGCAAATTACCACTGGTGAATATTGAATGGAATGAGAAGAAACTGAGAAGTGCCTTCTCCCTCTTCTCACTCCCTATTGATAAAAACCTTCCAGGAAGCCATCTGGTAAAGCAGTCTGGGGAATGTCATTGGCAAAGGCACAGCCCCAGCTGCCCCAGCTACAGCATCACAAACAGAGTAAGGGAAGACAAACTTGCTGCTGAGGATTCTAGATAATAACAAGCTCAGCTGGCTACATCTGGAGATGAAACTAAAGACAGGGAAGGGTTTTGCTTTTTCTCTGCCATTTGAATCTTTTACAAGAATATATCTACATTTTACTTGAAATTTTAAAATGAAAAATCTTTAAGGGAAGCTTTAAGTTGATTATCAAATGAACTATACTTATATTTGTCTAATACATTCATGAAAGGAATAAAACTTTCATAAGAAAGATACTATTTTCTTTCACTTTATGTTGTGTGGTATGAAGAAATTTTTAAATAATTTAAAACAGATTTTTTAGTATTTTATGGTGAATATATTTTATGATGAAAAACTAAAACTTGAAAATGCAAAGCTCCCTTATGGAGAACTCTGTCAAAAAAACTGAAAATTTGTTATATACTGGTCATGAAGTGATAAGGTCACAACACTGAGCCAAAAAGACCTGGCCTTGAATCCCTACTCCACCACTCACTAATTGGGCAAATTGCTTCACCTTTCAAAGACTCAGTTTCCTCAATCTATAAAATGAGGAAAAGATTTCCAGATGAAAATATGGCAGCATCTTAAGTGAGAATAGATTAAATGGTTGTCATTAAAGAGAGCACAGAACAGGAAGATTTTAGAAATCATTGGCTGAAAAAGACTGAAAATATTCAAACAGATAAATGTTTCACCTAAGCTGTATATTTCTCTAGATCTTTCTTAGTTGATGTTACGGTTTTTCTTAAATTGAGAACACAAGTAGAGGCAATAAAGGAGTTGTTCGTTAGAGATTTGATGCTGTTATTTGAATATGTCTAACTTATGGAAAGTATAATATGCTGGATGTTGTGCTAATCTCTGCTAAAAAAAAAAAAGCCTAACTGGTTGGCTCACATGGTCATAAACTCAAGACACCAACAGCACATACGCAAGCAAAGTATGTTCTTGGCTTTGGGACTGCCATTGCTATTTGCAGAGACTAGTGATGTTTGCCTGATTCCAAGACAACAGGAATTACTTCAGTCTTTGTTTAAATTTCATCTTGAATTACTGTATATCAAGTTTTTTGGTTTGCTGACATTGTTTTCCAGACCTACACAGTTGTCATTTCGTGTGAGGCTGGGTTTCCATCTGTCCTTACATTTTACTCTTCTGCTTCGTAGCTACTCACTGAATTCTCCAATGCTCACCTAGTCTGGGTTTATATACTTATATATCACTAGATACAATGGTAAACCTGGGCATTGGCTTTAGTCATTCACCCATTCATTCTTAAATTCATACATTTATTGTCTTCTAAATATTGAATTCCATGCTTGATACTGTATATACAAAAATAAACAAAGCAATACATTTGCCCTCAAAGATGTCTGGAAAAGGAAAAGGACACAAACAGAAAATTAAAATACACTGGAATGATTTTAAAACAAAGAATCTTCAAAGAGGTAAGAAGAAGAAATAGATCCCAGAGGCGTTCAATTTTATAACAACTTTAGAAATTTTAGCAATATGAACTTTAGATGCGATCTACTCTAAGATCCAAATACATCCTTAGCTAATTTCACATTCTCCCTAAAAGCTTCACCCAAACCCCACAGCCTTTGTGTATGTGGCTAGTATTTATGTGTACATGTGGGTATCTGTCTGTGAGGGCTCTTGTTGCATTGGTGATACTGGTGTTGTATTATTTTTGTTAATATTTTCCTTTTTGTTCTTTGCTACACAGATATGTGAATTCGGTAACGGCTTTTCACCCTGTATTTCCAAAGAAGTCCTGGGTTATGTGAAAGGTCCCCCTTGAATCAGACCTTGGTCACCAACTGACAGTCAACACTCTACCACTAACTCAGTGCAAAATACAATTCACGACACTTGTTTGAGTTTAAAATTAAACTGAATCTGAAACACGACAAGGTGTAATAACCTCATTCAGGGTTTCTCAATATCAGCACTACTGAAATTTTAGGTCAGGTAATCCTTTGTTGCTGGAGGCCACCCTATGCATTACAGAATGTTTAGCAGCATCTGTGGTTTCTACTGGATGCCAGTAAGACTTTGCCCCTCAAGTACTATCAAAAATGTCTCCAGGCATTGCCAAATATCACTTTGGAGGCAAAATCACACACGATTGAGAACCGCTGTCCTAGTCAAAGCTTCTATGGCCGTTTAGCTGCCCATTTGAAAGCCGACTCTCAAAACAACTGTGTCTTGCACATTGCAGAGATATTTGAATAGCTCTGGCACTATTTGCTAGGACTTTTCAATTCTTGATATAGTTCCCAATTGTGAGTGGATCTGAGATGAGGATACATACAAATAACCATAATTACAGATTAAATCAATAAATTATTGAGTATCTGAAATTTGGCAGGCAGTGCAGCAGCTAATTTACATGAAAGTAGTGTGCACTAAGCAATTATTATGTGTCCAGTAAATAAGTTATTACATTCATTATCTCATTTAACTTTCACAACAACCTTACAATGTAGACTCTATATTTATTCTAGTATGACAGATAAGGAAACTGAGGTTTAGAAAGATAAAGTGGAACTTCTAGGTAAAATGGTCAAATAAACTGACATAGGAAACCAACATTTTCTTTTTTTTTTTTAATTTTTTTTTTTAACGTTTTATTTATTTTTGAGACAGTGAGAGACAGAGCATGAACAGGGGAGGGTCAGAGAGAGGGAGACACAGAATCTGAAACAGGCTCCAGGCTCTGAGCTGTCAGCACAGAGCCCGACGCGGGGCTCGAACTCACGGACCGAGAGATCATGACCTGAGCCGTAGTCGGCCGCTCAACCGACTAAGCCACCCAGGCGCCCCCCTACATTTTCTATTACCACAAAAAAAAAATGCTAGATTTAGAAAAATATATATTTTTTTAATTTAAAATTAATAGTAAATATTCAAAAAGAAATGTAAGTCCTAGAAATAAGAAGAAAATACACAGTTGTAACAGAATATTGAAATCAGATGGGTATAATGAAATCACTGGGGTCTGAGATATTAATACTCCAACGGAAAACTCAAATTAAAGTGTCTGAATAAAGTCAGAAGTCAGGAAAATTCCCTTGGCAAATATCCACCTACTAACGATGTGACATGATTATAAGCCTTGAGCCTTGGATGGAAAAAGTCTACCTCAAGAAATAAGATTCCCCAGCCTACATCTAAAAAAAAGTATAATATCCAAATTTGCTCATGACTTGCAGGGAGACCCAGAGCTAAAAAACTAACATGAAAACATTTCCAAAATGAGTGAACATATAGGACTACATCAGAAATAGCCATAAAATTATCAATAGGGTCATTTCCATGAATCCAAAAAAAAAAAAAAAAAATGAAACCCAACAACAAATAGTTCCATCAAAAGTGAGCTGACAAAAACTATGCAGCATTTAAGGAAACATATTGCCTTGAGTAGTCAGCAGAGGCTGAAGAACCATCAATAACAGAGCAATCAAAAAAGACTTTAAAATAATTGTCATTTTATAATAGCTAATGGGGGAAAAATCATAAATAAAGTACATTATTAAAGGTACATGTGAAAACAAAATTCTTTAAATCTAAATTACAGTCATTGAAATTAAAAAAAAAAAAAAAAGCCTCATCAAGTAAGATAAACAGAAGATTCCCCTAAGAAGAGAATCCCTGAAGAGATGAACGCTCTGGAGGAATCATCCAGAACATAGTATAAGGAGATACAGAGTAAAAAAATGAGAGGTTAAGAGACACGGAAGATCGAAAAAGAAATTCTAACACTCATTTAGTAAGCACGGTAAAGAGGGAAAAAATGAGAGGATAGAAGTGAATATTTGAAAAACATGTTGACTGAGAAATTTTCAAAACTGAAAAAAGGCAGGAGAAGGCATGAGTCATCAGAGAAATTAAGTGGCTAAACCTGAATCTAAACCACTATGCTACAGACCACCCATAAAAACTTATAATGGGGCGCCTGGGTGGCTCAGTCGGTTAGGCGGCCAACTTCGGCTCAGGTCATGATCTCGCAGTCCGTGAGTTCGAGCCCTGTGTCGGGCTCTGTGCTGACAGCTCAGAGCCTGGAGCCTGTTTCAGATTCTGTGTCTCCCTCTCTCTGACCCTCCCCCGTTCATGCTCTGTCTCTCTCTGTCTCAAAAATAAATAAACGTTAAAAAAAATAAAAAAATAAAAACTTATAATGTATAACTACCATTGTTTATTATCTACTATTAGCAGGTCACTTTATATCAATGCTTCTCAACCAGGAACACTTTTGAACCCCTGAAGATACGGGCAATGTCTAGAGACAGTTTTTGGTTGTCACAACTGGGAGGTGAGGGTGGTGGGGAGAAGGGTTTACCATTGGCATCTAATGAACAGAAGGCACTGATACTGTTAAAAGTCCTACCACCATAGGTCAGCCCTCGCATTGAAGAATTATCTGGTCCAAAATGTCAATAGTGCTGAGTGAGGCTGAGAAAACCTGCTTTCCATAAATTGACACTGATACTCACAATCCAATAGTAGATCTTATTCCTGATGAAGAAACTGAGAAAAAATGGTTTAAGTAATTTGCCCAAGGTCATACAGCTAACAGAGTAGAGCTGAGATCCAGATCCATATTGGTCTTACTCCAAAACCTATGGCCTGCAAACTTCATTTTTTGCAAAAGTCCAAATCAACAGAGACTGCTACTATGAATGTGTGAAGGAGCAGCAGGAACACAGAATGCACAGGGGCTGACCACGCTGGTCATATGACTGCTCTTTAACATGGGATTAGCCTACCAGACTTATTCTTATCCCTCATCCTGCTATAGTTTTGTATGTATTCATATCCCACAATGGGAGAGATGGAGGTAGTTTTGTGCTCCTTTAATAAATTACAGTTCCTATAATAAATGCTCACTACCACTCTAATGCCCACTGCTGATACACTTACTCCTTGTGACCTAAAATTTGGAACATACTGTGCTTTTAAGGACTCTCTGGACCACCTTGACTTAAATCCACTTCGCAGTGAGACTCCATTGGATAGTGAATATTTCGTACTCCTTTTTACTTCAGATGTGCCCTCCAGATGGTCTCTTTCTTGTTGGCTCAGCCCAAACACACATGCATAAATCAGCAGCAAATTTGGTAACAGGACACAAAATCTGGAATCAAAATGATCCACTGACATGATCATGCTGTGTTTCCTAGCCATGCTTTGATCTCTCAAATCATAGTGAAACTCACTTCAAAATAAAAACATGTCTAAATATGCCATTCCAATTGTATTCTAAAAATTAGATTCATGAACACTTTTCAATCAAACAAGTATTTTATTATTCTGTGTAGAAAGTGCATGTACTATTGTCACTATGGGTAGCTCATGATTCTCACAAGAAATCTAAGCTCATCTTAATGTGATTCTTTTAAAATTAGAAATGTTCTTCTGCATTGATGGGGCTGCTGTGATCTTTTCAAAATCTTTTTCAAATGTAGTTTATCTTATCCCCCATAATTTTTCTTATTACTGTTTTTAGACATAAGTTTCCTTGGAAACTGGACTTTCAATGGACTTTAGCCACAAATAGGCTTAAAAATGCCTTTATCCATTTATCATTTCATTATAATTAAATCTATATGATGTGGTCTGTTCTCATGTATGGTGTCTTGTTTCCATGGTTACTGAGATTTTCTACTATCCATAGTTTGAAATACCTTCACAGTATTTCTTGATTAACTCATGAGCCCAAAATTGCATTTTGTAAACTTACATGTAGTGGAACTTATAAAGAAAGGCTGAAAAAAAATTATCTTGTTTTCTACTTCTTTGAGATTTGCTTTGTTTTTATGATTCTTTTTCCTGATATGCTGTTCTCCTAGAGCAACATAATTTTGTGTCACTAAGAAAAGCAAAATCCATGACTAAATTTAGCAAACCTGATCATTTTTGTGGTTGGAATGCCATCTACAGTTCTTAAGACCCAGTGGCTGAGTGAAAAGAAGATCAACTATGGCATTTCCACAAAAGGGAGAAAGCAAAAAGGATTTGAGTAGCACTTTTCATTCTTTCTTTGCTATTATTTTTAATAATTTATTGCTATTGCTAATTTCAGGACAACTCAGAGGGCTGTAGTTATTGATCATATCCAGAATATGAAGTAAAACTGTGAATCTGTAAATCTCACTATTGTGTTAATGGCATTATAACATTAACAAAGCTCTTATTCTTGCTACAAAGTAATAATAAATAATAATGAACTATACCCAGAACTATCCAATTGTTCAACAAATGCTTATCAGTCACCCACGATAGCCAATACTATCTTAAACCCAGGCTCTGGCCAGTCTTAAATCCTAATAGAATCCAATTTGACAAGCTCATGGTTTTAAAGATTCTCTTGGCCTGGGGTGCTGTAAGAGCAAAGCTCAAGTAATATCTACATGGAAAAGTTATTTCCGAAACCACAGACTGAAGTAATTCAAAACTAATCATGAAAAATGGAGAACCTGTTCAAGATTGAACTACCCTCCTAAATCCCATTTATGAGTACTGTATGAGAACTCAAGCCGTAGAAGGATCATGCCCATGTTTTGTATGCCTTCCCTTATTCTCCGAATTTATGGATATAACTAATATGTACTTCAGAGTTATTAATAAAGTTAGAAATTCCCTAGGGCTCTAACTGTGGACCCAGACTGTGAGGAACCAAATTACCTAAGGAAGACCTATTCTGCGGGAGAGACTCTTGATTTCCTTAAATCTCAGTTTCATGATAGTGAAAAAGGATAGCAAGCTTATAATGCCTACTTTACAAAACTGTCGTAATAAATAATGAGATACAATAGGGAGATGTTTTTTAAAACTCTAAAAGTATGATACAAATATTCAGTATTAATACTGTCAAGGTTATCTGGTGATATATGGGGGCAACCAGGGTTTAAACCTGCCAGTAATTTAATATGGGGAACCAGCAGCTCTACACTGAGGACTGAGGGAAGTCAGAATTCAGCAGCAAATAAGCCTTGGCTCTGGCCTCTGTAAGTCCACAGCTCCTGCCATATCAATGTATGTCATTCTTTGGTAGATCCCCAGGGAGATGCTTGAATTACCTCTACAAAGGCCCACTAATACAATACCACTCTCTTACTTCATTGTCTCCCCTGTGTCTGAGAGAACCTTAAAAGTTCAATGTCGCTGACTGCAAACAAAATGAAGATCCAAAGGAAAACTTGGTAGAGTTGAATCCCTCTCCCAGAGACTGAACAATCAAATAAACTGCATGAATGAGAAAAATCTCCACTGATGAGCAAATGGAAAACTATGCTGTCCTTTCATACATATAAGCAATCTTTCACGAGTCCTTAAAAAAAAAAAAAAAAGATAACAAATCTCTCTGGTAATAACCTAGTAAGGGACAACAAGAAATATTCAGCCCTACAAATTCATCCTGCAAGAAATAATAAGTAACAAAACTCACAATGCTCAGTAATCATTTTCTATCCTATCCTCCAGGGGATAGATCTGAAAGAGGATTTTTAAAGATAAAGCAATTCTTGGGGTGCCTGGGTGGTTCAGTCGGTTAAGCGTCTGACTTCGGCTCAGGTCATGATCTCACGGTCCGTGAGTTCGAGCCCCGAGTCGAGCTCTGTGCTGACAGCTCAGAGCCTGGAGCCTGCTTCAGATTCTGTGTCTCCCTCTCTCTCTGACCCTGCCCCGTTCATGCTCTGTCTCTCTCTGTCTCAAAAATAAATAAACATTTAAAAAAAATTTTTTAATTAAAAAAAAAGATAAAGCAATTCTGCAATGACAAAAAAATAGAATAGAAAAATGGATAATAAAAATTTTAAATGTTCAATTGTTTTTATTTAGAACATAATTTGTTACCCTTCTGTAGACACAAGGATAAGCCTACAGACTGCAAGAGCAAATGAGGGATCCTTCCAGGGAGTGAGAAGTACTTCATGAGACTGACGTGGTGTTGCCCACTGCACAAAGAGGGCTGCTGAGAAGTGCTTTACATTTTGATCAGGGTGGGAGTGAGGTTGTAAAACTTCATCAAGCTGTGCATCTAAGATTACACTTTACCTAAGTTACATCTCAATTTTTCGAAAATGGAAAAAAAATAGTTTCCCATTTGGAAAAACAATACATAAAACTGATCATGTTAAGTCCATAGTTTATCTCAATGGTTTTTTTGAACAAACACTGAAATGTCTTACATTTCCACGAAAATAAAAAAGTTCTGGAAATCTGCAACATGATAACCTTTGATTTCTCACAACACAGCTGAGGAAACTATTCGATTTATTTGATCAAACCCATACAGAGATGATACTACATAATTAGGCTGATGTGTTTATCTTTTGCAGTAACGATCAATTGAAATATTTGGCTCATTTTCTTCTCTAAAGATAGTTTTTTCTTTCTTTCTTTTTTTTTTCTTTTTGTAGTCAATATGTATGATGGTCTATGTTTATGGCTAGAACCAGAAAGCAAACATAAAGCCCAAAAGACCTAGACTTTGCAGCAATAAAAATGAAAATTGGGGTAAGAGAAATAGACCTGGATAGAGACATTCAGTAGCTGATAAACATAGGTGAGAAATAAAGCCAGAAAAAGGGGCGCAGAGAATTATTAAAAATGAAGCATAATTCTAAGGGAAGTCACTAAGCGTAAAATGATGCTGACAGTAATACCAGCATGGGTTAAAAAAAGTTTATGGTCTTTTCTGAGTATAACTTGGCCCTAAAATATTTTTGTATTGGCATAAATTAGATTAATAATGTTAGATCGCTTTTAATATCAAGAACCCATGCCTTAGATCTTAAAACAAAAAATAAAAAACCCAGCAATGTGTGCAAATGTAAGGTACTAGAGAGAATATGTGTAAAAGCAAGCAGATTCCCAGAAAATGTCAGCACCTTGTATGATGAGCTCTGGCAGCCATCTCAGTGTTGACAATATGCTAGAGAGGCTGGGAACATAAATCAATCTACATTTGTTCTCACAGGGACTGGGAGCTGGAATTACTGTTTCTGAAACTTGAGCCAATATTGTCACGGCAATATAAATGATGGAAACTTTGCCACTGTAGTTTCCTTCACCCATTGCATGAACCTCCTGGCAAACAGCGCCCTGGAATTTCATTAATTAGTACTAACTATGATTGGCACTGCCAGAGAGAACAATAAAACAACCACAGTGTTTTATGAACATATGGGTGGCGGAGTCTCTAGCTGGGTAATACAAGATTGGTTTCCAACTTATTAAAGCTTATTTATACTGCATATAATTTACCTAATTTTGCCTTTTTAAGCTAATGTATTTTTTTTCATTTTTGCAGATTAAATTATTGATGTATAAACTGTTTAGCTAGTATAAGTTACAATTTTCATCGCAGTGAAAAACATGAGAGTTTAGATTGGGAAGAACCTTTTGAAACTATCTAATTCAACACTTGTTTTTCAAATGAAGAAATTCAATCCCAGGAAAATTAAGTGACTTTTTTCCCAACTTCACAGAGTCAGTAGTAGAATTAAGGCTAAAACCCAGGTATTCTGAATCTAGGGGTTACCTCTCTATATCACATGATGTCGTAATTGGTAAGTGTTATCACTAGATTAACACTGAGTTGACATGTAACACTTGGTTGACATTTACTTGCTTCCTCTATGCATTTAAACTAAACACATTACATGAAATTTTCCATTTTCTTTTTTTTTTTAATGTTTATTTATTTTTGAGAGAGAGAGAGAGAGAGAAAGAGAGAGAGTACACAAGCAGGGGAGGGGCAGACAGAGGGGGGACAGAGGATCTGAAGGGGTTGTGTGCTGACAGCAGAGAGCCCAATGCGGGGCTTGAACTCACAAATCACAAGATTATGACCTGAGCTGAAGTCTGACACTTAACTAACTTAGCCACCCACACGCCCCAAGTTTTCCATTTTCCTACAACATTCTTCCAAATAAGTTACTAATACAGGTTTGAGGAAAGTATCCCATTAGACTCACTCCACTCTGTCATGTTTGTTACATCTGGGATGATAATTTGGAATTTTTCTTATTTAATTCACCTCTCAATTGGGGGAAATCATTATCAGGGAGAAGCTGTATTTTTCCTCTCTTTGAATCAGTAAGTAAAAAGGAGCTTAGTGAACCCTTCTGAACAGGGTTCATAAAAGTTTCCTCCCAAACACTTATCTATTCTATTTGAGAAAAATAAGGATAAATCATAAAATCCCAGACTTATACAATTAGTAGTCTTGGAGAGGTCAGATGGATGACCAAATCATATCTGCTCTTTCTATATTTTGTTAAGAAGAAAAAATGTATTAAAATTAGAATCACCAGAGCCTCTTTGTCTAACAATTTCATGAATTTCTTGCCTTCAAATATTCCTTTATTAGCTGCCACATCAGCTACATCTACCCTTCTTATTAATAAGAAAAATAAATCTCTTTACTTATTTAAGCCTCTGAAGTTCACAACAACAAATAATGTCTTCTGATGAGTCTTTCACCTCTTCCCCTCTTCCTGGGACATCCAGACATGTGCCTTTGGTATTGTGTTTGGATAGAGAGGAAACTGGTGGGAGAACATTTTAGTTGCTACTCTATTCTTGGAGTATACAAAAAAAAACTGAAAAATCCTATTTCTGAGTTACATTTGCCTAACAGAGTCTAGACCCCATTGCATGGAGGATGCGATGTAGCCAGTAGAATTTCCCGAGCTGATTTTGATCTTCAATGAGACCAGAACTCAAGGGCCTGAATTGGCATTTATATGAGAATGACAAACAAGTGGCAAGATAATAAATGTTCCAGCCATTCAGAGCAACATATGGGTCCAGATAGGTTAACAGAGAACTAGACATTCAGTTCAAGCAACCATCAGGGAGTTACAAATTCAGAACCCATTGTTTTTATTCCACCTTAAAATTGCTTTTAATGAACACTTTGTCTTTATAACTTAAGACCACATTAAAACACCCTATAGGAACAGTTCTGCAATATAGTCACTGTGGACATATCCTCGAAGCAGTTGTCTGATATCTCACACAGTATCCTTTTATGAACACTGATAAGACACATTTCTCTAGGTATCAGCTCAGGAAAATCAGTTGCCCAGAAGCAACAGATTTTATTTTTTTCACGGGCACCATAAAACTATAGAGAGGTATATGGTTAAGAGAAGTTGGTTTATTTGTTTAAGGTACGATGTACTTGCTCAAGGTCACATACTAAAGAAAAAAAGTTGGATATAGGGGGTGGAAATAGGGAGATGGCACAAATAGTCTATGTGTGTGTGCGGGGGGGGGGGGGGGGGACTGAAATTGTTTATCTACTTTCTCCAACCAGCCTTTCCACCTCTTAAGACAACGTAGCATAGAGAGTAAACCTTGTTCTTTGGAGTCGGACCATCTGACCAGACCAGCTCTATCACTTATTAGATAAATGACCTTAATCAGGTTAATTAGCCTCATATTCCTCATCTGTAGAATGGAGGAAATAGTAGCTTACTTAATAGGATCATTGCTCAAATAAGCCAATATGTATATACTTGAAACAGCACCTAGAGCATAGCAAACTTTCAACAATTTACCATGATCATCATTATCATCTCTAACTCAGCTCCATCTTTGGAAGGAATGAGGAATGGGATTAAATTTAATTCAGCAAAATTACTAAACATCTATTGGTACCAAGTACTACAATAGGTGGTGAAAAGACAAAAATGAATCTCCTATTCTCAGGGACTCTTAGCCTAGTAAATAAATAATTGCACTGCTTATGTTAATATAAAAAATAATAACATATGCATCCAGATCCCCAGGTTGTGCAGGATAGGCAGCAGAAAATGGAATGAAAAACTCCTGGAAAATGCCTTGTATGTTTTTGGAACCTTGGGGTTCTCTCCCTAGAGGCTGAAAAAACCTGACCTGAAGGCAACTTCCTCCCATCCCAGCCTTGCCATAGAAAGAGACCAACCCTTCCTGCCCCTTGGGAGCTGCGGTATGTGAGATTGGAGGGGAAGAGGGTTTCTAACTCTGAACTCCAAGAGATTAAGATTGTCTACTTTGTACATGTGGAAAATATGCAACCAGATGAATGATGGTAGCAGAGCCAGCACATGCATTAGTCTTATCTAGAAACAATATATTAGGATTCACCAAAAATAAGAACCCTGAGCTTTCATGACTATCTTTTCACTCTCCAAATGCTTGACAAGTCTCTTATGAAATCTCCTCCATTGTGAGAGTCAAAGCAATAATACTTACAAGGCAACTAATGAACCAATACAAACACCCACTTAGGTAGGTGGTACCTTAGCTTTAAACTGTCTTAATCTCAAAGAAATATGAAAGTGTGTGTAGGTATGCAGTATGTGCATAAACAGGAAGATTTTATTTAACCAGATTTGATAGTTGGTATCATAAAATGTTGTATTATGTTGAATAGTTCCACAATAAATATAATTTAAAGAGACTCCCTCTAATCCATTTTTTTTAGTAAGTCAAAGTCAATGGAGTAAAGGCAATACAGTTCATAGTAGATCTTAAATCTTAAGGCCCTACCTGATCAGCACAAGTTTGAAAGAGGTTGTGCTCCTTCAAAGGCTTTCCTCTAGCTCTCTCTTCCAACCCCAGTTGGCACCTTGCCTCTCCAAAGTTCTGGCTCCCCACCACCCAACCATGGCCCACACCTTACTTAGCCAAATCCATCCATTTCCTCTAGACCAAGGACTGAAGAGAGAAGCTCTTTTTGTTAGGTACAGAGATATACAACAATGGAGAACAACATTAAATTTGGTATCAGAACCATTTTTACTAGTATGCCACTGAGTATCAGAGAACACAAATAAGGGAATAATTCAGGTCTTTGACACTTCTTTTATTTGTTGTTTTGTCATGACACTTTCACCCTTAGGATCTTAGAAGCAGAGAGAGAGACAAAAAATTTCAAAAATATTTCATTTCATTGTAAAAATATGTCTACATTCCTTCTTTTCCTCTCAGATCAACACATTGTTCAGATGTGTACCTTCTTGAAAGACAAGATAAACTCAGGGCATTCAGATCTCCCAAATAAACTAAAGATTCAGATTAAAGATCTTGATCAAGGAGGAACTGCAAAATGGTATCTGAAGCTCTTGACCGTTGAGTCAATGGGTTATAGGGCATAATGTTGATAGAATACCAAATCTTCCTAGCCATAAACTTCAGGATTGTCCCAGATTTTCTTATAGTTCAGGTATTTTGGTCAAGAAGTCTAGTTGAGCTGAAATACCCTCCAAAAAGAAATGCACAGGATTCTCACTCAATTTTGCCACCAAAAGCAATGCTATTAAAGAGATGTACACCTTAAAACTCGTTATTCAATAAAATAATAAAAACAATATTATAACAATAAAAAATTTTAATTTCTCCTAGAGCCACTCACTTCTCTGGCTGTCATTTTTAAATCCATGGTTTCCTCTATCTTTGCCTTTCTCTGGTCTATTGTGTTTCACTCATTATAGCCAAACAAAAACAGCCAGAGTAAGAATTTTTAGTTACTCAAAAAATTGTTAAATTATAAATTGAACCAGTCATACAGGACAAAAAAAAAGAAAGAAAGAAAGTTCTTTTTCTGCTTCAGCCATAAGCTGAAGTTTATGAAATAGGTTATATATACTACCCTCACTCCAACCTCATTATCACTTACTGACACCTCTTCCTCATTACTCCTTCAGATTTCTTAAGGATCATAGTTGTCTTTTCTACTCAATTGCCTCCAGTCATCCTGAGTAATTTCAATGTATATTTTGATAAACCACCCAACACCCTGACCCCATCACTTCATGACACCCTCCACTTCAAACCCTTACTTCTGCTCCAGATTCCATTCCATTGATCTTGTAATCAATCTTTCAATCAATCAATCTTTCAATTGATCTTGAAATCAATTCTTTCACCCCTACCAATCTTTAGAAACTCTGCTCTTTGATCTCATCAGGCTCTCTGTTGACTTCCTACCTCATTTTCTCAAGTCATCCAGTCTCTTCTTGTCTTTATACAATTCCCAATCTTTCCAGGACCCAAGGGCACCCATTTTAAGTAAATGTTCAGTATCACCTTAATTCCTCCATCTCCTTCTCCTGGATCCTTTTGCTGATCCACAATCATTCATTTACTGCCCCTGCCCCAGTTAGCCAGAGCCACACACAGTTTTATACCATGTGCCCTACCCAGTGATTTCTTGTACAGGATTGCTCAGGAAAGGACAAAAAAGAAGCACTGCTTGCCGGGATCTAGGTGTCGCCTTCAACTGGATGGAGAGGCTCATTTGTGTAACATATACAAAGGCCCCTTTTGTTCCCCAAGCCTTTCTTCTATTGCACAGACATGAACAGTATGAGCTAGCCATAGCCCATTGGGTAGCTGAGCACAGTGGGGAAAATATAGAAAGGTGCTTTTATCCAATATGATTTCTTTGCAATTATCTGTCATTATTGACCATTCCCTGTTCTTGAAACTCTTTTCTATATTACTCTCTAAAACATTACTTTATTCTGGCCTCTTTTAAATCTCCTTCCCTGGCTCCTCTTCTTGAGACTGCCCAGCAAATGTCAGATGCCCATCAGGTTGCTCCCTTGATGCACTTCTGTTTCCTCTCTACACCTGTCTACACTTTCTCTCTGGGTGGTTTCATTACCTTGCACTGTATCAACTGCCTATTACATAAGTGGCATCCAAACCTATTTCTCTACTTCTAATTTCCCCTGGGTTCCAAATCCACCTTCCAATTGCACTGAACATTTTCACCTAACCATCCCATTAGCATCAAAAATTCATCATGTCCAAAACTGCATTCAACATTCCCCTAAATCCATTTCCCTTATGTCCACTGTCTTTGCTAGTGGCATGCCCATTCACCCAATCCCTCAAAACAGAAAACTCAAAGTCACTTTGGATTCACTTCTTTAACTCACTTTCCATATCCAACCAATCCAAGCCTGACTGATTGTCCTACTGTAATGTTGTTCAAATCTATCCCCTTCCCCCACTTCACTGTGCCTTCATATTCTTTTATCTAGGCTATAACAATAGCTTCTTAAATCCATATCCCTTTCTCCAGATTGCAGCATTTCAGATGCACCCTTTACTCTGCAGAGACTGACCAGAGCACTGCTCTGCTTAAAACCCTTTCAGTGTTTAGTGAAATCCGAAATTAACAGCATGATTTTCTTGCAAGCATTTTTTACAATGTAATTCCAACTTACCTTCCAACCTTCCACTAACCCCTTCCCCTATTCTGGTACTCTATTTTAGCCACATCAACCTGTTTAATTTTTCCTGAACACATCATGAATGCTCATACGTTACTCATACATTGTCCATACCTATTCTGCACCCCCCCTCCTAAAATGCCTACCACTTATTTTCTAACAGAGTCATACTCATTCTTAATTGTCCAGCTCTAATGTCCCCTTCTCTGAGGAGTATTCCCTGTTGTCCCATCCTTCGACTAAAAATTAACTGCCCCATCCTCTTTTCTTCTATAGTATCTAGGCTTTTTTCATCATTCATTGTCTTACTTATAAATTGCACACTCTCTAATATGTGAAACTTAATTGTCCAGAGTTTTAGAATCAAGTTTACCTGGTATACAGTAAGCAAGTCGGCTGTCCCACCTCCATCCTATGGTTTCCTCAGTACTTGTAAATTGTATGTTGTGTTTTGGTGTTTATTTGCTCAATTGTTAATTTAATGAAGGAGAATTGTTTTGGTGAGAGGAAGAGAAATTTTGGCCCACTTTAGTTGTTAATTTTAATTTTTAACTTCTGTTTTTATGACTGTTGCACAGATTGGCCCAGTCCTCTGTGCAATAAAAAGAATCCATGGGAAAAACACAATTCACATTATAGGAGAAGATTCAATGTAGAATACAACCCTACAGTACCAACATCAATTGCCTGAGGTGAAAGCAGGAGTGAACATCTCAGCAGACAGGAAACAGACTCTCTTTCAACCTCAATGTTTTCATTCCAATGACATATTTTCCCACTTGGATCAACCTCTTCTGGCTCTTCAGACATCACCATCCTAATCAAACTCTTTCTGCCATGCATTGGGACATGTCCTATCTCTTATATACAATGGACCCCAACCCCACAGAGCTGATCTCTCAAACCCAGAGGAGGACACTCAGATGTAACTTTGTTCATGTTGTACCCACTTCTTTTGTCCTCCATCTTCATAATATAACATTGCGACTGTCATTTTATCTTCTACATTTCATACTGTTATCTGTTCCTCCACTCCTGCAACCTAAATAATTAATATGCATTAGTTAAGAAAGAAGAGAGCTTAACAAAAGGAAGCACTTAGTCCTGAGTGTAACATATCAGACACCTGAGAAAAGACACCTGTTTGCTGGCTCTGTAAATATCAGTGATTTTGTTTTCCAGCTAAGACTTTCTGGATATAAAATGATCACACAACCCAGGAACATGTCAGCAGATTACTGGTTTCCAAATGAAAGCTCTGATTCCCTTCAGATCAGATTCTTTTTCTTGAAAGCTCAAGGAATCAGAGGTCACCTGGGGGTAAATACAGTTAACTAAAAAGGCTACAAGGGCTTATGGTGAGTAGATAATTACACTCCTCTCCCAAAGGAATTTTCTTTACAAGTAGCTACATGTCACAACTTACTCATCATTTTTCAAACAGCATTTCTAAGATGCTTCTTTTTCTCTTCAGGTGAGCTTCAAGTTGGGAGTGATATCTGAACTATAGTGATTCCCAGGCCCTCTACAAAGAACAAACTCCTACTCCTGCTTGTACCAAGGAGCCAGAACTGTGGGATGGAATGCTGTGTGACTACACTCTTCACTATAGCCAAATAAATTGTTAGCTTTGTCATGTAATGGCATTCCCCAGATTTATGCAAATGAGGGGGCTCTAATTTCACAATGTTAATTCAATCTTTTCAGAAATCATATCTCTGAGCTCATAATTTTATGTTATGACTATTTTGCATACAGATGAGGGCTATGTTTTGCTTCTTGCCATTCCTGCAAACATTCAGCATTTCTTCAACAAATAGAAACATTACCAAATTACACTGCAGCTACCCAGTTTAGCTATACAAGCTGTTTTGTTCAATCAAAAAAGAATGCATAGAAATTCTGTTTTAAATCATATTCCTTGGTCCTTAGGTGGTTGATTTTGGAAAGAATAACTCAACATGCTAAATTCTGTGACTGCACTTGTTCTTTGTTGAATAGAAAACACCACTTTGTGCCTATATTTTATTAAACTTTTGCATAACAAGAAAGTAGCTTTTATATTAGCAAAGATTCTGTTATATGGAAAATTACAGCTGCCACTCAACCATCAACCTCATGCTGATTCTTCTTCCTCTTCTTGATGTTCTTAAACCATGATAAGCTGAAACTAAAAGATATGTTTTAAGAACCTAGGTACAATGAAACATAAGCATGAAGAGAATTGCTGCTGCCACAATCTCAACAATCACATTGGCTTTGTCTTTGAGTAAACAATGTGGTTTTCTTCCCCCAAAGGGTCTACAAAAATTCTGCTGATGAACCAACTGGATATACTTCCCTGAATTAACAAACTTGATGAAAACCATTTAAATCTCTGCAGCCACTGATAATTGCACCTAACATTTCTCAGCAACAATAATATGCCCAGTGCTTCAAATATGCTGGCTCTTTTGATCCTGATAACATCCTTGCTGGGAGGGGGAAGGCATTTTCATAATTCCTCTTTTATAGATGAAAAAAACTGAAGCTAAGAGAAGTAGAGTAGCTGGCTTGAGAAAATGCAACTAGAAGGTAATGGAGCAGGAAAATGGATTTCCAATTACTCCTACCACCATGCCAAAGAATCCCCTTGACAGTAAGTTTCTGTGGGATATTTCTGTTCCCTCCCACTTTCAGATTACTATAATAAGTGACTAATGTTTCTCAGATCAATTTAATATACCAACCCTCCATTGGGCCAGGTGAATAATCACCATAAGGCAACCTTAAAACGAATGAAAAGAATTTCCTAAATGGAAGGGGCCTCTGGTCAGCTAATGATCTGTACTCTGTCTTTAACAAAGAAGGAGAAGACACTTGGTGAAATCTCTGTCAAGAATTTCAATTTAAGCCACTAGCGGTTACATTTTTTTACTGAAAGCTGGAAGAGTGTGCCAGCTGAAAATTCCATAAAGAGGCCAACTGATCCCATCGAGTCTCTCTTCAATGCTTATAAGAGCCATTAAAAATTCTTATATGAGAAAAGGATCCAGTTCAGTGTTTCTGAACAAGATATTTCTTCTGGGGTGTTTTCTTTTTTCCATAGAGTTCATCCATGCTACGGAGTGTCGCATTTCTAAAGGCCTTAGCTAACCTGTCATATTACAGTAGCACTTTGTCAAATTGCCCATTTGTTCAATTCTGCAGGAAGACAGCTTTTTACTCAGCAAGGCTAATTTCATACTTCTAGATCGTGGGTAAAACTTGGGGATAATAAGTTGTGTAAGTTCAATTTCACCACCTTAAGTGCTGATGAACTCCTCTACCAATTCCAGTTTCTTATTTCTTGATGGTGGATGGATATTGGAAAAGCTTCTCAAGTCCCTCAATATCTGTATTGTAAGAAGCTTCAAATGTACTTGGTCTAAAGCAATTCTGTACACTGTTTACAGCCTTGAACTTTGGCTACAGTTCAATCAATGAAATAAGAAAAGTCCTCCCTATATATGTTTTTACAAATACACACAGAAGAGTAAGTTCACACGTGTTAAGGCTAAAGCTTTAAACTAATCACCCTGAAACAGCTAGAAAAAAAGAAAGAAAACTGTTGTGCTAAAGAGACGGATCTTTGCAGAAAACTCCACAAATGGTGAAACAAACATTTTGAATACTATACTCTGTAACACCAAGACTTCAGGGATGTTACAATGTACACTCATTTGCAAACAAAACTACAATTCAGTTAACTTCAACAGAAAATTATTGTCATTAAACCTTCTAATAAGCTACGGTTATAGCAGGTTCTACTTCAGCTTGATGGGGAACTTAAGTTATACGTGCCAGAAAACCAGTTGGAAGGGCCTCTAACTGTAAATTTGATACTACTGGACTGTGTTTATTTGCAAAGAATATAAAGTGTACTTTCCACCCACAGTACTGCACATTATATGGGTCCATCAAACTCTCAGTCAGTTTGGTGTCAATGCTGGAGATCAATACAAATAGACTGGAAAATACATACAGATACACAACTGATAATTGCAGTCGTGGGAATTTTGAAGTTGAAGGAAACCTTAAAGATTATATGATTCACAGTTTCTGAAAACCACTTTCATAAACCACTAGTTTGCTAGTGTGTTAAAATGTCTGTCCCCTTCATTGTTCTCCTAAGGGATATCCTTTAGTCAAAAGTTTAGGAAGAACTAGGTCAAACAAAGTTAGATAGGTGTCTTTACTGCAGGACATTTTGGAACACAGCAGCTTGCCAAGAGAAGAATATACTTTGCAGCATTTCTTAAGCTTCTTTAACTACTAAGCCTTTTTTTATAGAAACTGTCGAGGGACATACTTTGTGGAATATTGGTATAACTCAATTCCTCCAGTTAGTTATGTAAACCAAGGCAAAAGGTATGGTGATGGAGAGTTGGTATTAGAACTCAAGTCATTTAGGGACACCTGGGTGGCTCAGTCAATTAGGCATCCAACTTTGGCTCAGGTCATGATCTCAGAGTTTGTGAGTTCGAGCCCCACATTGGGTTCTGTGCTCACAGCTCAGAGCCTGGAGCCTGCTTCAGATTCTTTGTCTCCCTCCCTCTCTGCCCCTCTCCCCACTCATGTTCTGTCTCTCTCTCAAAAATAAATAAATATTTTTAAAAATTTTTTAAAGAAAAAAAGAACTCAGGTCATTTAATTCCCAAACTGTCCTCTCCTCTTAACACCAGAAAACTGTTCTATGCTATGCAGCCGTCAAAGTAAGTAGAGCATAGTGTTTGCAAGTGTGTACCCCAGAGCCTGGGTTTGAATCCCCCAGTTCAGTCACTTAGAGCTGTGGGCCTCAGTAACTTCATCTATAAAATGGGGCTGATTATAAGGGTTAGTGAGTTAGTCCACATAAAGCACTTACAACATAGCACTATGAGAGTGTTAGCTATTTATTACTATCACTACTGCTATTATTATTATTAACAACCATCATCACCCCTGCTTAGGTACAAGTTATCAGGGGTAACAATTTCTAGAGACATGTTCACACTCTCTGATACATTCACCAGCCTCTCACCTCTCTAGAACTTACACTGAAAAGTACAAGGACCATCCCTCAAATGTAATTGCCAAAGAAACAGAATCTTGGGGAAACAATAGAATTTTTTAGTTATTTTGAGAAGTTTCTAAAGAAATGCAAGGTTACTATATACAATAATGTAAAACTAACCAGAGTTTCCTTAAAAGATATTGTTTTAATTGGTAGTAGTATCAAAGCACCAACTTAATAATGTTAGGCCATAATTATACTGCCTGGTGATCATTTTACAGTTCTTGGACAGAGTTCTTACCTTCTCATTTAGAAAGTTCATTGGCATTTATAGAAAAATATTGAACTAATGAAATTCATATTAATAATAAAGTGATTATATAATTATTAAATCATTTGAACTAGGAAAAAAAATCTATTTGTTCCTGACATGTGCTTTCACAGTCACCACCAATAATTGCCTTTTTTATTGTTTGTCTCCCTTGTAAAACCATAAGGTCCATGAGGATAAAGACCATGTCTTGATTGTTCATAGTTACATTTCCAGTAGTATTTTACTCAGAGCCTATCACATAGTAAGCACTCCATAGTTATTTGTGGAAGAAAGGGAAAGAAAAGGGAAGGAGAAACAGAGGAAAAGAGAAGAGAGTGAGGAAGGGAGGGTAGGAGACAGACTGGCTAGAAGGAAGAAAGGAAGGAAGGTAGGAAGGGAGGGAGGGAGTCAAGTACAAAGTCAAGAAGAATAAACTGATAGCTAATAAACTAAATGAGGCCACAGTAAGCCTCTCAGTCCTGATTGGACTAAAGATGAAGTCAATGAACACACACCATACTCAACAGATTTTCAATTTCAACGCTTTGATAAATTTACTAATGTACACTTTGTTCTCATTATAAAGTTTCCCCCATCATAAATTTCTTCTGCCACAAGGCTCTTGGACCTTTACCCCCTACTTCATTACTTCCACTCATATTAATTATCCACCTCCTGATGGCAGCATATTTCTAGGCAGACAAGTTCTGAACTCCCAATGGCTGTGTTACAAGAAGGCTCTGATCTTGATAGTTATAATCAGATGTTGGCGGGATGTCATCCTGCAGTGGAGGGCATATGAGTGTTAAACTAATGCACTGCATTACTTTGCAGATTGAGTGAGACCTGTAATGAGTAACCTCAATCAAACTGAAAGAATTTCCACATTCTGATTCGCTTCTATAAAGTTTTAAGAAAAAAAAAGAAGAAGAAGAACAAAATGGAAAGGGTGGAAATGTTTAAATGAGAAAGAAAAGGGATATTACTGCTCCAGCAACAAGTGACATGACCATTTTCAAAATAATACAAATGCCATGAGACTACAGATCAAGAAAAATGGAACAAGCCATAAGGAAAATGGTCAGAAGGAAGAAAATGGCAGTGAGAATAGATAATACAACAAAATGATAGCTTGAATTATTCATGGACCAAGAAGGACCAGAAACCAAGTACAAAACATAACCAAAGGTGCAAAGGTTATTTTGATGACTGTGAGATCTCTTCTGTAAGTTTATAAGGACACTGACCTAGTGTTGCAATGCTATATATAACCCTCTTTGTATGGATATACTACATTATGTAAAGCTATCCCAAAGAGACCTGAAAGCTCTTACGGATAATAAACAATCAGATCATTTGCTCTGTCAGACACCCTAGTAAGAGGTAGCAATCACCCAGAAAACTGGATCTCAGAGGGCAAATTGTATGTATATTTTCTGCATAAGAATGGAGACCTTGCATGTCTTGATCACTATTGTCTCCCCAATATGTAAAGCAGTAATTGGCAAACATTTCTCCTGTAAAGGGCCACATTATAAATATTTTAGGCTTTGAACGTACTATTTTTCTCACAACTACTCAACTCTGCTGTTGTAACACAAAAGCAGCCACAGACAATATGTAAACAAATGGGTGTGACTATGTTCTAATAAAAGTTTATTTAAAAGCCCATTCAAGCCCTGAATCTCATGGGTCTCTGTGCTGACAATGCAGGTCTGCTTGGGATTCTCGATCTCCCTTTCTCTACCCCTCCCCACCCCCCTCTCTCTCAAAAATAAATAATAAACATTTTTTTAAAAAAACAATGAAAAGGGGCGCCTGGGTGGCGCAGTCGGTTAAGCATCCGACTTCAGCCAGGTCACGATCTCGCGGTCCGTGAGTTCGAGCCCCGCGTCGGGCTCTGGGCTGATGGCTCCGAGCCTGGAGCCTGTTTCCGATTCTGTGTCTCCCTCTCTCTCTGACCCTCCCCCGTTCATGCTCTGTCTCTCTCTGTCCCAAAAATAAAGAGTCAAAACTTTAAAAAATAAATAAATAAATAAATAAATAAATAAAAAATAAAAAAACAATGAATAAGGGGCGCCTGGGTGGCTCAGTGGTTAAGCGTCCGACTTCAGCTCAGGTCATGATCTCGCGGTCCGTGAGTTCAAGCCCCGCGTCGGGCTCTGTGCTGACTGCTCGGAGCCGAGAGCCTGTTTCAGATTCTGTGTCTCCCTCTCTCTCTGACCCTCCCCTGTTCATGCTCTGTCTCTCTGTGTCTCAAAAATAAATACACGTTAAAAAAAAATAAAACAATGAATAAATAATGTTACCCTTACTAGGACTCCACTTCCTCTCTGTTGTGGCCTTCCCTGGGCAATGTACCAGGGACAAAAAAAAGGGTTGAGCCTACTCATTAAAGATTATATTGATCTTGATGCTGAGGAAGTATAAACATAGCACCATTAATAATCATATCTTCTGTTGTGTGTCCTGTAGTGTAATAGAATAAGCCCATTGACAGAGAGAAGGAAAAACAAGTGGTAAAGACAGAATCTTGGTCATGTTCAAACATTGTTAGTTCTGTGGTAGAGACTGCTATTTGCCTCTGCTGTCCTTTGCCTCATTCTTACTTTTGGTGCAACAGAATTCTCAAGTTTTAGTGGGACACATGGCTTATCAGTTAGAGACTACAATTCCCAACCTCTCTGGTAGCAACATGACTAAATTCGGGGGGGGGGGGGGGGTGAAACGTGAGCAGAAGTGATGTGATCAGCTTTTCTTTTAAGGAAATAACTTGCTCCCCCATTTTTTCCCAATCCCAGAGGATGGAGCTTAAACCTGAAGGAAGTGATCTAGAATAAGTCATGCAAAAAATATACCACACTAATGTATGGTAGGATAATCAGAGAGAAGGAACTTTGGACTCTGGATGACATAGTTCAGGTTACTTTCTCCCTCCAAACTGTCTACTCACTCACACTTTTATACACAAGAGATAAATAAATCTTGTGTCTTAAGCCATGTTATTAAAACAGCTGAACTGATATCTTAACTAACAAAATCCCTGAGGAACTTTCCCAAATTCCTGCCTTCAAACCTTGATTGTTCTTCAATTCCAATAATTCTCAAAATTATATCTTTTAAATAAGTCATCTTTTCATGAATTTAGTCCCACTTTGGGCTTCTGTCATTTGCAACCAAAAGGTTCCTGAATAATGCTAGTGTTCAGCTGTTCCTCCCATGAAAAGATGTCGTCAGTCTTCACTGTCAGTCTTGCAAGTTTGGGTTTTTATTGCATCAGTCAATGTGGCAATTTCCTCACAAATACATTTAGCAAACTAAGGGCAACTGTCCCAATTCTAATGGAAGACTCTGTCAAAGCCACTAACCTCTTGAGAACAGAGGAGGAAATTATTCTGGAAGACTCTTAAATATATTTTCTAAAGCAGCAATTATCAAACTATTCATGGGCATTCTTCTAAGTATCTTCAAGGAGTATCTTCAAATAAAATAGGACCATGATGGATGTATTTAATTTATATGTGCTGCATGACCTTTAGGAAATACCTATCACAAGACTATATTAGCAAATGGAAGTTGTAAGTTGCACACACAATCACACATGCACACAGAGAAATGAAAGCAGATTACATGGACTGTCAATCAGCTCCATAAACATTTAACTGATGTTTTATCATATATAAATATTTCCTGAAGGAAACTTTAGATATTGAGTGAAAACTAAAATTCTCCACTGAAAACAAAACCTAAAAATAGGTGAAATATATAATTTTTGATAGGGAGAAAACAAAATAAGAAGACAGTTTGAGCTAAAGGTATGAAAGACTGTTAAAGAAAATTAAAGAGGGGCGCCTGGGTGGCGCAGTCGGTTAAGCGTCCGACTTCAGCCAGGTCACGATCTCGCGGTCCGTGAGTTCAAGCCCCGCGTCAGGCTCTGGGCTGATGGCTCGGAGCCTGGAGCCTGTTTCCGATTCTGTGTCTCCCTCTCTCTCTGCCCCTCCCCCGTTCATGCTCTGTCTCTCTCTGTCCCAAAAATAAATAAAAAAAAAAAAAAAAAAATTTTAATAAAAAAAAATAAAAAAAAAAAAAATAAATAAAAAGAAAATTAAAGAGTATGTTCAAAACACAAAAGAGACAATCTAAGATATTAAAGGGGAAAAAGTAACGCTCAATAAATAACAGAGTTGGTATCATTATCAGCAATGCAACAGAATATGAACAAATCATAGAAATCCAGACATTATCTAGATATTGAGCCCAATATTTAAATTATGCAACCTCTACTGCCCCCCCCCCAAACCACATAAATAGCATATGAATTTGAACTAGTAAACTATTAAAATTCAGGGGAATTCACAAAATTAGATCAGGAAAATTCTTATAACAATTATAAGTTGACGGTTCAGAAAATCCTGACTATATATGTTACCCTGAGACAAGAATTTATATTACTTATCATTGAATCCACATCATATGGCACGATGCCTGGCATACTCTAGGTGCTGAATTCACTTGAATAAACAAGCTATGAATAAATATTTACAGAAAGCAAAATGCATGTAAGATTTTTATTAGTACCTTATTACAACTTTGATATTCAGCATTCCATGTTTTCTCTTAGTATGTCAAAATCAGAATTTATTAGAATTTTACTTTTCTGGTTTTAAAGCAAGACAAAATATCTATAATATATTTAAAATACACTTAGCATATCTTGTTTTCAGAAGAGAATATTGTCATGCTTGACATTTTCTTTTTTTTTTTTTATTTTAATTCCAGTATGCAGTATACAGTGTTATACTGGTTTCAGGTGTACAATATAGTGTTCAACACCACCATACAACACCCAGTGCACAAGTGCGCTCCCTAACCCCCAGCCCCTATTTTACCACCTCCCTTCTGGTAACCATCAGTTTGATCTCTATAGTTAAGAGTCTGTTTCTTGGTTTGTGTGTGTCTCTCGCTCTTTTTTACTTTGTTCATTTGTTTTGTTTCTTAAATTGCACATATGAGTGAAATCATGTGGTATTTGTCTTTCTCTGACTGACTTCTTTCACTTAGCACTATACTCTCTAGCTCCATCCATGTTTTACACATGAGTTGTATAGACGTATGAGATACACAGACCAAACATTATAAGTGCCAATGACTTAAAAAAAAAAAAAAAAAAAAAAAGTAAGTTCCAGGCAGAGACAGAAATAAAAACCCAAGTTTCCTGACTCTTGGCCTATCACTATGAATTAATAAAATAGTACAAAATATCCCTTTTATTCATAGATGCTATGATATTTGTATTCTGCACACCTGGAAGTTGAGAAGGAAAACGAATCCTAGAACAAATTGTGTTTGAAATATAAATAGATTTCTTTGTATATAAAATTCCCCACAGGAACAAATAAAAAAAGACAACTAGAATAGGGGAAGGAAGTAGTCTAACAGACAGTGTCTATGGACAAGAAAAACTAAGGGAGTTAGGAACAATTAGAGGAGCTGTCAATGACACCAATAAAGATGTTGCCAGTAAAGCTGGCAAGTTTTCCTCTGAGTAGCAAATAGAAAACAGTGTGCAACCTTTCCCTTTCCATGTAACTCTATTGAGAACAGATATGAAATGAGGTTTGTACCATTGTCAGTTCTTCACTTGTAAAATGAAATAAGGAACCAGCACCCGTGTCTTAAATTTCATATGGATGCCTACTGCTTCCTAATGCTACACTTGCTCCCTCTCCAAGCTTTTGTATTGAAGTTGCCATACCAGTCTTATGTGAATGAACAGCACAGTTCAAGGAAGAAAGGAAGACTAGCAGAAGGGAGGAGGGCGAGGAAAGAAGAAAGAAGGAAAAGAGAAGAGAAGAGAAAAAAAGAGTTTATTGGTTTACTGGACCTCAATATTTATTTTCATAGAAACACTAAAATATGCTTAATGTTAACGTTTTTGATGGAAGTATCAACAGTCAGCCCATCTTCTCCTTGTGAACTTACTGCTGCCATCATGTAAGTTACCAGGATGGGCAGGTTAATTATTGGAGCATTCTTGTCAACATCTCTCTAGAGAGAAAATAAAAATGCTGAATTGCAGAACCAGTGAATACCCTCCCCAGAAAAGCTCCGACTTTTAACCAACTGACTGCCAGGAGGATAGAATTGAGTTAGAGAAAGCTCAAAAGATAATAGAATTGATTATAATATTGATTTAAGAGAATAAACAAGTGAATCCAACCCTTTAAGTAAAGATTCCTAAAGTAGTTTTCCCTACCACAGCACAATTAGGTTTCAAATAACAGAATATAAACCTTAATAAGGAATTGCTCCCACAACCACTCAATACTCATAATATACCCAGAAAGATCCCCTAGGGAGGGAAAAAAAAAACCAGTACAACTTTGGAAAGGAAGGGATTTGTTTTGAGTTTGGGAAGGTTAGCAGTAATATAAGGCTCATCATCAAGAAGACCATGTAGTGCCAACTATAAAAATAGAATGGGTATGATAGTAAGCCCAGGAAACCATGAAGACTTCACACAGACATCATGCAAAAAATGAGTAATGGATCAGTAATTTTTATCAGCAATTTTTCCCATGTACAAGACAAAAATTACCCAATTCAGATAATTATGTTCTTATTTTTTTATATTTTCATTTTCTCTTTACTGGGGAAGATAGAAACTTATGATGACCAACAAGAATGGGCTTAAGCAGGGTCACCTGGGGGGCTCAATGGGTTGAGCACTGGACTTTGGCTCAAGTCATGAACTCGTGGTTTGTGGTTCAAGCCCCGTGTTGGGCTCTGTGCTGAAAGCTCAGAGCCTGGAGCCTGCTTTGGCTTCTGTGTCTCCCTCTCTCTCTGTTGTGCTCTCTCTCTCTCTCAAAAATAAATAAAGATTTAAAAAAAATTTTTTTAAAGAAATAAAAAGAATGAGCTTGAGCAGCATTCCCAATGTTCTATGAAACACCAGCTCTGTAAATACACCACAGGGCAGGGCAGGGGAAGTAATTATAGGCAAGTAAGTTTCAAAAATTTTATGTACAATATGACCTTACTGGAGATCTATAATCCACAAGAGTAAGCTAAAGGCTCTGAGAAGTCCTGAAGTAAAAACTCTATTTAAATATATTTGATCTAATACTTGCCAAACTTTTTGACACAGAATCTCTTTTGTATATTAAACTAATTTAACTTACATCCTGTGGCTCTAGTATTCCACAGCACATAACTTGAGAACTACTGAGCTAAAGGGTTTTGAGATATAAAGCTTGCCAATGTTTTCAGGGGAAAATGTGCTCGCTTTTTGTTCTTTCCAGTATCCAGCTTCCATGTGATTTTTATGGTGCGGTGGGTGTGAAAGTGTGAATGTCAATTTAATCAACTACAAGGCATGTTAGATAGAAACAAATAGATTGGAGCCTTTGTAATGCCTCTGGATAATGCTAACTTGATTATAAAGCAATATAGCCTTATAATATGAGAAAATGTAAGTACTCTATTATGTTTGGAACAAACTAAAGGGAATTTAACTTTTTACATGAACTATGTTTATTCATACAGAAATTTCAACAGAAGAAAATGAGGTAACAAACTTGTATCATCATTTATTAGTTCTGAGGGAATAGCATTTGACTCCTCATTCCATTAATGAGAAATTGATGACAATGAAGTCACCACTACATTTCTAGACTCTCAGTTGCTTGCTGACCTCCTTTGATTGTATTGGAAAAATCTAGAAGCTCCATGAAACCTGACATGAGGCACAGGCCATTACTCACAAATGCCTGGAAATCTGTGTGGCAAGGTGGCAATTCTGGAGGGAGTGGGGGACTTGGTAATGACTGATAATGGCATAATTAACCACCAATCTAGAATAAAATGATGCTGAAACCCAGCTCACCCAATGTACAGAAACAAAATCTCAGTAGAGTAAGTATCTAAATCCAAAAATAAAACAGTAAAACATTCAGAAGAAATTTTAAGCTAATACCTGAAAAATCCTAAAGTAGGAAAGAATTTCTTAAGTGAGAGGGGAAACCTAGAAATCATAGAGGGGAAATTAAACATATTTGACTACATTAAGAATTTAGAATTTCATGTGAAAAAAAATATGCCAAAAAGCAAAATAAAAAGACAAATGAACGTGGGGAAATCTAAGTAACATATATAAGACACACAGGGCTAGAATCTCTTACATATAAAGAAACAAAGAAAATGGACACTGGGAGAAAAAAATCCAACAAGAGTCTAGAGGAATACAAATGGCTAACAAACAGGAAAATATACTCTGTTTCACTACTAACTAGAAAAATGTAAGTCATATTCAAAATAGCACTTCTTTTTTCACAAAAACCACTTTGTGAAAGGTAAAAGAGGACTGCTGTCTAGGATGAAAGAAAACAACACTCTTCCATATTTTTGGCGGATGTGTGAATAGCAAAAGCATTGTACCTAAGGATGCTACAACCTTTTGGAAAGCTATTTATAATGTTTATTAAAATGATAAGTATGTATTTATTTTCTCCAGATATTCCAGTTTTGAAAAATCTACCCTATTAAAGAACAAAGCACTGGTATACAAAAATATCTCCATGAGGATGCTCAATATAGCATTGTTGAAAACAACAATAAAAGTGGAAAACATGTAAATATCTATCAGTAGGAAAGGAAATTTATAAGATCATGAAGTCATTTGTTAAATCATCTGGTTCTGTGTCTATTGACCTGAGGAATAGCCACAATTCACTTCACAAGGGCATTAAGTTACCCATCTTGCTGACCATCATATTCCCAGTGCCTAGAACATTGCCTGGATACACAATGACAACTTTTGAATAGCTATATTTTAAACAAACTATAACTGTGAAGAAGAACATATAGTATTTCAGTTTTGTAAAGATATTAAAATGTGGATATATATATATATATATACATATATATTTTTTATATGCATGTATGTATGTATCCATGGAAATGGGAATATAAACATATGACCTTGGCTGTTAGCATTGGTATTCTATTTAAGGAAATGGGGAATGGAAAGATTATTAACTTTCCCTTTACAAAGGCTTTTTTTTTTTACACTTGTTATAACAACAATGCATTTACATTAGTAAGTTTCATCTACTATAATAACAAAAACTCTAAAAGGAAAAAGTCTAGAAGGTTTATTAAAGACAATTGGTAGGAGGTGATATAAACAGGACAATTCAAATTATATTCTTTAGGGATCTTTTTTGCAAGTCCCCATTGGATCTAACAGTTCCACAAAAACTAGTTTAAACAAAGAATGATGTACACCGCAGAGCTGACGAGCAAATGTCTGGTTGCTACTACACATTTATCAGGGCACCCCATTAGCTAAGAAAATGAGCAGGAAAATAAAAATATAGATCATCCATCCTACGTAACACACAAAGAGAGCCACCAAGGCTGTGCAAATGAATCCTTGTTCTATCTATTCATCTTTGCTGTTAATTACGTGGCTGAAGATTGAAAATGAGTTGTTAGTGTCTTACATGCTGGCAGTACTCTAGCCACTGTGGAGAAAGGAAACACAACACACTGAGATTACCTTAGAATGGAGAAAAGGGGTAAGATAGAAGAGACAGTCTTGGCTGGTTATTTGTTGCTCACTGCAGAGATGAAAGACACATGTTTGGAAAAAAGTCAAAGAAAGGGAGAATAAACAGGCAACTCAGACAGTTGGAACTCTTAAAAAAATAAGAAGCTTGGTATCACTGCTTTTGGATAGAATAGCAATTAAATAGGGAAATGTTACTTGTCCTATAAAATACTGAATCATTTTAAGAAAAACTAAAAGCAATGCAATGTCTCCATCTCAGGAAGAATGTGGGCAGACTTTTAAAGCATTTTAGAAACAATATCCTTGAGAGTTCAATTTTTTACTTAGTAATGCCAAAGGGATAGAATTAATCTGTTCTAATTAAAGATCGCCTCAAAAAGATCACCACCACTTTACTCCAATAAAAATCGTGTCATAAAAATACAAATTAGAAGTAAAAGTTGAAGTGCATCATTCCCTTATACTGTTTTTTATTTTATCAATAAATTAATATTGTTAATGTCATTCATTTTCCAAGAAGATGACATGAGGATTTATGCTATACTTTGAAACATTCTGCTTTCATCTTAGGAGGAACTGAGTTTAAGCTTTGAAATATGTATGCTTGATCATGGGCTTCTAGCCAAGGTGCACCTAATTAATCGGAAGATCAAATGTGTGCTCAGTGGGAGGGCCAACTACAAAACCGCAGGTGGTGGCCAACGGCTCCATTTAATAAAGGTTGCACAAACAGAGTGCTGTGTTAGGGCTCCTGTCACCTGTGTGCGGCTCTTCTGCCATTTTGTCATTGCCATGAGAACAGTTAACTGTGCCATAAAGAGATCTCAACCTTCTCATTCCACCCGAAGTTTAACACTCTACTCTATAGAGAAACTCCGTAACATGCTGGGGGATATAAAATCTGTTTGTTTAGCTTTTTGTGATGATTGCTATTGTTGAAATTATTACTGGCTTGTCCCAAGAACATAAAAACCTATGATTCTGTTAAATAGGCAGGCGGTACTGGTAGTTACAGGCACAGACTTTAGAGTGAAATGGAACTAGAGTCAATAATAATAAATTAGCTCTGCTAATTATTAGCTGTGTGATATCTGAGATGTAAGTCTCTCCAAGCTCCTTTTTGCTCATCTATAAAATGGGAAGAATAATATATACCTTGCACGTTGCTGGAAGGACTAAGTAGGATAGCATATAGAAAGTCGTTGTATGTAGAAAGCATTCAACAAATGGTAATGAAAAAATTGGAAATGAGGCAGTAGTGAGAAGAAGAGTCATAAATTTTCTCCAGATGAAGGTTTAAGAAAGCCCAAGCACTGTAAACACATTTTTACTATGGATTAATTTCCTAAGATCATAATGCCCTAACAGTCCCAAAGGACCTATTTCTTAGTCCTAAAGCCTATATTCATGGAAAGGTTTGACAGATCTGGAAAAATAAGCAAGTGCTCTTAAGTGATTACTCTTTCAAATGTCTGCTTTGGTATAAAGTTATTTGATATCTATTTTCATTCAAACAGCAAAGGTATAATGATAGAAGAAATAGAAATGAGAGAATATGAATTGTCATTCCCTACTGAAAATTAGTAAGGATCTAATTGATACCAAAAGTCAACAAGAAATTCTATGTGGGTCACTAGACTATGAAAAAGTTACTAGAACTGAACCTGTTTTTCATTACCTGTCAGAGGGCTCAGTACTCTGTTTTTATGCTCTATGTATTATGAAGTCAGGATAAGAAATACCTAGGATCAAATTCTGACTGCATCAATGACTATAGTCAGGTCATCTAATTTAACCTTTCTGTACTTCAGTTTCTACACTGCAGAAGCAACATTATAATAGCTACCTCATTTGAGTGGACCATGGAATCTGCGTATGTAGTGATCTTCTTGATGATTTTTACACATACTGAAGTTTAAAAACCACTGCCTCAAAGTAATGCCTTTAAGAACAGTAATAAAATAACAAAATATTTCTAACACCCAAAGTAAGTGAGTTAATGTGCCTTTACGGAATCATTATTCTGGATACACTTAGTAGCTAAATCCTTTGCCTGGAAACTAATTTGACAATAAATTTCATATAATAAATAAATAAATAAATAAATAAATAAATAAATAAATCCTTTGCTATAAGTAGGAGAGTTTGGAATATATATATGCTTTATGATGTGTGCACGCATGCATGTGTGTGTGCGTGCACATGAGCTTATGCATGTGTGTCATCAGCAAGATGAAAGAAGGAAATAGAGAGGAAAGAAAGAAAACACTCACATGATACAAAGTAGATTTTTCCATTAAGTGACTGTTGGCTGTAACTACATGATAACACTTGTGAATATGATACTGATGATGCAGTTACCTAATGGACTTGACACAAATAATGCAGAAAATTACAAATAATACAGACTCAATTACCACTGAATGGAAGCAAAAGGCAATCGAAGATGTAACATGCTTCATTCTATGTTTTCCCCTTTCCTTCTACTCGGTTAAGATAAGTCTAAAGGTAGAGAAATTCCATTTTCCAACTATTTTCCATGCCCCTGAAAGGTATACCACTCCCCCAGGTTCTAGGGCTCAACCCAATATAAGGGGAAAATAGTTATTTTATGTTTACGTAGCCCAGCTTCTATCATGAAGGAGCCAAAGGCAGCCATACTAACTTGGGGTTGGGGGGAATTAACTTGTCCTTCATGCTTACTAGGTGAGATTCAGTGACAGACATTTTTAATATATATTAACTCTGTTTATGACTACCCTATAAAGTAATATTATTATCCACATTTAAGGATAGGAAGCTAGAAGCTCAGAGTTCAAAAATTTTAACAAGTTACTTAGGCTGGTAAATGACAAAGTGTGTTTCAAACCAGATTTGTCTGATTTCTAGAATTCATGCTTTTATTACCATCAGAAATAAAGTCAGGCAGGTCTATTAAAATAGCAAAGAGTTCTCAGTTCCAAGCAACAAAGCCAGATTTGGCAGATATAGCAGGAATTTACTAAAAGACACATGGGCCATTCACAGATCACTGAGAGGGCTAGAGAACCATGCTGAAACTCTGCAGACACAGGGAGTGCCTCATCATACCACAGAACTCATCCAGTAAGGAGACAGCCACCACCAGAGCCGGCATAGACACTAGAGCCTGGAGCTAACATCACTGCTACAGATGCCTGGGAACTCGAGTTCACTGCTGTCACCATTACTCCCAAGAGCATCCCCCACAATCCCTGCTTGTCTGCATTACCAAGCTCCCAATTACTTAGCTCTTGATTCACACATTGTGTCATTTAATGTATTGTGTATGCATTATTACATTTTTTCATCACAAGGGCTCCAGACTAGGAGCTGAGGTCCAGACAGGTTAAGTGATTAGCCCAGGATCACAAAGTCAGTAGGTGGTGGCACAACTTCATTAGTGACATGCTTCAGTCATAGGTTTACTGTGGTTTTGGAATCACAAAAATCTGAATTCATATCCTGGCTTTTCAAATCCCCACTCTGAAAACAAATCTCACACTGTGCATCTAATTGGCGGAGCACAGGTCATCTGGTCATGTCTGTGGCTTGAGAGATGCTGGGGTAGCTAGTCTAGAATTTTCAGGTTTCTTGGTGGGGGATTGGCTTGGCCTCTCAACGATGCTCATGGAAATCACAAAAAGAAAGTGGGTTCAGATGTTGACAACTAAAAAAATGCAAATGTCTACCATAATCTGCCTTTTTGGTTGCCCAATACCAAAATATACCCCTTTTTCCATTTTTAAACATGTACCTCCTAACATTTTCCTCTCTAACATACAACTATTATATAACCCAAAAATATACTCATCAGCTATCCACACCATTATCAGTTACTGTATCTGGTGTTGAGTCCAGAATCACTAAGTGACAACAACTCTTCATCTAGGTTTGTTGGATATAATTTTATTATTATATAATCCATGGGTTTGCCTATAGAGTTATCCACTACCAATACATTCTTTACAGAAAATTAGGAATAAAGGATAATGATATAAAAAATTTGTTAGGATTAGTAAAAAATATACTGTATAAGCCAGGATAGACTCAGTTACACTACAATTAACAAACAACCCCAAAACCTCAGGGGTTCCATCAACAAAGATGTATTTCTCATTCACACTACCTGTCCATTGTAGCTTACCTGCAACTCTCTCAAAGTAATCTTTGAAACAAATATTGTTGGGGCGCCTGGGTGGCTTAGTCGGTTAAGTGTCCGACTTCAGCTCAGGTCACGATCTCGCGGTCCGTGAGTTCGAGCCCCGCGTCTGGCTCTGGGCTGATGGCTCAGAGCCTGGAGCCTGCTTCTGATTCTGTCTCCCTCTCTCTCTGCCCCTCCCCCATTCATGCTCTGTCTCTCTCTGTCTCAAAAATAAATAAACGTTAAAAAAAAAGATTTTTTTAAAAAGAAACGAATATTATTGTAGCACCCTCTATCTGAAATTTTGTTGATCTCATGGCAAATGGAACAGAAAATACAGAGAACTATTCACTAACTTAAATTTCTGCTAATAGTAATTCACATCACTTCTCATTTTTCACATAAGACATTAAGATAGTTAAGTCTGAAGTTAGTGGAGTGGAAAAGTTTATTTTCTCTCCCCCAAGAAAAAGAGCAAATACATAGAAATAGTAACACAATCTACCATACCCACAGTTTTAAATCCTGGTCACAGCAAGAAAAAGAAGGTGGATGCTTCTGCACATGGTCATAAGGCTATAGTTTGTATTTATTACTTCTTTTTCCCACTCCCTATTCCATCATTGCTTTGGCCATAACTAACACTTCATACTGTTGGGATTCTTTAACTGATAGGCTTTACATGATAACAAGGAGAGGAACCACAGGGTAAATTCTAGGTTCCCTCCATTCCTCCCTTCTCTGCTCTGTATAACAGCAACCATATTTCAAACTTGATAATCAGGATCAGTCATCGTAGCCAAAACCATGTCCCTTTTCTATCTGTTCACCAGTGGCACAAGGAGCTCGAAATATCTTAGCTTCCAAGGGGAACCCCAAGTGGAAATATTGCCTTTGTGGGTAGAAGATCTCCAAACCAATAAAATTCAGAGTCACAGGGACAGTTAAGAAATTTTTTATAAATGGATCAATAGGTATAATACAGAGATGTACTCCCTCCCTCTTTTACTCTTTGTGTATAGATCTGGGTATTTTGGCTACTGAAGAAACAACTCCATGTATTGGTCACTGATTGAGTACACAAAACACAACTTGTAAACAGTGCCTTAAACTTATAAGATGCTATCTCCTAGATGATGCTATAGCTGAGTCTCAAATAGGCTATTTCAGGGTTCTGGATGATGGAGGAACATATTAAATCTAGTGAATATCATAGGCATTAGCCTTTGTCTTGCTTCTTTCACCGTGAACAATTACATACTATAAAGACTATGCCTTTGTTCTTTCACTATGATGGAGTTTCCTGGTAAGAAGCAGTTTTGATCGTAATAATACTAGTATAAAGTATTAAGGAAGGCTATGAATGTTGGAAGAACATGTCAGAATAGGAAGAAAAATTAAAATCCACAATATGTGTCTATTCCAAAGAGACATATTACTTCCTCTAATGATAGCAGGACCACCTGAGACATTTCTTGTCAGAAACTCAGAATTGAACTCTGACACTAGCAGTAAGAGTAACCAAGTAAGATTTGTTAAAGGGCAACAAACCCTGTTGATTTCAAGCATAATCCACCATCCTCTTCACTCATGGCAACTTTTCTCAAGAACCCACCAAAAAATATATATCAAAGTGGCTAGGGAAGAAGACTTCAGACAGGCACAGGTAAATCACCTTGTTCTGATTATTAAGAGCCTTCTTTTCAATGAGGTTCTTCTTATAAATATTCAGGTAGGAGATGACAGAAATATATATATAGGTACAGATATAAAGATAGATGATATAGGTATAGATATAAATATAGATATGGATATAGCTATAGATCCTATAAACCAAGTCCAAGAGGTTCATTTCCATACTTCCTCAAATCTTGTCACCAGTCTTCCAATATCACTCCTTCCAAACCTCTGATAACCTAGCCAAATCATTTGCCACTATCTATGAATAGATATACCTACTTATTGCGTGCCATCCTCCCTTTCTGATAAGCTAGATAATGGTATACACTATTAAACTCTGTTCTCGAAGAAATTTTCTTTTTTCATTGTTTTTCAAAGCGACTACTGCATGACAATATCATAGCAGTACACATAAATGGTGCCAGTATATTGATTAAAGTCATCTATAAAATAGGCTCAAATGTTTTCTTTCTCAACCAATTGATCATAGGGAACCCACAATGATGCTATATAGATTGAGAGAAAGGAGGCTGAAGGTCCTAACAAATGTCCTGGAAGTATAATCATTTTATCATGCATCCTAGTTTGCAATCTCTACCCATTGAGACCCAGTCCTTTATATCTCACTTCAATTAATAAAAGAGAATTGCTGGGCATTCCAAATATATGCCTTGTGATTCAGGTAACACACAGTTCAAACTGGGCAGCTTGTGTGGCTTGGTCACCTTGTGTCTTTGGTCAGACTTTAGTCTCTATCAGGGTCCATTAAAAAAGCAAGATCTGTTTTTCAGAGACAATAATTACTTACTGGAAAGAATATAGCTTTGCTCCAAAACTCTATTTCCACTCTGATTCTTCTATCTGCCACAGGCTCCAATGAACACTTCAATTTGTTTCAGACACTTTGACCACTACTGATTGGATCCACCAACTAGTAAGAGTTGAAAGCGTTGCTTATACTGCAGTTTAGACCAGCTGGAGACATGTCTTTTGTTCTAGACACCACAAAAAAGTCAGCAGCTTTTGTAAATGAGTCCTATGTGGCATATATTGATTCCCAAAATGCAAAGAAGCCCCTCAAGCATTATTTCTTTATTTTGTTTTATTGATGAGGAGAGAAAAGTCCAGCAACTCACCTTTTAAATTTGAAAGCATTTCCAGACATTTCTCAGACCACTAGAGCTTCAAAAGTTCCACTGAGATTGTAGATCCCTGTATTTTGAGATATTTCTCTCTGATCCTCTATCAGTTATGTATCTTCTCAAGGCATCTGCTCTATAGGTCCCACCAGCATCATGCCATTAATGTAGTATGCCAACATGATTTCCTGTGGGGTACTGGAATAATAAAAGTCCCTGAAAGCTAAATCATAGCACAGAGCTAGAGGGTTGATATAACTCTAAAGCAAAAGTAATAAGGGCATATAGTTATCCTTACCAGGTAAAAGCAAACTTCTGGGTACTGAGTATGTATTGAGACATAGAAAACAGTGCAGTTAAAACCTTCCAACTCTTGCTATCCCTCATGCAGGCAAGACACCTGATGTAAGGTACCTAAAATGAAGAGAAAAATGCTGCCTGCTCTTTCACCTCTGTAATTCTAGCATGCTTTGGGGGACAGATGGAAACACGACAACTTCTAGAATTCCTCCTCTCCCTCCTAGGTCTACTCTTCCACATGGCTGAAGGCAGGTAGAAAGCATGAGCGTGAAGAAGCAAATGCTCCCTTATTTAATTCCTCATAGTTAGAGTTCCTTCCTTGGTGTCACAGCTTCCCTTAGTCAAGACCTCCATGTGGTAGGCAACCAGATGCCAGTTCACTTGTGTACTGGTCCACACATATATATTCTTCAGAAAGTTGCGTACAGCTGCCTCACTGTGTGTTTCCCTATAGTGAGAGATGAGGGTCCGGCTCAGTCTCTTCCACTTGACCTCAGTACCCTCCATTTGTAAATACAGCCCACCCTTGCTTGCTACTGGGCTCCCTTAAATATGGTTCAAGTGATTCAAGCTCAGCAATCTCCCATGCTATTCTATTTACTTGATACATGGAAAACTAAAGTATCATTACACTACCAAATTTAGGGAATGCAGTCCTCCTCAAAGGGCCTATGAAAACTCTGCTGAGTCCCTTAATGTAGATGTCCTTAAATTCCCCAAGGGATTCACCTGGCTTCACCAGGCTTTGGGCAAAGGTAAGCACCCCATCCTGCTACCACATTGCAACCACTGCTCCAAGGCTGACCCTGAAGGTTCCTTCTACCCTCTCCAAACTTTTTATATGGTCTAAGAATGGTGGCTGATGGTAATTCTAAACTCCTTATTAAGCCCTGTAGACACAGAAGTCTGGCCCCAAAGTGGTAGTTTATTTGTTTGTTTGGTTGGTTGGTTTTTTAAATGTGGAATACTTAGGGGCGCCTGGGTGGCTCAGTCGGTTGAGCGTCCGACTTCAGCTCAGGTACGATCTTGCGGTCCGTGAGTTCGAGCCCCGCGTCAGGCTCTGGGCTGATGGCCCAGAGCCTGGAGCCTGCTTCAGATTCTGTGTCTCCCTCTCTCTCTGCCCCTCCCCCATTCATGCTCTGTCTCTCTCTGTCTCAAAAATAAATAAATGTTAAAAAAAAATTAAAAAAAAAATAAATGTGGAATACTTAATACCTGTTATTTTCATCTATGGACCCTAATGTAAATTCCTGGGCAAATAGGAAATATCTTTCTACAGAGAAAGACAGATAGACAGAGAAAAGACCCATAAAGGTTTTATTGCATAAAATTGGATAATTCCAACAAAGCACCTAGATAAAAATTAAATGTAATCACTTGGATTTTTATTATAATATTTTAGCACTATTAATAACCAACATTTAATTTGTTCTAATATTCTAAGCTCTTTAGATACAACACTTCACCCCACCCAATTAAATGCCATTAATTTTATTACCTCCATTTTACAGATAAAGAAACTGAGACTTAGAGGAATTAAATTAATTTCACAAACAAGGTTAGACAGCTCTCCCTAACAGCAAATCACCACACAGAGTCTGAACTCCATTATACTACCTGTCAATCGTCTCTTTTTCTCATAGGTTTCTTTTCCTTGCTTACTAACATAGATTATTTTTAACTCCAACATGCCACAAAAGCACTAGGGGGCAGAATTCCCAGCAATGCCCATGTATTTTGCAAATGACATTGTTGTATACTTTGAATACATTTTTTTCTTCTCTATTCCTAAACCAAAACATATCTAAAAAATTTACATAATGAGAAAGAATTGCAAAGTTTTGACACTCAGGCTTATTTGGGGACATATTTTCTTCCTCTTTATATTCCCATATTAATAAATCTGACCACATTGATTCAACTGCCTCTCTCTACTAAGCGGAGAGAAGGAAGAGATGAGGAATGAAGAGACTTTGTATCCAGAACTCCCATTGTCTCCTTAACCAATAGCCTGAGACTGAATGCTGAATAAACTTGACTTGATTTCCCTGGGGTCGTCATCTTCCCCAACAGCCTTCCTGACTAAGAGAAGCCGATGGCAGCAGCAAGCTCAATAACATGACACCTGGCACACATTCCGAAACTCTTTGATTGCCCAAGGGCATACAGCACAGCCTTGAATAAATGCAGATTGAACTAAGGACTGCACTTTCTGAGTTCTTGGCCAAATTTGCTGTCTTTTGAAAAAGATTGTAAATGTAGGAAACTGCAGTCCCTGTTACCATTAAATCTCCCACAAAGAGCACCTGTAACTGGAAGGCTTGCTCAAGATTTCATTTCTTAATAGTCTCATTGCCAATTCTGAAGGAGGAGAGAGGAAAAGTAGAACTGGGAATTGATGAAGAAATTCTAATTGGGAAAGGAGGAGGAGGGGAATCTTGATAAGTAACAACATGATTAATACACTTCAGCCTTTCGTTTCAACAGTGACAATTCTATGTTCTCCACTGTTTGTCTTTGGGCATAATTTTAGTTAAATGGAGCATAGTCTTTAAGTATTGTAAGGGTTGAGATGAGCATAATTCTCCCCCAAAGTTCACACAGCGCAGGCAGCTGGGTACTACTTTGAAAGTCATCAAAAATGGGAAGAATAAAATACTTAAAACCATCTATTTTGTTGATTCAAGCTTATTCAACCTTTTGCTAGTGGGAGCTTTTACTGTACACTTGAGTTGCTTGCTTGATAGTATTTGCCTCCAGTGAAATCCTGTTTGGGAACTCATATTTTTTTATATGCTGAGATCCAAACTGTTTTGAACAGGGCTAGCTTCATTAAAATGATTTCCTACCGTCACACAGTGACCTAAATGACAATTGACTTTTGCCTTCCATTAGCAGAATGCATTCAGATTTCATTTTCATGTATGAATGCAATTCATGCTTCATATCATGTTATTTTAAACAATGCTACAATGTGGATTCATTAACAATGCTTTAAAATCTGTTTCCACTGTTAGTATCTCTTAAAGCATAAACTACAAGGAGTTCTATGTCTTTATACATTCTAATTCTCTGAAAATGCATCCCAGCATTTAAAGATGATTAGCCTTACACACTCTTAGTGCACCATAAGCTTCTATGGCAATGCGGTTTATAATCAGAAACAAAGGCTTTCTTCCTCTCTCAGACTGCCAGACATTATACAACACACAGGAGTAAGAGTTGAACTGACATAAAAATGTCTTTCAAACATTGATTAAATAGTAGCAAGTCCTTAAAATTATTTCCCAATATTGTTACACATTTTTGGTTTATCCTATCTCCTACGCTAATTAATAACAACAAACCTCTCATGTCAGCCAGATGGATGATGACTCTAAGATTAGTCTGAAGTTTAACCTCAATTAGAAATAGAAGACAGATTTTGCAAGTAAGTAAGAAACATTCCTTGATTCTCCAGGTCCTTCATTTCTCCCCGTTTAGTCTGGACTTTATTTTTATTTTATTTTTTTTTTAATTTTTTTTTTAACGTTTATTTACTTTTGAGACAGAGAGAGACAGAGCATGAACGGGAGAGGGTCAGAGAGAGAGAGGGAGACACAGAATCTGAAGCAGGCTCCAGGCTCTGAGCTGTCAGCACAGAGCCCGATGCGGGGCTCGAACTCACGAACCGTGAGATCATGACCTGAGCCGAAGTCGGACGCTTAACCGACTGAGCCACCCAGGCGCCCCCAGACTTTATTTTTTTTACAGTTTTGGAACATAACATGTTACTGCCTCTGAACTCTTGATGAATACAAAAAACCCACAATGGGTATTTATTGGATCTAACACATGATTAATGTGGTGAATTGCATGTAGTCCCAACCTTTTAAATCTCTCTGAAGAATTACATTTCTGTCCACAGGCATGTCATTGTTAAAAAATGAGCTACCTAATAAAAGAACACACAGTATATTAATATGTAATTTCTTTCCCAGTATGAATGCTAATTACTGACAGTGCAGACCTTATGCTTGCTCCTTGATATGGATCGACTTTCTAGCTCTCTTGGTTTGTATCATCGCTCTTTCCACTCTCATTCACACACATTCTCATTTTAAAGGCTCACGAAGAGAGGCAGGGGGGCTATTTAGTGTTTTTCTAGATCTAACACAATTTAGCTTGAAAACTTGTAAAAGGGGGAGCGGTGTGTACATTCTAATGTAATTCCAGAAATTAATTTGGTTTGCATGAAAAGAAATGTCATTATGTTAAATAATACGCCTCTTGAAAGTACTTTCTCAGTTGCTTTCTGGCAGTCTTATTAACCTGTAAAGATAATTCAGTTGCCTAACATTTTTTTTCCTTGTTAGCTTCCAATTGAGCATTATGTAAATGTGGGGTTTCCACAAATTATAGAAGCTCTGAATGTTCAACAGTTGTTTTCAATTTGGGGTTTTTTGTTTGTTTTTTAATACCACACTCTGGTAGAAGTAATGATTGTCACATGAAAAATATACAGCCTTTATTGTTTGATCCACCCTTATATCTCTCTGCGCTCATCAAGCCCTTGTATTTATCCCACAGTCGATATCCCACAAATTCTTATATCTCACTAGGAAAAGCTTTTAATAATGTATTATACCTCAAAGGCAAACTCTTCGCCACTTGTTAGTCATTCAAACTACTTCATATTAAATATATATCTAAGCCTCTTTGAGGACTTACTGTTTTAGAACTGTATTAAATTCATCTTTACTTCTCCAGGGCCTAGCATGGTGTCTGAGATACACAGAAAGCTCTAGGCCCCCACTTCTTCCAGCACTGAACTGTGAACTATTCAGAAATGCTTATGACCAAGTACATGACCATCAATTTAATGAAAACTCAAGTTAAACCAGTTGTCTATTGTAAGTGGTTTAAAAAATCAAACTTCATCCTGCTTTGACTAACATGTACCTTTGGGGGCAGAGAATGAAGCTGACCTCATCTATTTCTAAGATTGAGAAAAGTGACAACTATAACACCTTGACCTTTTATAACTAAAATTTTAAGTTAATGGGATCAGAGTTCAGCAAATTATATCAGGGTTTTCTTTAAGGGTCAGGAAAAAAAAAAGAAAACTCATTATGGGGATGCCCACAATTTAAAGTAATACCAGTAAAGAATAAAAAGGCACAACATGATGGCTGGCAGCTGAGAAGCCATCCACAGTGCCTGTGTAAGGACATTCAATGGCAATACTTGACAAACGATAACACATTTAGAGTGGGGGGGGGGGGGGGTGAGCGTGTAAACTAAAAAAACTTGCCTTTGAGTAACTTCACTCTCGTTCAAACAGACAAGGAATTAAGCCCCTGAAAATGACCATAGCAAGAGATAACAAAAATCATGCATTGATTGGAATTGTGTGATTTGTTTCCCTCAAGCCCAAAGGTCCCTCAAGCCCAAAGCCCAAAGGAAGCCCAAAGTCCTTCACCCAAGTTTCATTGGTAGCATCCCCAGGATGCAGGACAGTGTCTGACACATAATAGACGTGCCTATAAAGATTTGTTGTTCAACTGTGCCTGCTCTTATATAACTAGACTTGTACTTGTTATCTGTAGTTTAGATAATATACAAATTATATCCCTTAAAATATTAAAGGCCCCCTAGCCTTACCTTGATTATACACCATCTTGGAAAGAACTCTAGTGTAGATATGACCTATCAGAAGTTGATAGGATGGTTTCAGGGTTGGTTTTTGTTTGTTTGTTTGCTTGCTTGCTTGCTTGTTTTTATTATTCCCAGGTAGTATTTGAACTTCCAAGGGAGTTCTTAACAGCAAGCTTTCCTGCTCTCTGTGTTGTTTTTCCTATGTGGACCAGTTCCGAGGATTCCCTGGGCCCTTGGGGGCCCCTGTTGCATGGCTGAGACTCCTCCCAGACTTCTTTCCACTGGGTCCTATAATAACCACTCCCTTTCTCCCAGTCTTGGAAGTAACTTGAGTCACTCTTTTCCAACATTTGTAGGAAAAAATTTTTTTTTTTATTTAGATACACTAAAAAATAGAATGCTATTTAATATCAACTACCAGAGTTCTGCTTTCCTTTATAAATTGTGAACATCTTTTGATAAACATTGTCAGCCAAAAATATTTAACTCTTAAACTTCAATAGTTAACCAAGTTAACAAGCAGCTGGTGCATGATATTCATTTTAGAATATCATCACATACGCAGAATAGAATAAAACCCTCCCCCCAAAATTATCTGCCTGATATAATATCCCAGTAATTAACCTTCTAAATTCCCCCTTGAACAACACATTGTAAAGAGCCACATTGCCCTGCTCCAACCAAGACTGACCAAGTTTGACCTCCCAGTTGGTCCAATTCCCTTATTTCCTTTGCTGTATACTCACACAACACAGGAATGTTCTATAAAGCAATATCTATTGATCTCTAACTCTGCTTCATGAAATCAAGAGAAAGTGGGATACAAGGGGACAATTTTGGAAATGAAATGGGGAGAAAAACACATCTGGGCCAGAAATGGACATTTTGTAATAGCTGGTTCCATTTCATCATTTTGCCATCTTATCTCTTTTCCTCAATACAAGGCTTTACACATTCTCTTAAAATTTTTACAAGGCATGCATGGTTACCTTCACATCCAGAAAGAAAATATTCTATCTGTAAGGGTAGCCAAGTTGTCTCCAAAGACTCACACAGGTTTGTTTGTGTTTATTCTGTCATTAGTAAAAAAGATAATGTAGAACATGAACATTGGTCTCCTCATATTTCTTTTTTTCTCTTATTTTGCACTTGAAATATTTGTCTTTACCATTGTTTTGGTGTAGAATTAAAGTATGTGTCTTCTAAAATAGCTTTTTTATTTTATCATTTTACATGCTGACTGATTGTCTAATGTCCACTAGTGCTAGCCTAAAAGTGCTTCTCATACTTTTTTTTTTTATTTTTGGCCTTGCTAAATCTAAATATCTATATAGCTTGGCCTTGCTTTAGAAGTAACATTCTGGTAATTTTTTTAAACTGTCTAGACAGACAGACAGATAGATAGATAGATAGATAGATAATCAGGTATACAGATACAGTGAGAAAGACAGAGATACCTGACTCACCCATTTGATTTGTTGTTCTGTCTCTTAATTCTGCCCATTTTATGGTTCCTTCCATGTCACATTATTTCAAATAATTAAAGTCAAGATTTTTAAAGGCCTAGTACACTCAAGTCTTAGTTATTTAGTAGTAGACTCAGCTTATCTGTTAGGATATGATGATGCTACCAAACATGGGAGGAAATCCAAACACTCATCTTAAATGTTTTAAATTTTAAAACATTAAATGACTGCTCCATTTCTCCAGCAAATAGGTGTCATCACCAAAGAATGACAGTCTTTGGTAGTGCACCTGCATCCTGGGAGGCATTCCCAGTAACTGAATTATGTGTTACCTTTTCTGGGTGGAATGCTCTAGACATGGTTGCACTCTAAATGCAGAAGGGTCTACTGAAACACCATAATCAACCAATCTCCTGTCCACAGACCATGGTCAACCACTCTGAAGCATGAGCTCTCTACCCCTGGGCTCTGGTTGGTAACTGAATGACCATAGCACATCCAATAGTAACTCTCTGGTGGTCATCTGAGTATCTTTTAGAGAGCAGCATTCAGGTTACTTTATTTTCTCTGGCTCTCATAAATGTGTTGTCTCTTTTAGGATTCTCCAATGACTCAGTTCAGCTCCCTGAATCATCCTGATTCTCTGAAAATAAAAATTGCCAGACTTTGTATGCCATTTAATCTCTTAAAAACATTAGTAGAGAGCTCTCCTTTTAATGGTATTTATTTCCTTGTTCAGAACCCAAGTACCCAATTGATGACAATTTGACATTTCAAAGAAAGGAATAAAGCTAGTTTATTATCATTATTATTATTATTATTATTATTATTATTATTCGTTTGTTGGTAGCACCACCCCTCAGCACTTTATACATAAGTAAAACTATTTTTAGCACAGAACATCTAAATCTGTGAAGTGAAAACTATAAGAATAGGAAAAATTCTTTCAGATATCATAGGAGGACAGAGCTTTTTGCTTCTTTTCAGCAATCGCCTTGTTTCCATTATATAGAACTGAGAATCATATCAAATTTCTCTTTTCTTTGACTGCTAGAAAGCTGAGCCAAATTTGCAGCCCACCTCAAGTAAATGATTTAGATTCTAGACAATTCATTACATATTTTTTTTCCATTAGTTTACCTTATTTTCCTACTTTTATTTAGCTTCCTTCCAATTTCATTTTCATCCATTCTTTATTTACCTTGTGGTACTATATACTCATACATTTTAACCTGGGTTTTATAATGAGATAAGTTATGCACATAGAATCACAGACATATATATATGCATATACATAATGGGAAAAATTGCTCAGAGTAATGGAACTCATACAGTGAGTGGCACTTAAGTATAGACAAACTCACAAACCAAGTCAAGACTGCGTATTCATCTCTGCTGGTGGTACTATTGTGTGAGATAATATCTAAGGTACAACAAACCTCTCTACTAGATCCAATCTGCAAGGGAGGTAGATCACTGCCTGCTTTTAGGTTATCTCTGTTCATTTGGTCACTGTAACCCTGAAAGTTTCTGATGTCTCCCAAATAATCAGTACCCCTAATAAAATGAAGTCTGAAAAAGTGAGATATGGAGGGGCGGGGGCGGGGGGGGTGCTGAGACTAATAAACACAAGTACCAATTGTCCAAATATTGACTTCTGTTGATAAACGTGATGATGAGTGAATGTTTCACTGCTTCGATGTTTTTGCATTTAGGGTCCCCTGTGGTGTATATTTCCTGTGCTTTCTCTTTTAAAAGGGTTAAAAGTATTTTATTTGTTTGGCTTTAAGCTTTATTTTATTTTTTCCCTGCTGGCATAATGTGGTGATGCTTTTGAATACACTTTTTTTCCTCTTTGCTCCAGTGACAGTGACTAATTCATCTGGCCCTCAAACCATTATTAAAACGAATCATCCAGCGTCATCAGTTCAGGAAACATATTCCAGCCACCTTCCTGGGGGGTTAATGCAGCTGGAAGCAGGTCTATTAAATTGAGGTGATTGTCCCTGGAAAACACTGAAGGACTGAACAGAGTCATTGCCATTAGTATCACTTCTCTGACAGTAGTAATTTTTACTTTGATTCTGCATGTCAGCTAGTGTGCCCAGCAACCGCACAACAATGAAATAATGAGATGCCAACTGTCCTCTGCCCAACCCATGGCCCAAGCCCTGTCTCTGGGAATCCTGCCAGCTACCTTTACTTGGCAGCCGCCTGCTTCATGCCAAGGAGAAGTGAGAAGCATTTGTCTTTTCACTATAAGATGCATTGGTTTCTCTTTGCAGCACTGGTTGGAAAGGCTTTGCTGGGAATGGTACAATATCCCATAGGGTTTACCCCATGACTTGAGTGAAACTTCAGATCAAGGGCTTCTTCATATACATTCTTCATAGAAGAGAATATATGTTTTCAGTAATTTCTACCCAAGTGTTTTGAATGTTTTCTGGACAAAAGAGAAGGAACGATGGAGAATTTTGCTGATAGATAGGTCAATAACTTAGAGCAATTTACAGATTGGCAAACATTCCTTCTCCCAGATTTCCACTGACTCTAAAATTTGACAATGAAACTTGTTTTAGTACTGAAAGCAGCATCTCCTTTTTTCTACTCAAAATTGTGTCCACTATCCCTTCAGTCTAAGTGTATTTAGAATCACATTTCAGCTTTCTGGAGAAAGTAGCCTATCAAGAACCACAGCCATCTTTCTGAGAAGGCAACAGAAGAAGAAAGAAGTCATGTACATTATTCAAGAGGCAAGTAGGAATTAGTGGACAGTGAAAAGTTAGAACTGGCCCTGGAGTGCTCAAAATAACATCAAATCCTGACTTTGTACAGAGAACAATGTTCACCTATCCAGAGTATTGTAATTCCTTGGTAATTATGGCCAACCTTATAGCTTGGGCTAACTCAGCACATCTTCCCTTGTTGCCTCTTCATTAGATAACTACACAAGCTAAATATTCATTTCTCCAGCCTCACTAACAGATATGAGTAATCATTTGACACAGTTCTGGTCAATGAAACATAAGCAAAACAAAAACAAAAACAAAAAGACCTTGAGAGGAAGGTAGCTGGGGGATGGACGTACCAAGGACGACTTTTGGGTGAGGGGAGTTATTTCTTTTCTGATAAAAAAGGGCAGAATGCTACTGGCCTGGTCCATTCTCCCCTCTTCCCCTTCTTGTATCCAGTGAGGTTTCTATACATGAAAGCTGTGGAATCCATCTTGCAATCCTGAAGCAACAACATGAAGATCAAAGTTAGCACACTAGGGACACTAGACTGGAAAAACGGAAAAAGAAGGCCTATGTTTCTCATGAACAGCTGAACTAATGCCAGAAACTACAATTCTAGAGTTTTTGTTAGGGTATAAAAATAAATAATTTGCTTAGGCCATGCTTAGTTGGATAAACTATCAACTGCAGCCAACCCAATCCTAATTAATCCCATAAGCATGGCCAAATGTTTATACATTCACAAAGTCCAATCTCACTATACATTAATTAGTATATGTCAATATTTATGAAATTCTTGAGTCTAGAACTTGAAGAATAAATAAATTCTGTTCTTCCCAGTCCTCATCAGATTGAAGACCCTGAGTTAGAAGGGTAGGGCAGATCTTAAGCAGCTAACTCCCTCATCATTCACATCCTTCCCTCACCTGAAACATCACTGGTTCTGAAGAAACAGAAAGCCAAAAAATTATAAGTAAATAAACTTCTTAGACTAAATTTTCTACATCCATATATCTATGAGACCAGAATGTCTTTCTCGAACTTCAGATCCTGATAAAAGTGTATCTAAGTTTCCACTAAATACCCCCAATATTTACCCATTCTTGAAAGGAATGCACATTGCAAGCTATCATGCTGTACCATTGGAAATAAGCTCTTTGCTTTAAACCTTCGTTAAAACAACTGAAATTTTCTATTTGGTCAAAGGGAAATGATGCATATGAGAAAGAAAATCTGGCACTTAGCAGCAAGATTCATTGCTGACATTTTCATCTGGTTGTTATGGCAAGAAAATTCACAGCCAGTGGCTGTCATATCCCAAATACAGAAGTTAACATGCTCCAATAGTTGACAGATGCACTCATTTTTACCTTTATAAAAGAAAACAAAACAGTGCAGGGGGGTACAGAGAGTTCAGGAATGACCAAATCTAATTTCTCTTGACATTCATGGTTACAAAGTTTGGGGCAAATTTACATATTAACCCCTAAAGAAGCATGGGCTTCAAAGAATGCAGAAAAGTCAGTAGTGCTGAAAGGAGTTTTAGAACTATACATTCACCCCTCTTTACACTCCACTTCCACTTCTGTTTTCCACCTTTGCCAAGTCTTATCAGATGAGTGCTATAAGCAATGTAATTTATGTAAATAGAATCCATTATGCAAATGCTTCCAACTTGCTTGCTACTTAGAAATTTTGTTCTTTTATGTTTAAGAAACATAGCCTTTATCCCCTGGAATAGACAGATTGGTTATGTTTATGTTCTTAAAGCCTTCTGCTACTGTTCTGGGCTTTGAGGAAAAGTCATTTTTTATTTTAAAAAATGTTTTGCCTTGCCTTCCATCCCATTCTCTAAAAACAGCCTCTTTGTTTAATTTGGTGGTTTGCACACTAGCCTAATGACTGCAGTGGCTTAATAGAACCTTAGTGAGAAGGGTAGTACACAAAGATGAATGCACAGATTATACCCTCTACCCCACAGGGGATCTGTTGTTTCCTTGAGTTAGTATGAAATTGAATAATTCAATTAATCAGAGATCTCTGTGAGCTGTATCCCCTGATCTGTTTTAGTCATATTTCTATACATGAACCTGATGAAATTCTTGTTTGAGTCGTAAATAGGGAGGGGGAAAATAGTATATGCTCTTTGTGTTCATATTCTTTCCACATTTTAAAATTGAAAGCCAAATTATAATACAATATAAGAAAGCATGTTCCACTCTACATATAAAAATATTAAAAATGCTCTTCTGCTAACATAAACTGCATTGCATAATTTCTCATTTATTATGTATGCACATACATGCATAAAGCTTGATAAAAGGAGAGGAAACAGGCATAATGTTACAAAAAAGGAAGAATGTAAGAGAATAAGGCTGTGCTTTAATAAATGAACATTGCAGCAAATGAATTATGAATTTAAGACTCTCCTCCCACCCTGAAGAAACACATTTTTCAAGTTGACGAGTCACCGTAACATAACTGCAAGCTTCAAGTCATTTAAAAATACTGCTGTCTGAGTAAAAGAGAACACAACATACTAAAACCTCCAATTTGACTGATTTTTATTTTGCTACTTGATGACCAACCCAATCCAACCAGCCATGATTTAAGCCCATTCACTCCTGGACTGCTCAAAATAAATCCCCCTTGTTTCACTTGGACTAATTATTTCATCAAAATATCTTGCTTTCAGATACTGCTCTGTGTTTTGCTAGTAGCTTATAAATGATATCTGACAACTTCTAATACTTTGTGGCTGTGCAAATTAAGCTGTATGTTTTCTGGTACTTTTCTTCATATTCAACAAATATTTATTGAGCATTAAGTGGCAGGCATTGTTCTAGGCCCTGGGATTGCAGCAATAACAAGAAAGCCAAGGTCCCTGCTCTCGTGAAACATATATATAGTCAGGTAAGAGGAGACATATAATAAACACATAAACAGGTGAATGAGATGATTCCAGACAACTGTAATGCTCTGAAAAATAGAGTGGTCTATGAGATAAAGCAAATAGGAGATGAGGGAAGGCTAGATCAGAGAAAACCTGAGGAGGGGGCACTGACCTAAAACAGAAGTCCTAAGAAAGAAACAGTCACATAAAAGTCAGAACAAACAGTAATCCAGGCAGGGTAACAGTGGAACAAAGTCCCTGAGCTAAGAATAAACTTTTCCTATTTAGATATAAGGAAAAAAGCCACTGTGGCTGGAATCTAGGAGATGAAAGGAGAACAGCAAAAGATGAAATCAGAGAGGAAATCTGGGACAGATCACTTAGGACCTCACAGATCTTTGGAAAGGACTTTGAATTTCATCTTCATTGGGCTGGGAAGCCATTGGAAAGTTTTAAGTAAGGAGTGATATGACTTGAATTGTCCTTTGAACCCATTACTCTGGCTGCTGAATGAAGGATGGAGTGGAAGGGGGGTGGGGCATAAATGTGGAAGCAGGAAGAATAATTAGGATGTCTCTGTGCTATTCCAGGTAAGAAATTAAATTGTCTTCAGCTAAAGTTTGCACTATGGGTTTGGTGAGGAGTGAGAAAATGTGGGACATATTTTGGAAGTAGGGTTTATAGGATTTAATGATCGATTAGATGTAGGTTGGAAGGGAAATGTCTCCTATTGAGACATTTTCTTTACTCCGTGGTGGCATTTCCTCTCACCCAACCATACTGGCCCTTATAAATAAACCAAGGTCAATATAAAACTTCTTACCTTAACGTAAGTTTGTGTTTTGATTAAAATTATATCAACTCATAAGATCCATAGTGGTAAAACAACTCAATAAATTCATTTTGGTTAAGAAAAGTCTCTAAAAATATCTGACTTAGAAGAGGAGAAGTCTTAATAAAAATAGTGATTTGGGGTGAAGAGTCAGAATCACTGACCAAACAGCTGCAAAAATTCTGAAGTTAGATACCCCCTACCTGCCTTGCTTTCAAGCCAACTGCAAACCTACCAGAAAGGGGGGCACAATTCAAACCTTTTTGGAAATTTACTTTGGAGTTAGTGAGTTTATCAGATATTTTTCTGTAGACATAGTTTTGTTTTTGTTTTGTTTTTATTTTCAAAAAGAGAGTAGGAAGAGAAAGGATGAAACCAGGGCTCCTAAGGGTAAGATAGGAAATGCCTACCAGAGAAGAAAGTACAATAGAGCAGAGCCTGAAATTCCAAATATGAAACTGCTTGTAATGTTGTCCCACATCAGCCTAGGTTAAGCAAGTAGAAAGGTGAGCTCTATATTAAGGCCAGTCTTTAGGAACAGATGGGATTTTTCACTCACCATTTTCTTTCTTTTACTCAACCAGGAGCCAGAAATAGGGTTATGGAAGAATCAGTGCTGCCCAGGATTGAGTCTGCATTTCCAGGAGAAGTGCCAAGGGCCTGGCTTTGGCAACTGGTAATACTGTGAATGTCCAAAGTTAGCAGTGGCAGCTCAGGGTCAGAACGCAGGCTGTGTCTCTAGCACATGGGTCCCCAAAGTAAGCCAGCCACCTCCGTTGGTGGCAATGCTGGCAGTACAGAGAAACGGTCTCAAATACTCTCACTGTGCCCAGACATTCTGGCGGTCTCCCGTGTACCTGAGCTTAAAAGAGATGTGGAGAGAATAAGCCTCTGAAACATTCCTTTTCAATGTCTTGCTGGTAGCATTCTGTCTCTTGCCTTAATTCTTCTGATTTTACACTTAAAAGCAATTGTCTCCACAATCCTCTTCAGTGAGTGCTCTAGTTTCCAATTTATATGACATTCCCATTTGTGTATCAGATCATTATGCAGCTCTTTGTTCAGCTAATTTTGCTTCTTCTTACCTTTCCTATTTTTCTTATATAAAAAGGTTATATTCGCCTTTCTTAGGCTAATTTTCAACTATAATATTGTTCTTCCTTTATGTTGAATTATTAAAACCCTTGCTGGAATTTCCATGCAGTTTGAGAAATATTAACATGGAAAAACAAATGCAGCACACAAATCTAAGGCAGTTTCTACAACACAAACCAGTGGCATGTGGGGAAAGGCTCTAGGGGTTGATTCAGTCTGCAACTCTTATTTTTAAAGCAAACAACAGCTGATTGTTTCATTTCTGGATCTTTCTGAATTTTAAATACGAAAGGAATCTTACCATGTTATAGTAGTTGTGAGGGGAAAAAAAAAGGAAGAAGAGAATCACCCCTAGTCTCATAACCTAAAATAACCATTATTGTTTTTGAGTATTTCGCTTTGTTACTTCTTTATGTTTTAACTTTTGTTCTTGTTATGTGGAAAACAAATGGAATTCAAACCATTTGGATTTTACTGAGGAGTGTTTTCAAACCAGTTTATGTGTGAAGTCTCAGAAAATATTTCCTGTAGTGGTTGTCAATTATTTAGCCATAATTAGATACCTGAATGTGGTGGAGATGACAGAAAAAAACATGAAGATAGATGGAATCATCTTTATCCAGTCAGCATCCAGCTTAAATTAAACTAACAAATCAGAAAGCAAAAATTAGGGGGCAAGGAAGCCCTAGATATTCTGAATAGGAGATAAGTGTATGTCATAGTCAGCCATTTCCAGAGGGTCCAAAGCAATACAAAAAGACTTTCCAGGGTAGAAATGTTTGAAAATAAACACCAAAGCAGCTAGGAGAAAGAAAACTTGACAAGTTCACCCATGAGACATACACAAAGATATATTATTCATGCATAATGCAAATAATTCATTTTTTCAATACTTGTACAGTTGTCTGCATGTCTTTATATATGTATATATAACTGTCTCTGTCACATGTCATCTCTCGCAGATCGTTAGTTCTTAAAGCAGTGATCTCCAGCCTTTTGAGAATTGAAAACCTCTATTGTTTGTTACTTGACAATGGCCCTACCCCAACCTCTCCCCCTACTAATAAAAAATAGGAGGTGGTTTGGGGAGCTTGAAATTATGTGACCTTTTACATAAATTAAAATCATTCAGATTTAAAGGAATTTTACAATTCCAGATGCGATAACCAAGGATTTCTCCCCATCTTCTTCCTACCACATGTTATAAAACCTTGGTGGCAAGCCATTGTCTCAAAAAAAATTGAACAAACTCTTTCTTTCTGAATTTTAAACATAAAAGGAGTCTAACTATATAGTAGTTGCAGGGGCAAAAAGGAAGAATCACCCATAATTCTCACAACCTGAAATAATGAGTACTGTTTTTGAGTATTTTGTTCTTTAACTTCTTTTATGCTTTAGCTTTATATTATTTTTAACATCATATTAGAAAGACATTATTTTAAGCATATTGTTTTCTAAAAAATACTAATACAGAAGGATCTAGAGAATAATAAATGAAAATCCCCACCATTCCCATTACCACCCTTCCCAGAGGTTGAACCTATTAACATCTTGATATGTTATTCTCATTATATTATTATGGATTTACATATACCCATGTGTTTGAACTATAAATATATAGCTTGGGCTTTTTTAATAATATTAGTTCATATTGTATACATTATTTAGCAACTAATTTTTTTTGCAACTGATTTTTTTTAAATTTTTTTAACGTTTATTTATTTTTGAGACAGAGAGAGACCGAGCATGAACGGGGGAGGGTCAGAGAGAGGGAGACACAGAATCTGAAACAGGCTCCAGGCTCTGAGCTGTCAGCACAGAGCCCGACGCAGGGCTCGAACTCACGGACCGTGAGATCATGACCTAAGCCGAAGTCGGCCGCTTAACCAACTGAGCCACCCAGGCGCCCCTGCAACTGATTTTTTTAACTTAATATATTTTGGAAATTATTCTATGCCAGTAAATCATTCTTTTAATTGGCTACATAATATTCCAACACACTAAAATCAAAAATTAATCTAACCACACCCCTATGTGAGATATTTAGGTTGTTTCCACCTTTTTTTAAGTTTATTTATTTATTTTTGAGAAAAAGAGACAGAGTGTGAGTAGGGGAGGGACAGAGAGAGAGAGAAGGAGACACAGAATCAGAACCAGGCTCCAGGCTGTGAGCGGCCAGCGCAGAGCCCAAAGTGGGGCTCGAACCCATGAAATTTGAGATCATGACCTGAGCTGAAGTCAGACACTTAACCAACTGAGCCACCCAGGTACCTCTGTTTCCCACTTTTTTTGCTTTAAAATCAATAGTCTTACAAGCAGTGTATATATGGTACATACATGTTTGTGCACATGTCTGTAGAATATATACCCGGAAGTGAAAGTAGTGAACCAGGAGATATTTTAAATCATAATAAAGGCTGCCACATTACCATTATACATTATACATGTATATATATAATATATGTATGTGTATGTATATACATATATATATTATATACACATATATACACAATATACATTATATATACATATATATAATATACATTATATATATATATATGTGAAATGTTAAAATTATGTTATGTATCCTGCCTTTCTGATAGTTGTATAACAAATGGGCACAGAAATAAAGAATACTTTATTTAGCCATTTCTCTGTTGTTAGATTTTTAGTGGCTTCTAGTTTTCCACCAATATGAAAAAAATGCTATGTTGGAATTCTCTCAGAATATGGATTTTCAATGTTTTCTATGATGATTTCTTGGCATGGTTTATCATTTATGCATACTTTGGATTCTTTTCCAATTTTATTGCAGTATTATCAGTTATATTTCATTTTTCCTATTCATTAAGGTTTATGGGCAAATCTAGGGAGGTTGAACATCTTTTTCTATATGTCTGTTTTCTAGAATTTCTTCTTTTGTACATTATGTCTCTGGGGGCTTTTGCCCACTTATTAAGAATATGAACTCTTCAATATTGTTTCCCAAACAAACAAAAACTAAACCAGCCCTGCAACAAATACTAAAGGGGACTCTGAGTTCAAAACAGAGATCAAAAGTGACAAATATAAGAAAGGGTCAGAGAAAGTCTCCAGAAACAACAACAAAACAAGTAATAAAATAGCAATAAATATATATCAATAATTATTCTGAATGTAAATGGACTAAATGTTCCAACCAAAAGACACAGGATGTCAGAATATGTTTTAAAAAAAAGAAAAAAACAGACCCATCCAAATGCTGCCTACAAGAGACTCATTTTAGATCTAAAGTCACTTGCAGATTGAAAGTGAGGGCATGGAGAAACATCTATCACACAAATGGATGTCAGAAGAAAGTCAGAGTAGCAATACTTATATCAAACAAACTAGACATTTTTGTTCTTATATTGTTTTTGGCTGCTTTGGTATCAGGGTAATGCTGGCCTCAGAGAATGATTTTGAATGTGTTCCCTCTATTCCATTATTTGTAAGATTTTGATTAAGATTGTCATTAATTTTTTTTTTAATGTTTGGTGAAGCCTAGTGGTCTTGTGCTGGGAGATTTTTGATTCCTAATTCAACTTTCATCCTTGTTATTTGTCTAAGATTTCCTACTTGGATTCAAGAGTCGTAATTCACTGTTGGTAACTTGTGTGTTTTTAGAAATTATCTGGCTTTTTCCTAAGTTATCTGTTTTGTTACTACTGTATATAATTGTTTCTGGTAATCTGTTATCACACTACGTATTTCTGTGGTTATCTGTAGTATTGTTTTCTCTTCCATTTCTCATTTTGGTTTTTGAGTCTTCTTTTTTTTCTTAATGTAGTTTAAGCATTGCCAATTTAATTTTTTTAGAAAAACTGGTCCTTATTTTCAAAGTTATGTTATTGTTTATTCTGGTCTCCATTTTATTTATTTCTGATTTGCTTTGCTATTTCCTTCCTCTGCCAAATTTCAGCTAAGTTTCTTATTTTTCTAGTTCTTTGTGGTATAATGTTATTCGAAGTTTTATTAATTCAAGCATTTATAGCAAAAATTTCACTCTAACATCCGCTTTTGCTGCATCTCATAGATGTTTTCTTTTTCTTTTGTTTTGAGACATATTTTTATTTGCTATTTGATTTCTTATTTGGACCATTGCTTGTGCAGTAGTGTGTTGTTTAATATTTACATATTAAATACTTAATATTTACATTGTAGATTTTCTAGCTTTGTTTTATTGTTGATCTTCAGTTTTGTACCATTGTTGTTGGAAATATACTTGGTATGGTTTCAGCATCTTAAACTTGTAATATTTGGTATGTCTCTTTTTATGGGTTTTAACCAGGAGATTCTTCTGTGTGTACCTGAAGAAAATGTGTATTCTATTTTTCTCGTATGGAATATTTTTAACATATCTTTTAGAACCATGTATTCTGAAGTATGCTTCAAGTAAAAATATTCTTATTGAAGTACACATGGTATGATTTCAATTCTTGTATACTTATGAAGGGCTGTTTTGTGACCCAGTATGTGATCTATCTTGGAGAATGTTCCATGTGCACTCGAGAAGAAAGTATATTCTGTTAAAATATTCTTATTAAAAAACATAATTTAAAAAGTCTATTTTTCCATCTTAACAAAAAAATTAGTAAGTTGAACTATGAACTTCATGCTTTCTCCTACTCTTTCACTATTACAATGCAATAATAAAACAATAATAATTAACATTTTGAGATATTTATTTTATACTGGCTATCCTTAACATTTTTCTCATAAGACAACTAAGGATTTTATCAAATAAAATCTATAGGTCTACTCTTTATCATTTCTTCTCTCACTTCAAAACAGAGAAAATCAATCTCTTTTTCAGAGTTTTAACAAATATCCAGTTCTACTTCTCTCTATCTTTAAATATTTGTCTTTCTAAATTCTCTGGATTTATCTTGGTCTATAACACTAAGCATCACATGGATATTTTTCCCTAAAACTGTTAGCTCTTTTTCAAATCACTTCTCACAACAGAGTAATAAATGCAACCACATGATGGTAATGAGAAAAACAAGAAAGGAAGATCATATATTTGTTCTCACAATAGGTCTACCGAAAGGAACAGAATATGACAAAATAAATGTAAAACTGTAGTAATTTGTAGGCTGATGAAATTTGCATACATGCCTGATATAAATTCTGCCCTTAATTATTACACTTCTATTACTTAGCATTAATATTAGTCTACCACTACTTATGATTTTTGAAGCAGTGTAATCAGAAAATCAATGTACTTTTAGAAATCACAAGATAGCTTTCCTGATGAACTAGTTTTCCCAAATCAATTGTAAGTTCTTTAGTAGAAACATTATCTGTGTTTCTGCTCCTTTGAAATTCTCTATATGGCCCAGAAATTAATACATGGCTGACTATTAAGCCTTCAGCAAATATTGGTTAATAAGTGTAATGCGACATTTCCTTGACTTCTTCCATAAAAAATTCTGGAACTTACAATGTGGCAAACACTGCTGTAGATGCTGGTCATCAGTAGCCACGAAACAGGAGTAGTCTCTGCCTCTGCCCACATGGAATCTACATTCTTGTGGAGGAGACTGTATTCCTCCAATAAATTGTAGTTGCTAATTATAAGTACTCTGAAGGGAAAATACAAGGTAGAGTGGAGGAGGTGTAAAAATGAGATCTAAAGTACAAGCAAGACATGACTAGGTGAAGGGAAGGATGAGATGAACAGATAAAGGGAACAGTTTATTTGAAAGAAAGTCTCAATGCACTCTAGAAGCCCATTTTTCAAACAATCATCTGAATGTCTACAAAAGAAAGTCAGGAAAAAGCAATGGAGAAAGTGTGAAGGGACAGGAAATGGGAAAGAATAATGATAGAACTCCACAATATCAAAGAAATTAGCTGAAAAGGAAAGAATTTAATTTATTACTTGTTGTTTATCCAAAAGATACTAAGTAACTGCCTTATCTATGTTCTTACCCTTAAGAGGCTGCCCCAGCCCATCTCTGGTAGCTTCAGCCTCTCTGGAATCATAGACTGCCTATAATACTGACAATGCTTAGCATACCTTACTTTCCACAAGATGCCTGCTAGCAGTATGGGTGTGAGCAATACAATGCCTTAAACTCGGCAACAAAGAGTAGGTTCTGACAGAGTTGTAGAAAGACTAAAAAAAGAAAAAAAAAACACTCCTTCCCTTTCCCATTTTTTCTCAATCCTTTGCCCATTCAGCAAGCACTTCTACCTCTGTCACCATGACAACACATATCTAAAACAAATACGGAAAGTATTTTTGCTTTTTACACAGGAAATAGGGGACTATGAGCTTTAAAAAAAAGTGACCTTCACCCCACATTGAGGATTCTCATCTCCAGAGGTGATGCTAATATCCCTGTCACTGTCTTACAGGCTCTGGGCATGGGCTGGCACATGACACCCACTCAAGAGAACTGGAAAAAGTGTCAGATGGATTCAGGAGCTCCTGAGAAGTTGGTATCCTTAGATTCCAAGTGTTCTCCCCATTCTCCAATATCAATCAACAAAAGAATTTAAATTATCTAACTTTATATATTTATCACCAAGTGGCTCTCTTCATAGATGAGAAAATACAGGATATTAGAGAGAACTTGCAGAACTGACCAGTGAGAAATATGGAGAAGAAAACAAAGGCTATGGAAGGTTGAAACCACATCTCTGGTCCATTCAAATATTTTCAGAGCTACCCACAAAAGTGCTTAGGGTAAGGGTTGGTTACTTTCACTGTATTTAAATACCAGTTCCTTCGGTTTATCATTATTTTCATTGTATTTAAATACCAGTTCCTTTGGTTTGTCAAAGTCCAAAATGAAATGATCTCTCAAAGTTTCTAATGTAGGTAACACTCAGGTTACATCCCTTGTTGTGAGAATCAAGCCCTTTCACAGCTGTAATGAAAGCCTTGTTTTCAACGGAAATATGGAAAGAAATCCCTTCTCACAGAGGCAGCGTACCATCAGGCAGATGCACTCTCATTGGAGTGGCATCTTTAGTCCCTAGTGGGGTGTTCAGGGTCAGAGGTTCCAGGCTTGGTCAACATCTCACACATTTTCTTTTTTTTTTTTTTTTCAACATTTTTTATTTATTTTTGGGACAGAGAGAGACAGAGCATGAACGGGGGAGGGGCAGAGAGAGAGGGAGACACAGAATCGGAAACAGGCTCCAGGCTCCGAGCCATCAGCCCAGAGCCTGACGCGGGGCTCGAACTCACGGACCGCGAGATCGTGACCTGGCTGAAGTCGGACGCTTAACCGACTGCGCCACCCAGGCGCCCCACACATTTTCTTGACAGATGGATGTCTTTGGCACCTTAGCTAGTAAACAACAGCATCAATGCCTATGATTACTTCTTCATCTCTCCTGCCAACCTATAAGAAAGAGGTTTGTTTGGCCTTAAAAAAATATGTAAACATTGCTTCCTATTTTTAATTTTCTGTTATTCTAAAATAGATCCTAAAGAGACCACATTCAAGTTTTGATAAACATTGTGTAGGAAACATCCATAAAAAACTTGAAATCCATTAAGAAGGAAATAGTGTTGTTTCATATTTACAAGTTGTTCTGATGAGCACTGAATAGAGTTGGTGCCTACGCCTCACCAACTGGGAAGCAGCATGAACAGAACACCACTGTCTCTGCTTCCAAGACACTCAGGGATCTCAGGTCAAGAGTATTACCTACAGAAGGGCCTATAAGAATTATTAGAGGAAATTTTTCAAACCACCCATTTGCTTCCCCGGTTGATCCAGATGTATTCCTCTCCCCAGTTAAAAACCACACAGGTAGACAGTGTGGTTTAGTAGTAATAGCGAGCACAGTCTGAATAACAATTGATGCCATTCATTGTCTGTGTGATATCAGACAAGTTAGCAGGCTTTCTTTACCTCCATTCCTCATCTAGAATATGGGGTTAACATGAGATTAAATTAGATGCGCACCGTGCCTGGTACATCAGAACATACTTGTGTCCACTTAATTGTTCACATTCCCATGTGAGAACAATCTCATTATCCCTGATTTGGAGATGAAAAACTGAGACCCAGAGAGGTTAAAAGACCAAACCCTGTTCAGAGCTGGAGCATATCAGGGCTCATCTTCTTCCCTCTCTTCTTTCAATACCTTCTATACCACAGCACACTGTCTTGTCCCTCTGTCTCATTTCACTCTTCCCTCTTCTGTTGGTAGCTGTTCTTGTTTGTTGGTTTCCTACCTACATTCAGTTGGTACCAATAATCTATTTCCTAAATCAACCTAAGGAATACTTGCATTCCTTCAAGGAAAAATCCATGTAAAGCCAAAAGGGAAGGCTTCACTAGTGCCTGATAATGAATATTACAATTCTGTTATTATTAATATTGTCATTAAGGACTTAGGGGACAGATGGTACAGAGAGTTAAGGAAAATAAATCAGCAATGAATGTAACAAGTGTTGTTCTGCCTGTCAACTATTAATAAGGTATATGGAAATCCATTCTAATAAGGTTGTTTGTTTCCCTTGAGCAGATTATTGATGTGATCCAAATATTGAAAATCAATGTTACACATGTCCATACTTTCAAAATATTTGATTCGCTAGCTTATTAGCACATTTAGTACAAGATGTTTGGCAAAGTGATTGATCACTTGCAATTCACATGAATATATAAAATTACAGTAAAAAATAAGACTTTCGACTGACTGATAAATATACTTTTGGGGGTTCTTAGAATATTCTTGTCATAATCTCTAAGAAAAACCCTATAGCAAAAAAATCATCTGGTTTGACATGTAAATATCCTTTTGTTCTACAAGGAACTTTAAGAAGCTTCTAGAATAAGGCTGTGGTATCAGAGAAGGGGCAGAGAAAATTTCAGGGATAGCATATTCATGGATAAGGTCTACATATCACCAAGGCACCCAGGGAGGTCCTGAAAGGAAACTCAGTCCCTGGCTCTCTCAATCCAATTCCTTGCTGGACATATTAAGTAGAAGACGCACCATGCCCAGGGAAGGATTCTCCCTGAGGCCTCTTGAGCATGTCCAATTAACCAGAGTAAAGACAAAATGGGGAAATGCTTGAAAGAATAAAACCCAATCCCCAAAAGCTATTGATTTCCCACATTAAACATCTCTAAGAATTATTCCCTATCAATATCCTAGCAAGTGATATAAGTAATTCTCAAGTGTTACCCTTGCTCCGTATTCATCTGCTAATCAAACCAGTGGATGAAGGAAAGACATTATTACAATGAGGCATGACGTACCTCTTCAGTCTCATCTCCGTGGAGGATTACAGGCTTACTCCTAAAAGTGCTAAGTACTAGGATAGAAACAACTTAAACAGGATGGACACAGAACATTGAGATCCAATATTTGAACCACATCAAAACCATATTCAAATAAAATTATGGCATAAAAATGGAATTCTATACTCCAAATCAGTCTAATTAGCTTTACCATAATCTCATCCAAACTGTTCCCATCTAAAATGCCTTCCATAGGGTTCTCCATGTATAGAATTACTATTCACCAATATCAGAGTCCAACTAAAAATTTCACTTTCTCCACCAAGTCTTTCTTTACCATCTGGCACCATTTCCTTTCCATTTAATGAACACATTCATTTACTAAACAAGCAAGTATTGAGTTTCTACTGTGTTCTGGAATGATCAATTACTCCTATAGGCTCCAATTTATTACTGATTCCATTCAACAAACATTTAATTAGCAACTATCATGTGTAGTCACTGCGGCAAATGTAGGAGGTACAAACATAAACTGTACATCATGATTTCAAGGTTTTAAATTTTAAGAGGATCAAGTAAATACTTAATTATTAATTATACTGTAATAAGCTGAATTAATCTACAGAAAGATATATGGTTTTCAAAACATACTATGTAATTCATAGGTAACGCACTAATTTGGCCCCAAGGGTTTGGGTCTAGGGACTCTTGTTTAATTTATAGATTGTCTCACTTAGTGTTTATATAGTAACTTAAGCTACTGGTTATGATTTCATATGTGGTTTCAGATTTTCCAACTAGACTGAAAGTTTATTGTGGGCCAAAACATGCCATTAATTTCTATATGTTCCATTAAGTATCCTGAATAATATTTCACATACACAGACACACAAAGTACCCTAAAATTATTGCTGGTAGGTTGGCAAGTTTGTATATCTGGTAACTAGAAATAAGTTTCTGGAATTTTTGAAGCCACAGTTGCAAACTAAGATGACTTCGGGCCAGTCTACAAGAGTACTTTGCTTGTTTTCATGTTTGCTGCATAAAACTTTAAATTTTTAAAGCCTCTGATTTGATATATTTCATTAAAAAAATCCAGATTTTTGCACTGCCTTGGAAAATCAGACAACCTGGTAGAATTTACACAAATTCTCTCATGGCAGCAAATCTTATTCATTTATTGTCTAAGTCATCAGTCTCTACCCAGTTGACTTATTTGCATGACTTGTGTGGGCTCTGTATGTATGGAGCTTGCAACCTGTTGTAAGCATTAAGATTTAAGTAAAAGAGGGGCGCCTGGGTGGCGCAGTCGGTTAAGCGTCCGACTTCAGCCAGGTCACGATCTCACGGTCCGTGAGTTCGAGCCCCGCGTCGGGCTCTGGGCTGACGGCTCGGAGCCTGGAGCCTGTTTCCGATTCTGTGTCTCCCTCTCTTTCTGCCCCTCCCCTGTTCATGCTCTGTCTCTCTCTGTCCCAAAAAAAATAAATAAAAAAACGTTGAAAAAAAGATTTAAGTAAAAGATCTGTCATCTCCAAATTCCCATGTGCCCCTGGTTGGACACATAATTTGCATTCTGCATAGCTTCCACCCTTTACCCTGAGTTTGAAGGCAATGGGATGGACTTTACTATTATTTACGGGAGAATAGGAAGAGAAAGGATAACCTATAAAGACAGGTGGTGTGTACTGAGGGCACCCATGACCTGGGAAGGGGAAGTTGTTTCTTATTTTACTCTCAACTAAGAACTGGTCCAGCTATGCTATGTTCTCAGAGAAGAAAAAAAAAAATGTCTAACCTAGTAAGCAACTGCTATTACACTGGATCATGACCTTCTCTTGGGGCTCAAATATTGAATAGAATTTGCTGAGATTTTGCGTGAGGAAAAGCAAAGTATTAATCTGGCCTTTTGTTATTAATGAAAAGGGGCATTGATAAACATTACCATCCTTTAATCCTCAAAGAATAATGCCATCCATTAAACTGCAACAGGAGAATGTATTGTCATGGATATCTAATCCATCATCATCAACCACACAAATACTCATCTTGTTGGATAATTGAAAGGGTAACAAACTGGCAGCTAAGAGATCAAGGAAGGCACTCATTTCTCTGGGCCTCAAGTTCTTAGATCCTACAGATATAAAGAAATACACAAATTTCCCTATCCTTCAAGAGTTTTGTAGGGAAAAAGAGATTCATAGAGAAAAAAAAACGTAGCAGAAGCTGGATGCAGTCTTCGCCCAATGAGAGAACAGACAAGTATAGAATTTCAAAGGAAAAGGCAATTTCTTGGAATGATAAAGAGAGGGTTCACAAACAAAGTGGGATTTGGGATGGGCACTGAAATGTGGTTGTTCATCAACAGGCATAAATAGGAGAAGGACAATCGGCAGGCCTTCCACCATGGGATTCATGTGTGGATTTCTTCCTTGTTGTGATTGCCACCATGGAAGAGACAGTGCTTCTCATGAAAGTCCTGCTCTCTTTTCCATTATCTCACATCCATTTCCCACAATGCTGATCCTGGCCATCTGATTTACCTATTTAAACCCTCAATGTCTTTTACCTACAGGATATAGCACAAACTCCCAAAAATGGCACAAGAGTTTCTGGGATCAGACCCCCGCAAAGCCCTCCAGCCCCATGACTGGCACCTCTCTGATTTGTTCTTACACTCCAGCAATATACAAAGTCCCCAAAGGGATCACACATATGTTTGCTGAATAAATTCAGCATAAATTCACTTGCTGAAGCTGCCTATACCCCTTCAAATGCCTCCCCTACACTCTTCATCTGACTAATTTCCACTTTAACTGGCTAATTTCCACTCATTCATCGAGGGTCAGGCTCATCCCCTCTTGCTTTCTGAACCATTCATTTACTATACTTGTAACTACTTGCTCAGTGTCTGTTATCTCCACTAAATGGTTAAGATGGGAAATAAATCTATCATCATTGCCTCTGTATCTCTAGCATCTATTAAAATGCCTAGCACAGTTATTTCTCAAGAAATACTTGTTCAATGAATGAATGAATGAATGAATGAGTTAGGAAATAGCAAAGGAATAAGGGACAGCAGTGCAAAGAGCACAAATGGTACTCAGCCTCAAATTTCAGGATAAACACAAGCTTCTGACTTGTTATTATCTAACTTCAAAGAGTACATTGACATAAGGCAACTATACTTATCTCCTCTGACAGTCCAAGACCCAGAAGTCAGGCAGGATCAAATGCTTAACAATATCACCCAGCGTGCTTGCTCTCCCACGGTATTAGAGTTGCAGTGCTTAGGCATTTGAGTCAGAATGCCTTTAGGTTCAGACTTCACAATCAAGCCCAAGCATGTTGCTATGGAAAAACAAGATCCACTTTTGCTCCTACCATGTAAAACATGAATCTCTTGTTATGATATTTTTAGCTATAATGGAAAATCAGGCTTAGACAAATAACTCATAATTACGGCAGGGGCAACTGATGATGAGCTAAGAATTCAGCATTTTAAATGCCAATGCCTCTTTTATCCTATCATAAATCACTGTCAATTCTGCTTTTTAAAGGAAAATGAGAGCACATTCCAGGTGATGGCCACTTAAAGAGAGAATGCAGATGGCCTTAAATATTTTAGACTGGCTCACTTAAAATGTTTTTGACTTTTGCTTGCTCCTTCCCTTGGTGGAATTGGAATACAGGCTTAAAATTCCTTTTAATGCCAAACAGCTGCTATTTTTCTTTGTTTCAATTAAAATTGAATGTAGCTGCCCCAGATGCCCTACCCATGTGGAGCTGCAGATGTCACTGAACATCACCACCAAGCCCTGGAAAATGGTGCTATGCATGTATATTAATGAGCCACGGGGTATTTGGAGAGGAGGAGGAGGAAAAAGAGGGGGGATCCTGACATTTACGATACTATAGCACCAGTGTAAAGCTATCAGCACATTAAATTCTCAGCTATATGACTTGGAATAAAATATTCAGAGTTAAGATACCTTAGAAATTTTCTGGTCAGACCCCCTTTCATAATTAGAAAATTGGGCCCCAGAGAATCTTAATGATTTGCCAAAATCACATATCTGCTCTGTGTCAAGGCCTCATCCTTCTGCCTTGACAATGCACCCAGCCCTCAGCATCACAGAGGCACTTTTTTTACATTTTGACTTTAATTCAGTTTTCATTACCTTAGCATGCAGTCAATACCCAGTGAACTCCCACTTTCACTCTCTCTCCCTTTCTCTACACTGTTGTTTTTTTTCATGTCAGCTAGAAATTCTACTTTGATCTGGGTAACTGTTCTTTGTATCCTAAAAAACAGGCAGAAATAACCACAATGGTAATTTTCACTCATATGAATAATTTGGTCAGTTCCATACAAGGCACAAAGGGAAACAATCTCAATGATCTTGAAAAGAAATTTTAACATTATTAATAGTGTCATCTGAGAAAACACGGTTATGAAATATCTTTTATGCCTTTTTCTACCTTTCTTCAATTTTGATTTGTTCCTGAAACCCAGTAGGTATCTTGTTACTGACAAAAGCATAATATTTGGACAGATAAAAATCAGACAGTCCTTTAGAAATTCCACCCCATGGTAACAGAATATATGTAATAATTAGGATAGGCTAGCTTTTGTAACGAATAGGTCCCAAAATGTATGACAGCTCTAATATAAAAGAAGTTTATTTCTTACACACTTAATAGTATTGGACCATGAATAAAGAATGGAGGGGGAGCCTCAGACTTTCATTCACAATTCATTGGCTAATATCCAGTCTCACTGCCTCACCTAACTGCAAGGCAGGCTGGGAAATGAGGCTCAGCTGAGTTTCCAGAAAAAAGAGAACATGCCACTTGTGTGATAGAAAATCTATTTTGTCCCCTATGATGTCTCTCAACTGTGTGAACAATATCCCAAGGCTAAATAAGTAAATATCATCTTTGAATTGATCTTATTTATACTCAAATGCTTCCACAGTTATAAAGTTAGAAAATCAGAGGCACATTGCTTCTTCCAAACCAACTAAGGACTTCTAAGATTAAAGATGTAGCGAATGCCATAAGTTAATAAATAATAAGTCCAGCCAATAAACCAAGTACATGTAGTGAACTTCACTGATATTTTTCCACTAAAACTATGTATCTACACATATCTAATCATGTTTTAATACAGTTTTTGTAATTAGTTCAGCTTTAAAACTAAACGTATTCAACTAGTCACTAAACAACCCTACGTGATTGTATTGACCATTTCCTTGGAAGCTTCCTTTTACTGAGTACCTGCTCTTCATCAGATACTGACCTATGGGACGTGATGCGTCCTTCTCTATTATGTGTCCCAATTTTCAGATGGGAAAACAGAAGCTGAAAGATAACTAAGTTGTTCAAGGGTAAGGGTTCCGAACAAATCCAGGTCCACCCTGATGGCAAAGCCACATGGTTTCTGCTGTGGTACAGTGCTTTCCAGTTAGTTCTTTAAACTGTTTAGATAAACTGCATGGACCGTCAGCCTGGATATCGGGATATTCTGAAAATGAACTCAAAGGGGTTTTCCCAGACTTACAGTAAATAGCATAGTCATGATTTGACAGGGCACATGACCTCCCTCTATGCCCACCTACTACTTAGCAACAAGGGGAAGGACTAAGCCAGAGGGGTGAATTTTACTTGATGTGTTCCTCCTAACTCTCCCCTTTTTCATCCAGTTTTAGGCCTTGCCAGCCTCTGCTTTGGGGAAATGCAGACTGGGAAGGCAGGATCAAGCCTACTCAGAAATACAAGCCGAGGTATTATCCTAGCAACTCCCTAAAGCAATTGTAAACACTGTCTGCCTAAGCCTTAAGTGCTACTGCCTGGCAGTGTACAATGCAAAGTTCGAAGGTTTGTTCATTACCATAATGGGATATAAGCCTTTGCTGTTGGCTGTGGAATAATGAAGATAATTCTTGTGGATTGCTCCTCAATCTGTGTTTACTTAGGTTAAAGAAGTTTGTTGTCTAGCCTTTTTGTCTTTTGTTCCTTTTTTAATTTCTCTAGAAAACCTCTCCTTTCTATGACCAGTTCTAAGATAATATTCAATAAGATAAGAGGCAGAAGATTATAAACTGAGTTTTTCCCCCCACAAAATACCTTATCCTTTAATTTTTCGTGGCTAATAAGCAGCACATCACTTTAGTACTTCTGTATTTGCCAATAATGAGACATGTTAGCCTGACAAAGGCAGATTTAATTAAAATACACACACACACGCACACACACATACACACACACAAAACAAATGTGTTCACAATATTGCAAAAAATTGGCAGGAAGCAAATAAGAACATACTGAAAAAGTAGAACATCTCTTTCTCCTACACGATCACTTTAGCTACAACTATGATAACAAACACACAAAGCAAAATAAAATAAGGGTTTTTCATCAGTGCATTTTTAGGGTTAACATTTGAACATAAATTAACTTCCTCTGTTTGACATGCTCCTGTTCACCCAGATTCAAAGCCAAAAACCTATACAGGATTTAATTTTTTAAATAATTCATGCCACACCTGTTCCAGAGATGCACATTTCAAAAGGGGTAATGCCTCAACTTCAGGAACACTGACCTAACAAGAGAAATTGGGGAAATTAATCACACTGTTCTCTGTGCTTTATAATACCTGAAGCCAAGTCAGCTCATAGGTCCCTCCTTTGCCAACAGCAAGGACTTATTCCAGAAACTCTTTTGAATCTACAGTGAAGTAAGAAACTTGAGCACTTATCAAACAGGACTTCTCCTAGTGCCCCTCAGAGCTGGAGAGTTGTCAGGGGAAGAGCAGAAGGAAAGGAGGGAGAAAAGGGGTAGATACTGTCTGTCCCTCAGCCCTGCTCCTCGTGACTTCCTGAAAAATGACTGGGATGCAGCACAGTGGCCACACCTTCCTGAGCACCTAACCCACTGAGGTTCACCTGACTCAGTGGAGATACAGAGTCCTTACTTGTCAAGAAACTGTCCGAAGAGCAAAACCAGTCTGGGAGGAACAGACCATCTTTCCTTTATTGTAGCTTCATCCTTCCTTTGTGTCCCTAGGAAGAGGGCTTATAGTTTCTGACCTCTAAAAAAAACCACTATAATAATGAATGTTCACCATCCCTCAACATCCTTTCCTCTCAAGTTATCCCTCCCTTCATCAAGCCAGCCTGGTGATCTTGCTCCTTCCTTCAGAAAACTCTACCACCCCTCTGGAAAGAGAATTCTTATGTGGCTTAAACGTTAGGGTCCTCAGGCTTTAGCAAAGTGTTTAATTAGGTACTCAGTGCAAACTCAAGAAGGGAAAGATCAGAGGAAAAGGGAGATCTAGTGTCATGAGTAAAAGCCAAGATCGTTGCTCAAATTAACGTTTCTTCACACTAGCAGGAAGGGCCATAACTGTTTTTCTCACTAGTGTATCTAAAAAGCAAGCACATGCCAAGGTAAGCACTAATTTTTCCCTGAGGACAATCAAATCTAATCATTTATGAAGAAAAAGCATTCCTCCAAATCAACATGACTTGGGATGCTGCCCTTTGTAAAACAAGAATCCTGGTATTTCAGGGCTAGACATTTTTCATTCTTTTCTGAGCCAAGCTTCCCTTTTAGGGACCACAAAAGTAAGTGGGAGGAGCTCTTCCTTTGCAAGCTAGGAGAAATGGTATTAATTCCAATAATAACGTTTTTTTATTCCAAATCCTCCTCAACAGTACCCAGACACAAATTTCATCCTGCCATCGATGCACAATGTCCTGCTTGATGATGAAGATGAAAGACAAAGAAGAGACATGATCTCCAAGCAATTTACAGGCTAATGGGACCACATTGGTTATCTATTGATGTATAATAAATTGTTCTAAAATTTAGTGGCATAAAACAATAAATATTTATTGTATCACCATTTCTTTGGTCAGGACCTGTATAAAGCTTAGCTGAGTGCCTCTGCCTCAAGATTTCTCATGAGGTTACAGTCAATCTGTCAGCTAGGGCTGCAATCTTATCTGAAAGCTCAGCTGAAGGAAATCCAATTCCATACTCATTCACATAAACATTGATCCCTTGCCACACAGACCTCTCACATGGCAGCTTGCTTCCTCCAGAGCAAGAGACCCAGAAAAAGAATGAAAGAGAGCATTTAAAACAGAAGCCAAAATCTTTTTATTAGCTAGTGCCACAAGAGACCTTCCATTACTTTTGCCACATTCTATTCATTAGCAGAGAATCAGTAAATCCAGCCCACTGTTCAAGAGAAGGGGATAATATGAAGGTATGAACACTAGGAGGCAGGGATAACATCCTACTATGAGGTAGGGCCATTTTAGAGACTGCCTACCACAAAACACAAAGACAAGCAAAAAAAAAAAAAAAAAAAAAACAACTAGACAATCTATCTTAAGTGAGAATTATAGGGTTTAAGGATGAAGAAATCACTCTTGTTAGAAAAATAAGAGATTTCAGCACAACAAAAGAGAAAGCATTTAAGCTGGGCCTTAACAAATGGACAATAATAAGTAGAGATGACTGAAGGGTGTTTAAAGCTACAATAAAGGCATAAGCAGAGGTAGAATAACAAGAGAGTGGAATGCTCAGGTAATGGCACTTCAGTGGACTAACATGTAGGTCTACAAAGATAACAATAGACTTGGTTTGTTAATTGTTTTAATAGATATAAGATTAGTTCCTTGCAACCAAAAAGCAACATGACACAGAAATAATATGGACTTGGGCCTCATGAAACCTAAGTTCAAATCTTAGCTCCTCCATTTAGCTTCCTATGGGACCTTAAGCATGTTATGCAAATTTTCAAAGCTTCCTTATCTGAGAAATTATTAGGCATCTTGCCTTGCAGCCTGGGGGTGAGAATTAAATGCATGGGATACATCTAGTATAACCCTTAAAACATGGTGGAAATTCAATTGTCAGGTTCGTCTTAAAATAAAGAGTTGTCTTCATGAAAAAATGCTCAACATCACTCATCATCAGGGAAATACAAATCACAACCACAATGAGATACCACCTTACACCTGTCAGAATGGCTAACATTAACAACTCAGGCAACAACAGATGTTGGCAAGGATGCAGAGAAAGAGGATCTCTTTTGCATTGTTGGTGGGAATGCAAGCTGGTGCAGCCACTCTGGAAAACAGTATGGAGGTTCCTCAAAAAACTAAAAATAGAACTACCCTATGACCCAGCAATTGCACTACCAGGCATTTATCCAAGGGATACAGGTGTACTGTTTCGAAGGGACACATGCACCCCCATGTTTATAACAGCACTATCAACAATAGCCAAAGTATGGAAAGAGCCCAAATGTCCATCGATGGATGAATGGATAAAGAAAATGTGGTGTATACACACACACACACACACACACACACACACACACACACACACACACAACGGAGTATTACTCGGCAATCAAAAAGAATGAAATCTTGCCATTTGCAGCTACGTGGATGGAACTGGAGGGTATTATGCTAAGTGAAATTAGTCAGTCAGACAAAAATCATATGACTTCACTCATATGAGGACTTTAAGAGACCAAACAGATGAACATAAGGGAAGGGAAACAAAAATAATATGAAAACAGGGAGGGAGACAAAACAGAAGAGACTCATAAATACGGAAAACAAACTGAGGGTTGCTGGAGGGGTTGTGGGAGGGGGTATGGGCTAAATGAGTAAGGGGCATTAACAAATCTACTCCTGAAATCATTGTTTCACTATATGCTAACTAATTTGGATGTAAATTTTAAAAAATAAAAAATAAAATTAAAAAAAAATAAAGAGTTGTCTTTTATTCTCTGTATTGCTTCTGGTATCTCCCACACGATAGGGCCTCAAATAAACATTTATTAAAAGAATGAATGACTATATAGATGATAGATAGGTAGATAGTCTGGCATGCATTAATGAACAGATTCACCTGGCAAGTTTCATCATTACAGGTTATTCTTTGCACAAGCATTCCTTGCTGGAATAACAATGCATATTTTACCTGCTTGTCCAAGAAGGAGTAGGGATTAACTAGATAAATAAGTGAACTTCAAATAAGTTCTCTGTACATATTAGTACAGAGTATTTGCTAAGAGTAGCTAATACTGAAAAATGGCAAGTAGCAATTAGCTAGGTTCCAAGGGCATCTCTATTTATATATTAATATCCTTGCTTCAGACTTCAGGTTGATTATAAAAATAAAAAATAAGACTTTAAGACTGCTGAAAAGGTAAATAAATCAAGACAGAGCACAAACACGTGTCAAAAAAGGCAAGGAGAAATAGTGCACAGAAATACAGGCCACAAGAGCCTGCATTATGAGGGTGGTGTTCCACAGTTTTGAAATGCCCTGTATGGTACACCTTCTTTCTCCTTTCTCCTCTTTCATCATCCTTTGTCTTGTCTCTCCCTCCATTTTCTGACTTTTCTCCCTCTTCTTACTTCATCTTCATCTACCCATTAGTTCCTTCTGTCTCAAAATCCCTCCTACATAAAAATCTATTATTTCTATTTGGCTTCTACTCAGCCTAATCTTATCCTTGCCATTAGCACGAGGGACAAAAAGCCATTATCTTCTCAGGTCAACAGAAGGCAGTAAGGATATCAACTAACCTAAATTGAACATCTACTGCATGGCCAATCTGAATCAGTTATGTTCTTACCTGTTATGCTTACTGCCTCCCAATAAGAGAACTAGGAATGCCAGAGCCTTCTATTTGGAATATTCTCTTAATTAAATATCCTCCAATCTCCTTACTTCTGGGACCACTTTGCATGAGAAAAGGTAGGAGACATTCTGTTGTTCCCAGAAAAAGTCCATTCTGTCAAGTAGACAGGAATCCTGCAAAAATAATTTGAGACACTGAGCAGTATTTGAAGCAAGAGGCACGGCTCTTCATAATTATCAAGGTTTTAAAAATTACCTTGAGTCTCAGGAAAGAGAGAGTCAGATCATCAATGGTGACAATTTTGCACTAGAGCTTTCACTCTAAAAGTATTCCTGAAAAGGTACTTGTTTATGAACAGGGGAGCTGTGGTGGGGATTCCAGCTGCTCCCAAAAGTCCTTTGTCTCTTCCACCTGGGTACAACTGTACTATACTTCCCAGCTTCCACTGGAAACATTACTTTTGAGTGACTGAGCTCAACTAAATGTGGGAAGAGTTGACAGATATCATTTTCAGGCCCAAGTCTTAAAAGCTTCCTTCATGCACTGGCATTCATCTCTTTCTAGATGGCTGTGATGTTGATCCCTACATTGACATTGAAAGCCACATAGTGAAAATGGCAGAGACACAGAAGTCCTGGTCCCTCGATGATGACCACTGACCAGAGACACTGCCTTGGACTATTACGTGAGCAAGATATAAATTTCTATTGTATATGACATTTATGTGGCCCAGAGTATCTTTTGAAGGTCTATTTGTTACAGCAACTGGTCTATCCTAACTAATACAGGAGGAAATTGTTTGATGAGGCACCTAGATACAGATAGGGAGTTTTGATCATAGCAACTGAATAAGTTTTCACCAAAACAGTGGCTCTTAATTGTTTAGAGATCACTTACTCTCTTTGTAAAATCTGATAGATTTTACATGAAAAATTCTGAAAAATTCACATGAAACCAGACACACACACATACACACACATACAACTGGATTGAAAGTGATTAAAATATCTTGTTTTCAAGTTTACCTGTTTATTTTTGAAAGAGAGAGAGAGAGCAAGTGAGCAGGAGCAGGGGAGGGGCAGAGAGAGGGAGAAAGAGAATCCCAAGCAGGCTCTGCACTATCAGCACAGAGCCCGACAAGGGGCTAGAACACACAAACCGTGAGAATGTGACCTGAGCCAAAATCTCGAGTCGGACACTTAACTGACTGCACCACCCAAAGGCCCCGATTAAGAGACCTTTATCAATCATTTACTATATGTGGCTGACTAGTTGACACATGCCAGGGTTGCAACAGGGAACTAGGCTACCAGTCCTTGCCCTCGTAGAGCTCACAATGTACTGGATCTAGGCGAGGAGTTATTTTTGCCTGCAATCTGTCCAAGACACTTGATCTCTTTAAGAACCCCAAGAACTACAAATCCCCCATCAAACCCTATTGCCTTGCAAAATCACCACCAGCATCTCCCTTCTCCCACAGATCTCCTCTCTCCCTACCTTCAACACTGGCACACCCCTCCCACTACGACCAGTGCCCTCACTTTCCACACACCCATCCCTGGCTTCTCCTGATTACTGCTCCAGGAAACTGAGGAAGGTACTCCTGAGCCTGGGCCTCTGTTGCCCTCTGGTGGTCAAACACAGCACTGGCCTGAAAAGCATGCCATCCTGGAAGCCTCACGGTCTCCCCATACCGGTGTCGCATTAACCCTTCAGGGTCCTGTGCTGCCCCAAAAGAAGACTGAAAAGACAATATAATATGATCAGTGTTGCAGAGTATGGACAGATCGGGAAACACTGTGATATACTCCTGCTCTTCAAAGTTCTGCATCGTTTTCTCTTACCCTTTCCTACATATCTTCTTCCCTCGTAGTCCTTCTCTTATCTTTAATTACTTCCATTTTAGCATACCCCTGTCTGTGTCTTAGGCCTATCTCTAAGGTTTCTATCAGCACAGAGACACAAGTTCAGCAGAGGAGCCACTGCCTAAGGTGTGTGACTTCAAGGGCCCTGGGAAACAACACACCCAGTTCTGCATTCCTCTGACCCCAGAAACTTCTGCCAAACTGTCTCTGAAGACGGACATTGCTTTAATTTATTCAATAAAGACACACTGATTATCCACTATGTCACAGGCACAGTACCAGGCACTGGGGATAGAGCAATGGACAAACTTAAAAATATGAAACACATTTTCATTCCATAATTAGGGCTCCCTTTAAATGCGAATAGTGCTATAAAGTAACACAAAGACTTACATAAACACTGAATTATTCATGCATGTCATCAAATCTGTGAAAGTCATGCATTAGTAGGCAAACGGAGGAACTGTTTAAGGAACAGTAGCCCCTTTCTGGTACTCCTGTGATCAAATCATAAAAGTTATTCTGACAACATAATTTTGTAGAAAGAACACATAATCTGAGGTTAGATAGACATGTATTTAAATTTGGCTCCATTACCTGTAAGCTGTGTGTTCATCAGCCAGATAATTAGGCTCTCTGAATCTCTGATTTTTAGCTGAAGAAACAGAGAAAGTGATCTCAATTTATCATGATTATGGTGCAAGATCACATGTGTGAGCCCACAGCAAGATGTGGCCAGAATGGGTCCCATAAACATTAGCTTTCCTGCCATTCCCAAACTAGCCTGGTTTATAGACAGAGACCAGTGAGCTAGGGTGACTCTAATGACGCTAGCACATAATGGCCAAAATGCTTTAATAAGGGATCGAGATCTGATTTCACAGTTAGGGTCATTTCCATAATTAGCAAAATCATTACCCCCAGTTTGCAATCTGACCAAACCTACTACTTTTGTGGGTACGAACTACCTTGGCAATTTATGACATCAAACCCAGAAGGTGAGGCTCTCTCAAAGCCCTGGAACCTGTTCAGGGTATTGGTCTTTTCTTATATGAGCTAGAACAAAGGCCTGACAGAGGGAGCATGTGAGGGAAAGGTTGTCAGACCTCAGGGAATCCAGGAAGGGAAAGAAGAAAAACACCGACCTAGTGTCTTCCCCTGCCCCCACCTTTGATGTCATTTTGTGTCATTCTATTCACTGCCTCTAGGGAATCAATTAAAACAGTGCTAATTTATGGGCCTTAATGAACAAGGTATTATACAAGCTGTTTGTAAGCGTGGCAGGCTTCCTGAATGGAGAACACTCAAAAGCACAATTGCCTGAGGTGACATTCTCTTGCAGCCCTCCCTTCCAGATTCCAAAACGGCACAGGAGTGAACACATAAATACATCTGTGTGTGTGGGTATGTGTGTGTGCACGTATGTGTGTAGGATGCATATTGCATATTGTCTACACCTCCTCCTGCCCCCTCTTTTCTCTAAGAATGGCAGGGCAGAATATTTGCTGAAAAATATGAAGATGGTCTTTGTAACCCACACAGCGCTTTGCTTTACGTAATCACTTGGACAAACTGACGGACCTATTACCTAATCATCCATTCACAGAGTGGACATTTTTGAAGTCCCTAATATTAGCCAGATACCATCCCAGGCTCTGGGAACGTCCAGGTGAATAAAATACAGTCATCTGCTGTAGAGTTCCCAGGCTAGCTGCAGAGACAGACACCTAAATAACTACAGTGTCTTACTGTCCCACAGAGGACTGACACTCACTTCGGGGAGTAGAGCATGGAGTGTAATAAAGTCAGGATGAGCTTCACTGGATCACTGGGGGGAAAAATTCCCCTCCCTCTGCTTCTGTGCTCATCGGCCTGTGGTTTCTTAGAGCCCGGCTCTTCGGTCCAGCACCGTGTGGCTCTATAAGCCATGAGCTCTCCTTTACTGAATCCCATTTCCTGCCTGGAGGACTCCTGGCAGGATTTGCCTATGAGCCCTTTCTGTTAGACTCCTCTGGCCTGAAACGAGGGTGTGTTGTCCCCAGCTCATGTACCTGATGCCAGCAGACCTGGTCACAGCCAAGGCCCACTCACCTAGGATCCAAGAATATCAAACAGCTGGCTGTCCGAGGTACTTGGTTGAATTTGAAGCTGAACATTGAAAAAGTAGACTAAATCACTATCTGCTGCCTACACAGAAAAAAGAAACAGGCCCTACTGAGCAGAACATTTCATGCCACACTGTACAGAGTAATTGTTTTACTTCCAGAGGCAGGGTGGCACGTGGTGAGGAGTCCAGGCTCTGTAGCCAGACTGCAGGGGTCAAGTCCTCACTCCGCTACTTGCATATTACATGTACCAGGAAAAAGTACTTAGCCACTCTGTGCCTCAATTTGCTCACATATGAAGTGGGGATAATAATAGAACCTCCCTTACATGCTTGCTGTGAATTGCAGAAATGTAAGGCCATCAGAGCAGCAACGGGGCCAGAAGCAGCCCACATGAGTATTTCTCATCACCATCCCAGATGGCCCTGTCTGCTCTTCCTTTTGGCATTTTTCCTCTTCTGGCTCCTCCTGTCTTCCCTCTGCCTCAATTTCACCGCCATGTTCAAATCCATGTCTTCTTTTCCTTCCTGGTGGCATATGTGAGCTATGATAGGATAATAAGGTACACATTCTTCAAAACATCAAGATTCTGACTGGGGGACAGACTTCTACTTACAAGAATGACCTAATGAGACCTGAGTACAGCAGAAAAGTTCCATGGAGATATTTTCCGGGTTGTGTTGATAAATGAGCAATAGATAACACTTTGGAAATTAAAGTTTTGCCTATCCGGTCCACATATGGGTCTGAAGTCACTCTCCTTACTGCTAATAGTTTACAGCAAGGTGTAGTTTGCTATGTTCCAGGACAGCTTCCTTGACAGAGATGATAATTCCTCTATACCAGGATTTACAGTCCTATATATACTAAATTCTGGGCCACACCCCATTTATGAGAACCCTGAAGAACGTCTGCATCCCCCTCCTTGAGTGTGGCCTTGGGGTGTGAAGATGGACTTTCTGGTACTGCTGATTTATTTGTCCCCCCTCCAGACCACAAGGTGCTAGCTGTAAGACTGGTTCTTAGGAATCTCCGCATTTCCAGAACTGAGCCTAGTGCAAGCATGGAGTTGACACACAGCCTTTGTTTACCTAATTAATATAAAGGTAAGGGGCCACTTGGGTGGCTCAGTCAATTAAGCGTCCAACTTCGGCTCAGGTCATATCTCGCAGTTCGTGAGTTTAAGCCCCACATCAGGCTCTGTGCTGATAGCTCGAAGCCTGGAGCCTGCTTTGGATTCTGTGTCTCCCTCTCTCTCTGCGCCCCACCCCCATCCCTCTCTCTCCCTCCCTCTTTCTCTCTCTCTCAAATAAATAAACATTTAAAATTTTTTTTAAAAAATAAAGGTAAGAATGTTGCTCTTTGAAGCACTTTAGAGGCCCACAGGAACAGCTGAGGATGGATATATTTGTTTCCGAAGATGAACCAATGGCACGATGTGCACTGTGATCGACAGCACAGGCTGACCCTGTCCTGGAAAGCTGAGATGGTCCTGCTGGAAAAGGCCACCAACAACACTGATGCAGCAGTGAAGCCATTGTTCCTCCCAAGACAGACCATCTTGGAGAAACTGAGGCAGCACAACATTCTCATACTTACTTAAAGGTAAACTTTCCTCTCTGCTCATATTAACTGAGCTCACTGCTGTCTCTGGAAATAACAGAGCATGGTGCTAAGAGACAGGGAGGGGAACCAGACCACTTGAGCTGGAAGCTCAGTCAGGTTCTGCCTATCACTAGGTATACAACCTTAACCTTGCCAGGTACCTAACCTCACTGTGTCTCCATTTCCTGATGTGAAAATGAGGTTCATAACAGGACCTGCTTCTAAGGAGCATTGGGAGATGGGGAGTCAGCGAGGTAGTATGTGTACAGTACATAGGGCACGCTTGGCACTTGGGATGTGCTAGGTAAGCGTTTGGTAACAGTACCATCCAGGTGTAATGTTGGATGGGACAAAAAGCCAGCTGTGAATACCAGGCCAGCCGATAAAGAAAGTTTCTCATGTCTCCGGCCGTCGTGGGCAAGGTCTGGCCAAAGGCAGTACTGATTATAAAGAAAAGCAAGTTTCCGTGTCTCCGAGAGCCAGGTAGAATGGACAACTTGTCAGTTTCTGCCTTGATAAAAAGCAGGGCTGTAACAGGCCATAAAATTGCTCTAACCCTCCTTGCCTAAGCTGTCACGTGCCACCAGATCAATGCTTCCCTGGCACCTGCCGGTGATGGTCATTTGGGAGTTTTCAGCAGCACCTCAGCTGCTCTCTCTCCCTGCTGTGTGGGTGCCAAGAACAGCTCAAGGAACTGATAAAAAGACAAAGTGCTGGGGGCACACGACCAAGGCTGAAAAGAAGGCAGGGAACGGTGAGGTGGCAGGAGGGGAACAAAAGACGCAGAGAGAGATGGAAGAAAGGAAAGCCAATCTGGCCAGGAGAGTGCCAATCTTGTTTTAATATCACTCTGACCCAGGAAAGAGAAATGGCAGTGGAAAGCTTGTTAATAGCAATAGGACACAAAGCCAATCCTTTCCTTTCTCCACTTTCCATGAGACCCAGGTGACACTGAAACCTGATTTGTGTTCTCTGTGCTCCCTGGTACTTGGCCTACAGGTCTCTGCACTTTCTCTCCAGCCATTTAAAGCATAATAACTGCCCTTGCCTTCCCGCAGCATGTGTTGGAGACAAAGAACACAGGAATATGTCATTTCCTATAAAGGCCAGAAAGGGTGTTGTGACCAGTGAAGTGCTAAAATGACATTTGCACTTAGGTGACAAACAAGCCCATTCCATTCCAGGTAAAGGCTAGTAAAACACGGGAAAGTAAAGGCTGCCCTCTGCAGGGCACTCTGGGAACAACATCACTGCTGCTTCAGAAGGCAGCAAGGCATGCTCCATCAGGTTGATGAAGGATCAGCTTTGGAAAGTCACATCTGTTTGCTTGGCCTTGCCCAATATTCTTCCAGGTGCCAGTATGCTAGGAAATAAGGAGATAGTCAGGAGAAAGCATCCTTGTTTACTGTGGCCAACTCAGCTACCTTCTCGCATAAACAAAGGCTTTTTAAAAATATGATTTCAAACAAATTGAATTTGAGAGACAAGCTTTTTAACACTAAACTAATCTTAAAAATAAATGCATTAGATTAATACACAAGCTGTAGCTGCCTTACTGGACTAGAGAGACAAGCAGCTGTTCACCATGGTGCTAGAGAAGAAAAATGTAAAGTCAACAGGCATGAAGACACTCCCAGCTCCACACAAGATTAGCTGCCTGAAATTGGGCAGGGCACTTTCCCACTCTTGGACTCAGTTTCTTCATCCGTAAAATGAGGTGCCTGAGCTAAAGGATGCCTGAGATTCCTTCCAGCTGAAACATGTTATGATCCATGACCTTTATTTTGTACTCTCAGCCAGCAGCGTAAGTGCTCCAAAAGAAATAAATGGAGCAAGGGAGAAAATAAAATCAAATAAGAATGTCATGCCAGCCCATCCATTTTCTATAACCCCTGGGTTCACCCCTCTGGTGGGTCCTTGGAGTTAGGGCAAAAGGGCCTGGAGTCCTGACTCACGCATCTGTGCACTGTTTTTAATTGCTGGAATAATTTTTTTAATCATTTACCAACATACTGAAGTCATGGTACCCTTTTTTATTTTCTTTATTTACAAACCCCAGAAATGCAATTGTTAGCAGGTGAATATTTAAGGGAAGTTTTAACTTTAAAAAAACGCTCAACTAAAAGAATTTGGAATGTGTTCACACACACACACACACACACACACACTCCACCTGAAATTCAGTATAAAAGCAATCAACAGTTAAATGTAGAACAAAGAACCTCTACAATGGGCTGCAGTGACAAGCCAGCTTTGGGACATTTCTAATTGCTGAGGAGGAAAATCCATAACCACAAAGCCACTCTCAGTGGATAAGCTCCTGAGATACTGAAGTGTGATTTAGAAGCTGTCAGTGTAGTCTATTTCCTTGCCTAAACACCACGCAATACCTTTCTCTCCCTCACACACTCCCTTATTATGTGTAAAGTGTATGTTAAAAAAAAAAAAAAAGCAAAGTTCTCTTACTTTAACCAGCCATAATATGGTTCCATCAACTCCAAAGCTTTTTCTTGGCTTTTGCTCTGTGAATGGTTGCAGGGAAAAACCACAGCTCCAGACTAGCTTGGGGCAACAGCCGTCTTGCTGGGCAACCAAAACAGGGACAAATGATTGTTAGGAGTGAGTTTTGCCAGTAACTTAAAACCAGCACACTCCTGCAAGCAAGAAAGCCTCCCAAGCAGCACGTCCTCAGGTCCAGCCCTGCTCCAGTCTCCTTTGCTTCCCTGCTCACCTCTGCTGCAGGAAGGACTGGCAGACAGTCTAGCATAACTCCACAACTCCAGGGGCTGCATTCACAGAGAATACACCGTAGATGGCATTCCTGGATGCTGTGCCACTCAGAGTTACTGAGTGAAGCCCCTCACAACTGTTAATCATGTGTCTTTGCCAATTCTTCCCTTTATCCCCCTTCCATGGAGACATGAAGAGATCTTTTCAATGAGAGAAAATAAAGCCTCAAAGTATACTAGTCTGAAACACCGGGGGTTAGAGTCACTGCTCTAGTGACATCAGTTCTGTGCCTAATCAAATAACTGGGGTACATTGGAAGAGCCATATCTTCTCACTGAGTACCTTATACTCAACCCCCAAAACTGAAATCCAATCCAAAATCTCCGTGGTGAAATACAAATCAAAAAAACCACATTGAGATACCACCTCACACCAGTCAGAGTAGCTAAAATTAACAACTCAGGAAACAGATGTTGGCAAGGATATGGAGAAAGAGGAACTCTCTTGCATTTTTGGTGGGAATGCAAACTGGTGCAGCTACTCTGGAAAACAGTGTGGAAGTTCCTCAAAAAGTTAAAGATAGAATTACCCTACAGCTCAGCTATAACACTACTAGGAATTTATCCAAAGGAATGCTGATTCCTTGGGGTACATGTATCCCAATGTTTAGAGCAGCACTATCAAAAATAGCCAAATTATGGAAAGAGCCCAAATGTCCATCAACTGATGAATGGATAAAGAAGATATGGGGTGTGTGTGTGTGTGTGTGTGTGTGTGTGTGTGTGTGATGGAATACTACTCAGCAATGAAAAAGAATGAAATCTTGCCATTTGCAACAACATAGATGGAACTTGAGGGTATTATGCTAAGTGAAATAAGTCAGAGAAAGATATCATGTGTTTTCACTCATATGTGGAAGTTGAGAACTTAACAGAAGACCAAGGGAAAGAAAGAAAATAGTCACAAACAGAAAGGGAAGCAAACCATAAAAGACTTGTTTAAATACAGAGAACAAACTGAAGGTGGAAGGGGGAGGGGAAAAACAGGTGATGGGCATTAAGGAGGGCACTTGCTGAGATGAGCACTGGGTAATTTGTACGTAAGTGATGAATCATGGGCATCTACTCCCAAAGTCAAGAGCACACTGTATATACTGTATGTTAGCTAACTTGACAATAAATTATATATATATATATTTATAATATATATATATATATATACACACATATATATATGTGTGTATATGTATATGTATATATGTGTGTATATATATATATATATATATATATATATATATATAAATCTCCCTGGCTGCACTGAAAATTTCACAATATAAGAAAAAGTTCCTTATGTGGTATGACAGAAAGCTATTAGAGCCAAAACCAACAGTCTTTCTGTAAGAAAAAATAGAGAAAGAAAGAAAACAAAAGGGTAAGGAGAAGGGGGGATATAAGGGAGGGTTTATAAAGAGGGAAGGAGGGAGAAGAGGAAAATGGAGGGAGAGAGAAAGAAAAGCTGGTGAGTGTAGGGAAAAGGTGGTCCAGAAGAGTTCATGTTTGGAGGTACAGCAGTGTAACAGACTGAGGAGGGCAGACCAGCACACAACAGAGATGGGAAGAGATAACACGTGTACCTTTCAGATCCCAAAAGAGCAAAGAGTAGGTCAGAAAAGACACATTAGGCTCAAGATCATCACCAGCAACACTGAGGTAGCCTGAAAGGAAATGTGTCATGTAGTCGACCTTCAAAAGCAGTTGGTTAAGGCTCTGTTCAAATCTTTGGCTCATTTTTCTTCAGGTGTTTTTTTTCTTATTGAGTTGTGAGAGTTCTTGATATATTCCAGATATAAATCCTTTATTGGACTGCCATCTGCAAATATTTTTTCCCAATCTGTGGTTTGTCTTTTAATTTTTTGTAATATTATTTTTTGAAGAGCAGCAGCTTTTAAGTTTGTAGAGTCCAATTTAGGAATTTTTTTTCTTTTATATCCATGCTTTTTATGTCCTATGAATATTTGGTTTAATCTGTCATCACAAAGATGTTTTCCTACGATTTCCTCCTGCATTTGTATAGTTTTAAGTTTACAGTTAGGTCTATGGATGATTTTATGTTCATTTTTGTATGTGGTGTTAGGTTATGAGTTCATTTGTTTTTGTATAATGATGTCCAATTATCTTAGTACTACTTGTTGAAAAAAACTATCTATCTCTATTGAATCACCTTGGCACCTTTGTAAGAAATCAACTGGCCATATATTTGTGAGCTATTTCTGGACTCTCTTTCTGCTGTTGCATTGATCTATATGTCTATTATTTCACCAATGCCAGAGTCATTTCTCCAAAGAAAAAGTAGCGATGGAAAATAAGCAAGTGAAAATATGCTCAACATCATTACTCATTAGGGGAATACAAATTAAATCTACAATATGATACTACTGCACACCTATTAAAACTAATAAAATTTTTTTAAAAATGAAAATACAAAGTGCTGGTAAGAATGTGGAGCAACTGGAACTCTCATACACTGGTGGGGGGAGGGGCAAAGGGTGCCACTACTTTCAAAAAGAGTTTGGAAGTTTCTTTTTTTTAAGTTTATTTATTTATTTATTTATTTATTTATTTATTTATTGAGAGAGAGAGAGAGAGAGAGAGAGAGAGAGAGAGAGAGAGAGAGAAAGAAAGAAAGAATCCTAAGCTGGCTCTGCACTGTCAGCACTGAGCCCAATGTGGAGCTTGAACTCATGAACTGTGAGACCATGACCTAAGCCAAAACCAAGAGTTGGATGCTCAATAGACTGAGTCACCCAGGTGTCCCTGGAAGTTTCTTATAAAAATAAACACATGCTTACCCATATGACCCAGAAATGCCATTATGAGATCATCAAGAGAAATGGATGCATATGTCCACACAAAAATTGGTGGGGGGATTTTTAGAGCAATTTTCGTCATGACCACCAGATACTAGAAACAACCCAAATGTTCATTAAATGGTAACTGGATAAACAAATTCAAGTACATCCATCCATACATGGAAAACTACTCAGCCATCAAGAAACAACATGCTCCTTCAATAACATGGATGAACCTGGAAAGCAGATTATGCTCAGCAGAAGAGGCCACACTCAAGAGGCATTAAGGAAAAGGCAAAACTATGAAAAAGCAAAACTATGGTAACAGGAATCAGTGGTTGCCAGGGGGTGATGTGAGCGAGGGGGCTGCTAAAGGGGCACAAGGAAATTTTGAGGGTGATGGCAATAGTCTCCATCTTGATTGTAGGAATTACACAACTGTATACATTTGTCAAAACTTATAGAACTATATATCTAAAAAGGGAAGATTTTATTCTATGCAAATTATACCTCAATAAACCTGGCTTTAAAAAAAAAAAAACACTGACTGGCAGATACTCACAAGATTGGCAATTTGATAGTGTGACAGAAGGGAAACCTCTCCAGCTTCAGGTGCCAGCCAATGGATTAATGTTGTTTTATGTTAATTAAATGTATTAATATAACTCTGTAATAAGAGTACCTGTCGTCTAGTTTCGATATTCCCAGGAGTGATGGGATCAAGGGAAATATGCCAATCTAGCAATATTCTATGAAACTAATTACCTCAGGAATTTGTGTAAGACTGAACCAATGCAGTTATTATGCTCAAGTAGCAAATTAAAAATACCAGTCTACCGAGAGAGATTATAATATACCCACAAGAGTTTGTTGCTTTCCTTGAGCCTCAAAGATAAAGTAGGGTTTGGGGTTACTTTGAGATTGTGCCACATTTTTCATTATCCAATATGGGAATTGGAGCTCTTGTTATCAGCCTCATTTCTGAGTCTCCCTGTGTTTCTTTTGATTTTCTGGACAACAGCTGCTGCCCATGGTCGGAGTGGTGACTCGTGTCCGCTCAACAGAACTGACAACATCCAAGAAATTCAGTCCATCTAACGCAAGGGAGCCCATCAAAATACTCATGTAAGCAGCAGGGACTCAAAAGATTCCAATTCTACATGGAAGGTCCCAGAGAGTATCACAAGCTCTGAATCTTTTAATTCTGCTCCAGTCACAGAGACACGGACATCTACCAAATCTAGACAATGTCAGAGCAAGCAGGCTGTGCTGCTTTGTTTTTAAATCTCCCAGGACAAAGGTACTTTTAAATCACAAGGTATCTGAGTCCCTCCACTCCTCAGCTCCAGCTTTCCTCTCTGACATTATCTCTTGACCAGCCTCCTGACCCCTGCCCATTCCTCTGTCTCTACTAGCAACTACCTTGTGGTCTCAGCACACCAGACTATGGCGCTGGCAATAAACCCACTGGGCACTTCTCAGTTTTTGCTCCTTAATCCACACTTCTTCATTTCAAATGCGCTTCCCATAAAATTCTCCAACTATGGAAACAGTCTTTCTTGAAGGCCCAGCAAAGAAGCTATCTCTCTATGAAGCCCTCCCATTGCCCTCAACCAAAACTATTCTCTATGTTTTCTGTCTCCTTGTGGCCCTCCTCATCCCCTACTGCCCCTTCTCACCCTCAATGCCTCTCAAGTGTACTCCACAGAAAGGGCACAAGGCAACCTTTATTGAATTGCACTGGACTTATCCCTATCATAATTCCTTGAATATTTCCAGATAAAAAGACGTCTTAAATCTGGCTTGTCAAAAATTGTGGAAAGTTTCTATGAGAAAATTTTTACTCTCATATTGAGACTGTGAACAGAGACCTCCAAAATAAAGAGGAAAATAAATTCACTCAATCCAAATATTAAGACTTATTGAGCAATAAAATAATTGCCTTGCTGAATTCAACTGCTTTAAAAAAAAACTATATTCAGCAACCAAGTTGATCTGTGTATGTAGACATAGACTAATGTTGCAATTAGGAATTCCAGGACACGTTTCCTCAGCTTTAATCCATCACATCATTTTTGAGATTGTTTCTTACTGAGCATTTCTATGTTTCTGGAAAACCAACAGGATATGAAAATGTGAAAAGACTTTTTTTATCAGAGAAAAAGTAGTGCCTTTATTTTGTCTATAATCTTGTCTTCCTCCCAACTTCCACCTGCTGGTTAGAGAAAAATAAATTAACTAAATGTCTAACCTGGTTTAAATTTAGTTTGATCCAATTATTTAAACAGCCGCTTTAGGGAATACCCAGTCTCTCCTGAATAAAATTGCTTCGTCTTTCAAACCGCCTTCCTCTCCTGCTACTTCTCTCCCTGTGGTAGCGATAAGTGGGAGGAGAGGGGGAAGTAAGGTGGCTTAAGTGTCCTGCACCTGCCATGTCAGGCCTATTCGCTATTGACTCAGCATCCTCACTAACAGGAAATGAGAGACCCTCAAGAATACCAACTAGATCCTCTACCCTCTTAATTATGGCTATCCCATGTAGGTGTTGGCCTCTCCCAGAGTCTCAAAACAAAAACCCATTATGCTTACTGGGTATCCTATATGCCTTCCTATTCCCAGGCAAAAGAGAGAGAGAGAGAGAGAGAGAGAGAGAGAGAGAGAGAGAGAGAGAGAGAGAGAGAGAGAGAGAAGGAATACCCAGCTGACCACCTCTACTTCTTTCTCTTTTCTGTCCTACTGCTTCCCTCCTGCTCTCTCTTGGACCCGAAAGCACAATGAAGTGCCAAACCAGACCCCTTCCCAGCCTACCATGCCTTTATTAATTTTGATTCCTCATCCTATCAATATATAAGCCATGTTGTGAATCTGCGAATATCTGGTATATGATGACCCCTGGGAGCCTGCAGCCCACAGTTCTCTGATAAGAAACAGCTCTTCCTTGAAGAAATTATGCCTTCTGTGCTTTAGTTTGCCATTGGTACAGGCTGATGGTAAACAAATACCTCAGCCATGTCTACTGAATATGAATGAATCATGCCACAACAGAATTGCAATGTCTAGTGACAAGCTGTCAACTGTCCTGAGAGAAGCATCAGAGCTATTTGGACACTTTGTTAAAATGCATTTGAGTCAAATGCACATCTGACCTTTCTTCGTCTGTCTATCACACACCCTACTAGAACTCTCCCGTCTGGGCTTTCTTACCACTACCCGGCTTCATCTTATCACAATCCTTCTTAACCTTCACCTCTACCCTCTACACTATAGCATTTACAGCACCTACAGCACTACCTTTTAAAAATTTCTCTCTTACAATTCTTTTTGTTCCTAAAATGATGATTCTCTTACACTAGTTTGAGACTAGGCCCAACATCGACATAAGTTCCAAACTCAGAAGTTCATCTCAACCTTCCCGTCTCTATTTCTCTAAGTCTCTTCTCAAATCAGCCAAAGACCTCCTCCAGGACCATTTACTCTCTGGGCATGGGGAATGCCCATTTAGACTTTGCAACTGCTTGTGACATTAACTTTGCAACCCAGAAAGGGGACTCTGAGCTGGGTTCAACCTTCTTAGTTCTCAGTGTGAGCCCTTCCATTTACTGCAAGCTTTATTCAAATGCAGTTCTTGAAATGCAGTCCTTTTATCCCAACTCTTAAAATTTTTACCTTGTTTCTTCATCTCTGACACACTCACAGAGACTGTTCTCTAGCCTGAGAGTCAGGAAATCTGGAAACTTCTTCTGCCTCCAGCACAGATAGCCACGTGACCTTGAATAGTGTCTTCTCACCTTTAGGAGTCTCAGTAGATGCATCTGTACATTAAGGCTGGATCACCAACATTCATCTCTACTCTGTGCTTCCATTATTTCAATAAATTTCTGTCTTATTAAAGCATGATTCTTTGCATTCAATTGAAACAAATAGCAATGAGAATTTTCCTTTCTTCTTTGCATACCTGCTGTACCTTTAAATCAGAACAAATTAAAAGCAAAGCTTCCTACAATATAACTTTCTTTCCTTTCCAAATGTTAACTGACTCTTGAACAGGTATGTTTTACTCTGCTCTCCACTCCAATATTTTAAAGAATATTATTTTTCATCACAGTAGCCAGAGTCTGCCAGTATCATTAAAAATAAAGCAAAGTTAAGAGATAAATAAATATTGGGGCGCCTGGGTGGCGCAGTCGGTTAAGCGTCCGACTTCAGCCAGGTCACGATCTCGCTGTCCGTGAGTTCGAGCCCCGCGTCAGGCTCTGGGCTGATGGCTCGGAGCCTGGAGCCTGTTTCCGATTCTGTGTCTCCCTCTCTCTCTGCCCCTCCCCCGTTCATGCTCTGTCTCTCTCTGTCTCAAAAATAAATAAAAAACGTTGAAAAAAAAAAAAATTTAAAAAAAAAAAAAAAAAAAAAAAGAGATAAATAAATATGAAAAAAAACTATTTTTATTCAATGTTCCATTATATTAGACAGTGTGTACATCTGTATACCAGTAAGAGCATGCATTTTTTTCTTGCATCTCCTTTTTTTGACTTCCACACCTGTTTCCCAAATTCAATACTAGCCATTCTTACTCTCAGAAATAACCCCAAATCGTGATTTGTTCACTAGTTCACTACCTTCTGAAGCTACCTTCAGTCTTTGGGGAGTTTTGTCATTTTTTTGTTGTTGTCATTATTACTGTCAATTTTCTTCTTTTTATGACATGCATAGTCTGTGGTCATTTAATTCTGGGTGATTGCAGATCCTATTGTCTCTGAATTTTTCAAAAAATAAGAAGATGCCCTTTGCATTGTTTGTCATTATCTTAAAAGAACTATTTACATTGTGAAACAACTATTTTTTCCAAGATAACTAAAGTAGAGAATAATTATAATTTTCTTATATAGATACTGTAAGTTGAATTCTTGCTTATATGTATTTTTAGGGATGGTAGAAAGGTTGATATGGAAATGTTTTACAACATTCACATAGGGAGCTGGTCCACACTCAAACAATCGGCTAATTCAATGAAGTTGCCAAAAAATAGCAATCAATTCAGTGAAAAGAAAATCAATCACAGAGGTTGTTTAGTTGTTTTGTAGACAAAACAGTCAGTGGAGTGATTGAATTTTTCACTTTTCAATGAGTTGTTTTGGCCTTGTGTGGATGCAGCCATTAACTCATTAATCACCCAGAACTCCTGAGTGGCTGGGAGAGGGAAATCATTACTTTCCAAGTATAGATCGCATATTAACAATATGCAAAAGGCCCACCAGGGTGAATGTGCTCAATGACCCCATTTGAGAAAAATGAGTTTCACAAATATTTTATAGCATATGGAGGTAAACTGTACCTGATTTATCATTTTTCTTTCCAAATGTAAAATTCAGTGTCCTTTAGAATAAGTTTACAATGAATTTAATGCATTTGAAATGTATTCATTTAATCTTTAAAATGAATTTTAATTCATAGAGTGGTAAAAAAAAATTATTATTGTAACATATTGGGTTTCCCCACATTGATTTTAAGCAATATCAAAATGGAGAAATTTTGCAGACATCACAATTAGCTCCCATCCATGCAAGTATACATATATGCCAGTCTGATAAATATGTATATTTGCCCATATGGTGTTGAATGTTAGCTTCTAATTTACCTCTTAATTTTTAATTAATTTTAAATTACATTCTAAATGAAGCCAACAGGAGTCTAATTTGCATGCTTATTTGCATATCTGTAAACACACTGCTTGCATTGTTTATCTAGTCCTGGTCCCCATGACATACAGAAGTTTTCTCACCCCACGCAGTGAATGGGGGCCCCTGAAACATCAAGGTGCCCTCTAAGCTTAACAGAGATGATTCTGACCCAGAATGGATGATGCTGGCTCTCTTCTCCACAGTAGCCACAGAGGATTCTGAGAAGCCAAGGTCAATGATAGTAGTTAAGACCTCTGCTTTCTCAGAGGGCTAATGGTATATGTGCTACATCTTTAGAAAATAAAACTATATACTGTTTGCACACTTTGGATTTTTAAAATATATGATGCCCAGAATTCCTGAATTATTAATACCAAATCAGAAAAAAAGTCACATCCTATCTATTTCTCTGGGTTGATGGGTTCCTAACCCAACCAGAAGGCAGCACAGAACCAAGGCAGTTTCCTCTGTGACTAGCAATAGATAATGATTTTCTGTTTGAAGAGGCTGTCCACTAGCAGCTTTAATGGCCACTGTGTGGTCTTTTGGTACCTTGCCTTTTGATCTCAAAACACCACACATGCAACTCCAGTCAATCAATATACAAGCAACCTCAAAGGCCCCTGGGAGGCTGACAAACAGTTTGGGATTCAAAGAGATTTGTTGCCATCCTGCACACATACCACACCAACAAACAAGACGGCAGACAGGCTTCTCTTTCCTGGAAGTACTATAATTTCTTTCTTTATAAGTGGCTTCATTAAGCTAAGGTATCACAGTTATTAGTAAAGCAAACACCATACTGCATGCTGATAGGAGCTTAGTGATCATATTTAGGGTCAAACCCACCCAATTCCTAATCCCAGCTTTTTTAACAGTCCAGCTGTGTGACCTTGAGCAAGTTCCCTAACCTCTCTGATGCTTTATTATCTCCATCTGACAGAGAAAAATACTAGAAGTGATTCTACTTTAGGGTTGTTGTAAAGACTAATCAAGATAGAAATCTCCTGGAACATTTTGCCTTATTTTTCTTTCTTCTCCAGTGGAAACAGACACCAAGCCCCACCCCCACCCCTGGAGAATGTTAAATGGGGCACCCCATGGCAGATAAAGAGAACAAACCAGACCTGTGGAAACTCCACAGTTCTCTTGATCTTTACTAAGACCGCCTGATTTCTTGTTTCTATAAACTTTCATGGCTGCCCTATCAGGAGACAGACTTTCTCTTTTAGCTAAGTGTTTATCAAAATCAATCCAGGCCTCAGTAGACCAAATGTAATATTAAATGTGTCAAGATGATGATCTTTACAGCTGGACTGTCATCATACAATCAATCAATCAGCCACAAGAATAGCAACACTTCCCCTGCAAAGGGCAGAAAAATATTCTTCCTTCTGAAATAGCCAGGAATCATTTACGTCAAACATTGACCAGGGCTCAAGTCATCGTATACTTGGTCATTCTGTACAGTGAACCAGATATGCACAGGGGGATCTGCTCACCCCCCCTTGGAGGGAGAATAACTCGATGCTCATTGGATCTACCCCACGACCAAATATTTCAATCAACCAGTAGGACTACATGCAATTAGATGTAAAAATGTAAATATTTAAAAGAAATCACAGCAAAGATAAAAGAAAGAAGTTACATGAGATCAGATGGATAATCAGCTCACTGAAATGCACATCATGAGATCATACAGTTACCAAAATTGGAACCTCAATCCAATTCTAACCTTCTAAATATTCTAAACAAAAAGATTACTTAATCTGTAAAAGAGATACACTCTGCATAAAATAAAGCAATACCTGTTGCCCAGAAAAGTAATGTTTTTAGGTACTAAAGTCTTGGAGACAAGTTTCCCATGGTCTACATGGAATCTATGAATTTGAAACTATTTACCTACAAATGTATACCCTATCTCTATACCTTTTAAATGAATAAAAGACTCAAAATTAATCTCTCCTCCCTCTCTGCTACTGTACATTTTTTGCTCTCTATAATGGCATTTCCACAGATGGCCTTGTTTCCAAGAAAGAATCATACCCTGAGTATTTGAGGGCTGCTCCTGTCCAGGCTGTACACTGCATTTACATGGACTATGGTGAGTGGTGCCCCTGGGGCTATACAATGCAGCTTGCCTACAGAAAGCACTCAGTCAACGTTTTCTTTGTTATCTCAACATGGTAGATACAGAGAGGAAGTAAATGTAATGGTTAAGCACATGGTTACTGCCCAGATGTGAATTCTGACTCTTCTACTTGCTCACCTGGGCAAGTTACCTAACCTCTTTACATCTCTGTTCCTCACCCATGCTATAGAGATAGTTAAATTATATACCTAATAGGATTAAATACACTTATACATATAAAGAACTTAGAACAGCCCCAGCACAAATACTCTGCACTGGTATTAATAGACATTATCCCAAATGCAGAAAATATCCAAGCAGACTTCTATTTTAATGGTCTTAACGGGATATTCATACTGTTACACTGTTCCTAAAAAGCAACTTTTGGATAAGAATACTGCCATGACACAATGCTAATGGCAGTCTGTATTTCTAAAAGAATATAGTAAGAGTAGGGAAGGAGATTAACCATGTTGATCACCTACTATATGTCAGGCATGGAGAGGATACTTCATGCATTCAATCTCACTTATTCCTCACAACTGTCCTATAAGAGGGGTATTCTCCATGCCCTAGAACAGTCTGTGAGTGCAAACTGTATCACATCCTCAGTAATCATCAGTCGGCCATCAGTTAATACAGAATACAGCCCCTACAAAACTCCTCTATATACCTCTCTCCATTTACAAGGATGTCACACATGGCTAGTGCACAAAACCCATTGGTTAGACACTTCTTGGCATCTGCCACATATCACTGCCCCTTCTGCTTGGCATAGATCACTAAGGAATGGTTGCCTATTCTGCTGACTGCTTCTACATCTACCCAGCACTGCCTCTTTGCTGGGCAGTGTCCTTTCTGCTATGTGCCAATACACACACCAGGCACCACCACCACCGGCAGGCTTCCTTGGCATCTCCCTCTGCACACCAGTTACCCACCAAACTGGCAGTGCTGCCCCCTCTGTGTTGTTGTACTGTTGAAGCTCTAGGAGAAGGCTGGAGGAATATCTCCCTTCATTTGGAGTTATTGTACTCCCTCAGAAAAATAGCAAAACAGGAATGTGTGTGCCTTGATGACTCTCATTCCCCAAGAAAACACCTTTTTGGATTTTCTACATTCAGCCTCCTCTGTTTCCACAACCCAGGTAAGTGGGGACTAAGCCAGGGACGCACCTGAAATTGTAGGCTACGTCCCTCTGGATCCTGGGGTTCTACCACTGGTCTAGCCTACCAGGTATTTTACACTTTGAAAAACGTTTGAGGGCATCACAGTTGCTTTATTACTTAAAAAAAAGATTTCTCGGGGCGCCTGGGTGGCTCAGTCGGTTAAGCGTCCGACTTCAGCTCAGGTCACGATCTCACGGTCCGTGAGTTCGAGCCCCGCGTCGGGCTCTGGGCTGATAATGGCCCAGAGCCTGGAGCCTGCTTCCGATTCTGTGTCTCCCTCTCTCTCTGACCCTCCCCCGTTCCTGCTCTGCCTCTGTCTCAAAAATAAATAAACGTTAAAAATATATTTAAAAAAAAAAAAAAAAAAAAAAAAAAGATTTCTCCCTATTATATCTGTGTCTATAGTCAGGATAGAGAATATACAAATAAATGCTATATTTACCTAAGTGTTGCTGTATCCCATATTGTAAAAAATAATAGCATCCTCAGGGCCAGGGTAATATAAAGATTGTGTAATAAAGACAAAGCTGGGAATAATAAAGTATTGACTCTGAAAACAAATAGACCTGGGTTCTATTATAGCTCTGTGTGCCTTTGGATACATCACTTCACCTCACTTTCAACATCTATAAAACTAAAATAATAATATTAAACTTGTATAAAATCTGAGATATACAGTTAATGTGCATGAAATGCCTGACATATGGTAGTTGCTCAATAAATGGCTGTTTTTCTTCCTGTTATCACTGTGTAATTTTCTTTGGATATGGGCTTTAAGAGCTCTAGGTCATGAAAAGTGACAGGCAGCTAAATAACAATATTTGCTCCACAATTATTTGTTGAAGGTATCCTACCTGTAACCCCTGTGGTAGTTCAATGGAGTATACAGTGGAGAACAAGATCAACAAGGTTCCTTTCACAGAGCCTTCATTCTAGGTGGGAAGATATAAAATAAGTAAACTAAGGAGTAAGTGATAGTATTACAAACTGTTATTAATACTCTAAAGTAAATGAATAAAAGAGGCTAGGAATACAGAATGGGACATCTGTAAAAAGTGTTAAGCACAGGAGTGAAATTACCTAATTGATATTTCTACCAGATCATTGTGACAGTTTGGGACAACTAGATTGGAAGGTTACAAATGTGAGAATAAGCAAATAAAATCACTGTGCTCTACTACAAGAGGGCAACATATGGCAACCTTGATTGACTTCAAAATAGTCTTCAAAATGATAAATTAATTTCTGTGTGTAAGAGGTGTGCAGATTCTTAGGGTGAAAAAAAATGTTCTTTATCATGGGTACTGGTAAGTTAATGAAACAGTTCCCATCTCCAGCCTGAACCATGGGGTAATATAACAAAAGACTCCAAAGTCGCAGATGAAGGAAGGTTGTGCCAAATTTGAAATAAAGAGATTTAGAAAGCTGCCAGCAGGCTCAGGGCACAGGTTTCAGATGGCGCAGGAGGGGAAGATAGTGAGCAATGCCAGCTAGGTCTTTCTGTAAGGAAGGAGCCAAGAACCAGCTCTTACCAGAAAGCTGAGCTTGGCCATTCATTTTCCATTAGTACCATGTAAGTCTCTCCATCTCAGGGACAATTTGACAGAATCTGAGAAGGCTCTCATTGTCTGTGAGCTGGGCTTTTGTGAGAGAGATGTGGCAGAGAAAACTATGTTAGATCCGGGAATGTGTATCCAACCACACGCACGTATATATGTGATACACACATACAATCAACTTAACTCAGTTCAATTTTGATCCCCTCCCTTATTACAGTATAATAATTCAATATATGCATATATTGTGAAATGATCACCACAAAAAGTTTAGTTAACACCCACCACTTCACATACCCACAAATTTCTTTTTCTTGTGATGAGACCCTTTAGGATCTACTCTCTTAGCAATTTTCAGACAAGCTCATTAGTTCTATAAATGATTTTTCTAAAATGCAAATTTCATACAAGAATAATATCATAGCCCATGAGAAAAGTTAACAGATGAGAGAGCCCCATCTCTCAATTTCTGGGATTATCAGTACTTAGAAAAAAAATTACATGTGTCTTTTCGACAGGATATTTCTGCATAATAATTTGTTAAGAGACTGGATTCTTTCAACAGATTAGGTTCAGTAAATGAGAAGGGACGTATGGGGCTGAATCTCAGAAGAGTGAAGCTTTGATAAGGGAATAGTAAGGAGAACGGGAAGGTGGGTAAGAATGACACATGAGCAATGATGTCCAGGCAGCACAGGCCCAGCTGGTGCCTAAAGGTCACAGACAAAAGGCAGAGACAGAGAAAGAAGGGACAGGGGATGCTGAAGACAAAGTTCACCTCTGTAATATTTTGTTCAGAAGCAGTCTATCTCTAGTGGATAAACAAGGTCTTGTTTTCTGTGGTGTCCATTTGTTTATTGTCTGTTTTCAGTAAGACAGTCGATCTAGACAGATAGAAGACAGACTCTATCTATTTTCTCACTCTACTGCCTTCCTCCTTCAGATGTAAGGAGCAATGAATAAAATATGTCCTTGAGAGGTCAAATCTAGACTGTAAAAAAAATACTGGAGAAAAAATTAAAAACTAAAGTAGTTTTAGCTTTTATGTAGTTCCTGTGAAATCACAAGCAAGAACTAGCGGCAGGTACTTGACAGAACATGAAGTCTTGTGCTCTGTGTTCTCTGCAGGAAGAGATGAGGTGATTCTTTGGACACTGATCAAAATTCCCTGCCTCCCTCAGGGTAGCTGAACATTGGAATGGCAGGAGCACTGCGCCATCTTGTGGGAAGACACAGGGCATCAGCACTCATTTGCAGACACTTTTTACTTTACACACACACACACACACACACACACACACACTTGCTTTTTCAAGGAAGACTTATGAACAAAACCCAAAGCTCAGTTGACAACTATAAAAACACCATCAATTAAAGATATCCTCTAGTAAGTTTCACAAAAAAATTAATGTATAAATGAAAATGTTTAGAATGTAATACCTCTCTAAATCCTTAAACTTTCAGAAAGAAATATAATAATAATATTTGAGAGTAAATGAATGTGTATTCTGTGCAACATAGGTGTATGGTCTAGGTACTCTCTGTGTATTAATATATGTTATCGCCACAACCACCCTATGAGATATGCCCATCATCTTCCCATTTTACGGTGAGGAAACTGAAAGACAGAGAGGTCCAGTAACTTCCCCAAAGTCACACAGCTGGTAGGTGGCACAGCAGGAATACAACTATAATCTTAAGCTCTTAAGCACCATGTTAGGCTGCTTCTCTGACACACGCAGTGTAGCACAGTGAGACTGGATCTCATTAAGCAAGCAAGGTAAGGGGATAAAAGACTTTGAAAACCATGTCCCTAGAGCACACAACTCTGATTTCAAATCACTTCCCCAAGCAGAAAAACAACTTCCTGAGCTTCCTATGAGCAGAACCTTTACAAAAAACAATGTTTTGAAAATCACATTTATAATAAAGTTCCCTTTTCAGAAACACGGAATTTGAAACTAACGGTCAAGATCCCTTGATGCTCCTGATCATTATATCATCACCATCACCATCATTACTGCTGCCATTGTCAAAACCATCATCATCATCATCATCATCATCATCATCATCATCATCTCTAGCATTTATGAAGTGTTTACTCTGTGTCTTGCACTGTATTCAATGTCTTCAGATTATGTGCATACAAACCCTTATTTTACAGATGAGGAAACTGAGGCCCAGCAAACTTGGGAGACTTGCCAAGACTCCATTAATAGTCAGTGGTGCAGCCTGAATCTATGGCCACACACAGCCCAGTGCATTTCCCTCTAAACCATGCACATCTCCCACTAGATGGAACAGTCATCAACAACTAACTTATGGAAGAATGATGGCATGTTTTCCATCTCCAACTATCTCATTAACACTAATTTTCTCCAAAAATGCTTTGTCATTCCTCTGAAAGCCATTATCTTCTTTCTTTTCCAGGAATGACATGTTGTCATTTTAGCTTGGTTACTTTTGATGCAGTATAATCTGATTTTGCCAGGAACCAGTTATTCTTCTTACATCTGTTTGATCATTCAGCAACTAATAGGCATTTTCCACAACTGCTGATATAAGAAAGACAAGAAAAAAATACAGCTTACCTTGCACACCCTGATTCATCTGAGCTGGGCACAATTCACATATCTTGAATTTGGAAAATGCGTAAGTCTCCAGATTTTCACCTCTCTTTATGAGAGAGGGGCTGGAGACTCAGACGCCAGAACGATCAGCCTGTGCGCAAAACTGCTTGGGGTAGTGGCCAGGTAGACTGGATGTAAGGGACAAGGGAGGTGGGAGGTCAGCACAGCACATATCCTTCCCCCAACTTCCAAGGAAGGAACAGTCTCTAACTCAGAAACACAATTGCTCTATGAAAATACATAAAACACCTTAAATTGTGAAAGTCAAGTCATGGTTTTCTTTATAGAAGTAAAAGCCTTTTTATTCAGAGAAAAATCAAAACCTACCAAGTCATATTTAAGTAATCTGTGTCCTTCCCACCCCAAACCCCAACATGTTAATCAGATTTGTGGCTCCAGCAACAGGACCACTTGGACTCCCTTGAAGAGATAAGCTATCTGGGATGAGAAGAGAACTTGCTGGAAATGCAAGATAAATAAAAGTAGATTGGAGCCTATCTGCCAGGAACCACACTTTTTCCCCAGCCATTTGCAGGGGAAGAGCTAGAGAAGTAGGTTGCTATGCCATTATAGGTCATTTTCTCTCCTGAGCTGTGCCACCCCATGCTCCTTTTTCATTCCAATTGCTGCATTTCCAGAGGATCATACTGCCATTTTTCTCCTCCCTGTCTAACACCAATCGCACTTCTGGGCTGTTGTTCTCACCGTTGATGGTGTTAATCTCCATAGGAACCAATGTGACTCGGAGGGTCAATGTGTGCTTGGCAAGTCTTCTTACAATCATTGCCAGCATGTTACCAGCAATGACAGCATAATCCACAGTGATCACATTTTTGTTTTGTGAATTTGCCCATGAGTCATGCAGTTTAAAGGCAACAGGCTCAAAGGAAATCTTAGCTTAGCACTTTGGAGTAAATCCTATCACAGCCACCTTCTATGCAAGCTGCATTCCAACATCCCTCATTTCATTTGTCATGGAGTCCACTCCTTGCTAAGGAATGAGGCTTTCTTGGATTTTTCTCTGTATTCATTATCCTAGTCTGGGGTCATTAATTCTATCTATAGATAATAAGAGCTCTTTAATAGAAATAGCAATGGTGATAGAACTAATGGCTCTCCTTTTCATTACAACAATCTCATTTTTCTGTTGTCATTGCTTTCATCTGATAACATGAAATCTGCCCTGTGGCTTTCTACAAGATGACTCCAATGAAAGAAAGCTGTTTGGTCAATTGAGGAGTGTCTCACAAGTTTGTGTGGCCAAAGGCAAATTTGAGATTACCTAATCCAACCCGAGACCCATGCAGGTGTCCAATAGATGTATCCAGAATCTTTTTGATTAGGGCAAAGGAAATAGAGTCTTCCTCTCCTTCTCAAGGTACACCATCCAATGGTGGGTTGCTCTAATTATCAGAAAGCCCTTTCTAATATTGAGCTAAATCTGCCCTCTGTAACATTTACCCACATATTATCGTTCTTCTCTCTGGGGAAACACAAAACATACTCTTCCCTTTGTATTTCCACTTTCTCTCTACCAGGGTCCTCTTAATACCCAACCCTTCCTGAGCAGACATTAGGACTCACCACATGTTTTTCATGTGTCTATATCCTCCATCATGTGAGTTTCTTAAGGACAAAAAGTATGTCTCACTCTTCTTTGGGTAGCGAGTGCCAACATTCGATGACCCCCATTCCTGCAGTTCACACTGGCTTTTATTTCTCCTGTGGTCATGCTAATTCAGGCTAAACATTTTTGACTCCTTCAACTATTCCTCAAGTCAGCAAGCATATATTGCTTCTTCCTGCTTCCTCCTGCTAAAAGGAGCACTAATGGCCAGCCAGAAAGAGGGTGGACTGAAACATATAATGCCTCTGTGACAAAAACTATACTTTCAAAAATCATGTTATGCGGTGAGGGTAATGAAGTAGTTCAAAAATTCTATAAAGGATGCTCTAGGTCCTTCAAATAGCCTTGAAATTCTACAATAAATGAGAATTTTACAACAGGAAAAGACTATAGACATCACTTCATCCAATCAGTACCCAGGAGTACATAGGGACCCAAGAATCAAAGTGAATTGCCCAAGGTCACAGAGCCTGTTACTGGCAGAGCTAAGACTGAAAACTGTCTTTTTTGTGTATCATTTTTCTTTACAATACACCACACTAACTCAAAGGGAATATCATGCCAAGCACTGTGTATGCTCTTGAATAGTTAACTTGTGATTTTTAACATGGAAAGTACCTTCTTAAATCTTGAAACCTAAATTTTAGCACTCTCCTCCTGTTAGCATTTATGAGTTACTAAATATTCTGACAGGGTTTTAAGTCTTACATCTACTGTCCCTGGCAATCTTAGTTTTGATCTGAGAAGACAAAGATCATGGCAATACAGAATCTCCAGAATCTTCTTTGTGCTTATCATATGCCTGCACTTAACACAGTGCCTAGCAAATGCTAGACATTTAAACAATGTTTGCTCACTGAGTAATAACTTTGTAATTATTCATTAATAAATTCAGAATGAAAGTTCAAATGCAGGCTAAATTCCCCAACCATTTGACCTATTTCCTATTTCTAGGCTGAATGCCCAATAATCAATTGATTTATGATCATGGAACTTAAACACTAATGTTTATTCAAACAAAACATAATTTAAAACTCAAAGATGCTTAAAAGTATATATACATACAAGAATATTCCAACTTGCAAATGGGTGGCATTGTAAGAGACACCTACACTAGGGATTAGAATCTGAAACATATATTCTCAAGAAGTACAAGAAGAGAGAAAAAGAGAAGAAAAGAGATAAAAATAAAATACTGTTTCCATTAAAAAGTGACTGATATGACATTCCCTTTGTGTTGGTGAGGTACGTTATAAAGAACATGATGTGGAGTAAAAGGACCTGTTTCCATTTCTGCTCTGCCAGTAATGGCGTCTATGACCCTGGGTTAAATAGATTCCCAAGCCTGAGAAATAAGACGCCATTTATGATACTGTTCATAAAGGGAAACATCAGTCCAACATTGGAACCCAGGGCACTGGGAACCCAAATCTCAGTTCCTAAAACAGCCACTTGACAGGTGAGAAGGAAATTTGTTCCACACTCTGCAAATGAAAGAAAGTTCCCATTAACCCTGAACCCAGCACCCACTGACATTTCTACCCAAGCCATTCTACCAAGGTATAGTAGAAACTTTTTCATCCAATGCAATCAAGAAAATTAAGTGCAAAATTTGGCTCAAGCAGAAAACTATGTAAAAAATACATACCTTAAATATTTTATTTAAACTTCAAACATGAAAGTGCGCATTCATGTGTCCATCTCTGATATATAACAAAGCAGCCACTGCCTGAATTTCCTCAAAGTTATTTTTATTTAAACCACTCTCAAAATGCCTCCTTTACAACTGGTGGTTTGGGTTTTAAGACACTTGAAGCAATCTAACTGTTGATTTTTATATTTAATTGTACTCCAGTCTTTCAAAAATATATCATTATTTTTCAAAGAAACAACTCTCCTTTTAGCCTCATGATTTATATACAATATATTATTATAATATTGCATAATTTCAGGTATGATGAACAAAGATTTGGGATGGATTTGGACATGAACAACTGGTTCTCAACCCCTGAGAGAAGGATGTGGGCAGACCACCGGAGAGCCTACCACCCAGAAGTGCCCAGCCAAGCATCTGTATAGCACACATAGTACCAGTACCAGTTCATCTAGTAAATCAGTTTTCAAAAGTTCCTATTGCACTTATATGAATGAAGCCTTTATGAGTCTCAGAGGACAACAGTACTGATTGCTAACCCCCTCTCCAAACTTTCCACTGACTATATTTTGATAGGACCACCTGTATTAGTTTTCTAGAGCTGCCCTAACAAATTATCACAGGCTGAGTTGCTTAAACCAATAGAAATGTATTCTCTCAGAGTTCTGGACGCCCAAATCAAGGTGTCAACAGGACTATGCTTCCTCCAAAGGCTCTAGGAAAGATTCCTCCTTGCCTCTCTTAACTTTTGTTTTCCTACCAATCCTTAGAATTCCTCAGCCTATGACACCATAAATTTAATCTCTGCCTCCGTCTTCACATGGGCATCTTCCCTCTGTGCTCATGAATCTTCACATGGCCTTCTTATAAGGACATTCCTGTCAGTGGATTTAGGTTTTGTCCTAATATCATATGACTTTATTTTAGCTTCATTAATGACATCTGCATAGACTCTATTTCCAAAAAAAAAGTTTACATCCCTAGGTCCCTGGTGGACATGACTTTTTGGTGGACACTATTCACCCTATTACAACACATAATAACCAGCCCTCACCTCTAACTAGGCCTCAAACATGCTATTTCGTCTTCTAGAAATTCCCCTCCTCCATTCTTTAACATAGTAAATTCATACATCCTTCATTCAATATTCCATTCATATGTCACCTCCTCTTAACTTCTCCCCCAGTTGGATTAGGTACCCTTCATGGCTTGCTCCCTCAGAGCCCAGTCATTGCCTTCCTAATATCATTCATTCCCTGATACTAACATTGTCTGTTTTCCTTTTCTGTCTCCATCACCATAGCTACTTATTCAACAACTACTGATTGACCACTTGAAGTGCCTCTCCCATGCTAGGGTTGGGGACACAATAAAGGCTAAGACAGAAGTCTCTGCTTTTTGAAGGGTTGAATGCTTCAAATATTTAAAAGTAAGGAGCATATATTTGATTTTGATCTCCAGAGCCTAGCATGTTATCAGATATACATTATGCACTCAATAAACATCTGTTGAATGAATTAATGAGTAAAAATTTCAGAGGGCAAAGCAAATACTAATGGGTAGAGTGGGGCTGTGGGAGGTCTGAGTACATGGATATTTGCCTGGAGTAAAAATTTTCAGGTAACTCAAGATATAACTTAAAAAATGTGCTGCCTCCTTTTTACTTAAAGTGTTCAGGCAAAAATGCATCAATGGGAGGGAGGTTGGACTATGTAGCTTCTAAGGTACCTTCCAACCCTAAGATTTCCTTCATTCTCTGATAGATCAAATGATGGAGAGATAATTTATTTCTTAATTTTTTTTCTTTTTTCTAAACAGATTCCAAATGCTTACAGTGTACCAGGCATGACATTAAACACTTTATCCCTAATGTTAATTAAATATTCACAATTCATACAAAGCAAGTAAAATAGTAGAAGAGGTCACAACTATTCACCAAAATGGTGTCTTCTCTTTTCCCTGGACACAGAGCTACATTACATTCCCCACTCTCTCTTGTGGCTAGGAGTAACCATATGCTGCAATCTCACCAAAGGGATATAAATGGAAATGATTTGTGATACTTCCAGGCCTGGCCCCGAAATATCCCCAAGGTTTGCTCCTACATTCTCTTTTCACCTTCTAGCATGTTGGAATGGAGGTAAATTCTAAATCATGCATTCTCTTTTTTTTTTTTTTCATTTTACTTTTATTTATTTATTTATTTATTTATTTATTTATTTATTCCTAATAGGAAATTTATTGTCAAATTGGTTTCCATACAACATCCAGGGTTCATCCCAACAGGTTCTCAAAGGGGGCAATATTGTTCCCAAGAAGTGAAAAGAGCTGTTTGGGGAGCAAAAAAAATCTTAGATATTAAAATACTTGGGGCTCTTCAAAGCTCAACCCTGACTCATAAAATCTCCTAGTATTTAATCTATCTCATTAGGGAGAATTTAAATTAAATTAAATTGAATTGAATTAAATTAAATTAATTTTAATTAATTAGGTTTAATTAATTTAATTTTTCTCCTTGGGAAAAATTAAAAAACACTTGATAAATACTGCTCTACAGCAATCTTGGAAGCTACATATTAAAGACAGTGGGGGCATGGGCACTGGGTGGCTCAGTTGGTAAGCATTCGACTTCAGCTCAGGTCATGATCTCCTGGTTCCTGAGCTTGAGCCCCACACTGAGCCCTCAGCTGTCAGTACAGAGTCTATTCCAGATCCTCCGTCCCACCCCCCTCTCTCTCTAACAAATAAACATTCAAAAAAAAAAAAAAAAAAAGATGATATAACTTCCATCAGCCTGAGCTTCTGAATGACCAACTGAAGGAGAGGCACCTTTGTTACTACCAAATATTATTAGTGAATGAAAATCAAATTTCTATTGTGTTTGAACCATTACACATTCTGAATTCTAACTGATGCAGCAGTTAAACCATCCTAACTATTATAACTACTATCTTACCCATTTTACACATGAGGAAAATGGAGTTCAAAGAGCACAAGTCCAAGGCCAAGACTACTGGTAAATGTTAGAGTACAGACCTGAATCTGTTTGATTCTAAAGTCTGAGCTATTGATCCTTATGCTCTGTTGCTTACCCAGCTGTCAAAAGCTACATGTTTCCACTCTGTAAGATGACTTCCAATTGAATTTACTGAAGAATGCTAAATGCAACCTCTAGTTTAAGGATTAAAATTATACTGGTTTTAGTTATACCACTTTTTAGGCATCTACAGCTATAAAGGCTTTCAGAAATCATAACTTTAATTCATGATTACAAAGTTGTGCTGCTGCAAGTCTCTTATAACTGAATGTACACAATAATGAGACATGAAAGGTAGAATGTGAAAATAAATTAATATTTCTCTTTAAAGACACAAAAGCAAGATGCATCAGGTCTAGATGAAATCCACAAAAATTTCAAGTACAAATGAGTAACTGTCAAAAGGCCATGGAATTTGCTTTCATATGCATTACAAAATATCAAAGTTTTCCCAACTGAAAATGCAAAGTCAGGGTAAAGAGTTCATGAAAATCCTATCAGAAATTATTTCAGAAATTTTGCTCTTGTAAATGCTTAGATCTTACAAGCATCGTATTCCAGATAATATAAGATCATATTCCAGACAATGATGAACTTTGTCCTAAAGTTGTGACTCTATAGTTTTCCCATAGAAATTGCATATGATGTGCCCATGTGGAAACTACTTAACTTGCACTGTCTGCAAAAAAAGTATTAGCAATTCACATAGAAGGTGTTAGGAGCCTTTCATTATCTTTGTAGGCTCACACAACTTTAATGCAGTGTAGGTCTTAGAATCCCTGAATTTAAAAAAAAGACAATAATAAAAAAAACTGTTGGCTAACGAAGTCTACTGTGGTGATGGATGGGAAGAGCATTGCTCAAATCTTTTTAATTCTCAATATGAGTTTTATTGTGTGCCCTTTTCTGATGGTCTTTAGATACACAATTGAATAGTACTCTCTGGAGAATTTCCCTCCTTTTTGCTTCCTTTTATTCCACTGCTACTTAAATAAGTTAATTTACTGCTCTGAGACTTAAATGCATCACATTCCAACCTGAAATACAGTAAATGTGAAAAAAAAAAATGGAACTATTGAATGGTAGATGGAGATTATAGGCTCTTTTAGGTGAAGGTTGGGAAAGGAATTGTCTTTTATTCTTATATATTTAAAAGGGAGCTACAGCTTTGGAACACATTTCCAGATGCAAAATTAACATCATAGAGAAACACCAGGTTCACACTTTTTATATTTAATGCCAACTCTTCTGTATGCTGTGAGTAGCCCTACCTTTTAGCATTTAAGAGATAAAACTCTGCATTAAATTTTCCAATTATTACCTGTCTGGTACAGTTGCAACAGGACCATATCAAGTATTTGAGTTTTACTAGGGAAACGTAATTACAGTTTGAAAAATAGTAGAAAATGCATTCCTATCACATCCTTAGTGGCAGTTTATATGCTAAAAAGAAAAACGCTTAGGGCCTAATTCATAAGCGCTTTATGCTTCATTTACATTTTCTGTGCAGTTTACTTGGAAAAAAGCATAATGCATGTTTTTCAAGTAAAATATGCCATTTTGGGATTCATTCAACTTGCTTTCCATTGTCCTCATCGAGGGCCAACCATTCTTTTCTACAATCCTAAAGGGCACCAGTAAATGAAATGGGTGGAAAGACCTCAATATTAACTAGAAGAAATGCCTAAAACTGTTGTACAGATTATTTAGAAAATTTAGAGCCGTCTCCAGCAGTCAAATCTTGGAAAGCCTATTGTGTTCTTGCTATGCAGGCTGTTTTCCAAGCCCTTTGTATAGGATATTGAACAAATTACATGACAATACAGATATTTCTAAGGGCTGCTCAGAATTCACAACAAGATCCTGACCACTTCCCAGCCAATCCATATTCTTTTACTTACTTCAGTGTTTCTTAAAATGTGGCCTGTGGGTTAACAAGCATCAAAATCAACTGAGATTCCTGTTTAAAATAGGATTTCTCAGTCTTCACAACACTGATTCAAAATTTTGGAGGGTGTAGAACTGGAATTTGAATTTTACAAGTTACTCAGGGGAGATGAGAGAGAGAGAGAGAGAGAGAGAGAGAGAGATCTTATGAAGATAGGCATCAGGTTTAAGACCTCATCACTGTGTTTTGGACAAAGGCAATCAAGAGAGAGTTCACTTTTAGGTAGGGCTAACACACTCTTATTTAGTGACCAACAATTTTTTTAAATTTTTTTAATGTTTATTTTTGAGAAAGGGAGAGACAGAGCATGAGCAGGGGAAGGGCAGAGAGAGGGAGACACAGAATCTGAAGCAGGTTCCAGGCTCCAAGCTGTCAGCACAGAGCCTGATGCAGGGCCCAACTCATGAACCGTGAGTTCGTGACCTGAGCCAAAGTTGGACACTTAACCAACTGAGCCACCCAAGCACTCCAATGACCAACAATTTATTAAACCAAGTTTACCAGCTGATATAAGATCAACATGGGAGGGGGTGAAAATCGTACTTGTAAGAAGCCTCAATTTGAAACTAAGTACAAGGTCATAAACTGTGAGGGTTCAATACGAGACCCTCAGTCTTTCTTGCTTCTACTATTTTCTAGGCTCTCCAAAATTGGAGAAGAAAGAGCCAGGACCAAAAAGCATTTCTCACAATGTTCACTGATGCACTGTAAAATGAATATTGTTGACAATCTACCAGTTACTTATTCTACACACCATCAAAACTATCAGGCTGGGGCACCTGCATGGTTCAGTGGTTAAGTGTCTGACTCTTGATATAGGCTCAGGTCATGATCTCAAGGTCTGTGAGATCGAGCCCCACGTTGGGTTCCATGCTGAGTATGGAGCCTACTTGTGATTCTCTACTTCTCTTTCTGCCTCCTCCTTTTGCCTCTCTCTCTCTCTCTCTCTCTCTCTCTCTCTCTCTCTCTCTCTCTCTCTCAAAATAAATAAATAGGAGAGACTGGGTGGCTCAGTCAGTTAAGCGGCCGACTTCGGCTCAGGTCACGATCTCGCGGTCCGTGAGTTCAAGCCCCGCGTCGGGCTCTGTGCAGACAGCTCAGAGCCTGGAGCCTGTTTCAGATTCTGTGTCTCCCTCTCTCTGACCCTCCCCCATTCATGCTCTGTCTCTCTCTGTCTCAAAAATAAATAAACGTAAAAAAAAAATTTTTTTTAATAAATAAAAAATAAATAAATAAATAAATAAATAAACTTATAAAAAAAACACTAGGCCAAAATTTTCTTCCCCCACTGAATTCACTGAACTTATTGGGTGGTTCTGGCATCATGTTGAGACTACCACATCCTGATAACAGGGAAAATTGGGGGCCCAACATAACTGTTCCAAAAAGGAGATGTCTCTGTCATTATAGAGTAACAGTTGTAGGACATTTAGTGAAAGAAGGCCACAGAGCTTCTCAAGTTTGGCTAAGTCTACTCCAGGTTAAAGTGGCAAACTTAATATATCCTTGATGGATAAAAGAAAAATCAAATGTGGTAGAAATCCCTAAGTGTCACCTACATCTGGTTTTTCTCTTTCTTGACACATAGGAAGATTATACTTCCATGCCCAGGTAAGCAGAAGTAATATGTGTCACTTCTAAGGCAAAACACTGAATTGCCAGTATAAACTCCCCGGCACAGACCATCCCTGCTCCGTTGACCATGGAGACGCATGATTTCCAATGGTGCAGTCATAGGATGGTGACCATTCATCATCCTAGAGTAGACCACTGAGTCACCCCAGAGACTGACCTGAATTTGTAGGCATTTTTGTAAGCAAGAAACAAACTTTCCTTGTGTTAAGCCACTGAGATATAAGGGTTGTTTGTCACCAGCAGAACTTATCCTACCCTGATTAACACAACACAGTCTGGTATATAAAGATCAATATACCTACATGTTAACTTTAGCAAACAGAACACTCTGGACCAATACCTGGTAGAAAAGCCATGACGACCAAACAGCTCCTTCTCAATGAACATTTCATCTTCATGTTCTGAAATAGCATCAGTCTGCAGGTGGCAATGAAATACTTTGAAACCTTTTTTTGGGTCGGAAAGAAGGCTTTTAGGATCCAATTCAGAAGAGATTATTTTGAGGATCAAATGAGATGATGTATGCCAAAGTGTTGTGTTTATTGCACAAAACTATACAAACAGGAATTTGACAAAGTTAACCCATTTAAATTATACTTAAGATAACACAGATTTTAAAGTAAGCACTCTATCATTTGCTGCCTGTTGGATGGTTTTTTATTTTGATATTTAAAATAGAATAGGGGCACCTGGATGGCTCAGTCAGTTAAGCGTCTGACTTCGGCTCAGGTCATGATCTCACAGTCCATGAGTTTGAGCCCCGCATCAGGCTCTGTGCTGGCAGCTCAGAGCCTGGAGCTTGTTTCAGATTCTGTGTCTCCCTCTCTCTCTGACCCTCCCCCATTCATGTTCTATCTCTCTCTGTCTCAAAAATAAATAATTTAAAAAATAAATAAAATAAAATAAAGTTTGTTGGATAAAAGATGTTATAAAATCAGGGTTATATTTTCTATTTTGCCACTCATCTACATTTATAGTCATGCCTTCTTTTTTTTCTAAGATATGTCTATTAAGCACTTGCTGGAAGCACAATAGGAAATGCTGTGAGAAGTAGGAAAGTGAAGAAAGTATTCTTTATGGGCCTCCAATTTCATCATCTGTGCAATACAATTAACAGCTTCTAATCTCCCTCAGGTTTCCACCCAGAAATAAAAGTGCTATCATTTCTATTAAGTGCTATCTTCGGAAAAAGGTCTCTTAACAATGGGTTTAGTGGTATCTTTAAAATTCAATTTTTATCCATGTAAATTTTTTTGAATGAGGTTGTTTTTCTTTTGAGAAGTGGTAGGGATTAATTAAGCATTGATATGTGGATAAGAAAAGGTTAATAGAAATATTAAAATTCTTCACTCACTACCATAGCTCTAAAAAAAAAACAGGAGGGGAGAGGAAAAGAGAAGACTTTTTCTTAGGCTTTTCCAAGAGAGAAAAACTATTATACTGTTTTCTTCTGTGTCAGTTTGCCCTAAAGGGATGCTGTTTCCTGAGCTTAATAGGGCCCTATTTCTTCTTAGCCCTTACAGTCTATTAATTACTGTGGCGGGTGCTTAGAGACATCGCAGCAATCATTTGTAAGATGATAGGAGCCTTCGTCATTCTGAAATGTGGGTTTTAGCCATCTAAAATTACTCAAATGAAACAGATGTTGCAAATGTGAGTCCTTATTAGAATGTTTTCTTCTCATTACCCAGCAGAAAGCTGTGTTCCTCACACTCCAGGCACATACAGAGGGACTGCCTAAGAAAGCTTGGGCTGTGCCTGCTCCCCGTGTCTCTTCCTATAAGACCTATAGGCACCCAAGGAGCTCTGGTTTGTGTCACTGACACAACACAAAAAACCAGACCAGTGGCAGCCCACCAAGAACCAAGAACAAGAATTGCCAAATATACTCAGTACCCAGCCCCTACTACATGTTTTTCAAGGTAAATTCCCTGACCTACTTTTGCAACCAGGAAGCTAGTGATACACAAGGCTATTTAATGAAGAATTGGGGGAAACTGAGCCTTTAAGCATGTTGCTACCCCCATATGGTTGTTGTCTGTACAGTGGAACTTTCTTCTATTTGTGGTGAGTAGGTCTCTTTATGGCAAAAAGAAAAAGAAAGCTATCTGGAGACACATCCTAATAAATGATACATACCATTTCCCTTCTCTCCTATCTCTATCCCCCTGGCATGTATGCTTCATATTCCAGAATTAATTCACTCAATACTGAATGTTTACTGTGTACTGGGCATTATTCTGGTTGCTGCAGAAACAGCAGTGAAAAAGACAAAGTCCCAGTTCCCACGGAGCGAATACTCTAGTGGCAGACAGACAGTTCTAAAAACAGATATGTAATATAATGTTGGGTATAAACATGCTTGGAAGGCTATAAAGCAGGGTAAAAAGAAAGGATTACAAATGGCTCCAATTTTCAATAGGATACTTGAGAAAAGCCTGACTAAAGAGGTAATCTGAAAGAGACAAAGAAATAAATGAAGTGAGGAAATAAGCCATGGGAAAATCTGGAATGAGAATTCCAGGCAGAGGAACAGCATTTGTGAAGCATTTCAGGGTAGAAGTGAGAAATCAGCAAAAAGAGTCTTGGAATAAAATAGTAGCATATGAGGTAGAAGGCCAAAAAAAAAGGAAAGGTGGTATTCTGATAACCAATTAGAAAAAGTGCTTCAAAAAGGAGTATCAGTAACTACTGATACTGGTACATAAAAAAATGAAGAGTCAAAATTGACTGCAGCGTTTAGCAACATGGAGGTCATGGGTGACTAGACAAGAGCAGTTTTGCTAGAGTGGTGAGGATAAAAGCTTGACTGGAGAGGGTCCAAGAGAGAACCAGCAGGAGAGAATGGGCAGATAAACCCTAAGAAGAATTTTGCTATGAAAGAAAGCAGAGACTGGGAGGTGTGTTTGCCCAGGTCCTCCACATAGCACACTACAAGCCCAGATTAAATGTGTAAAAGATTTTACTAAGGGGGATGCCTATGTGAAAAGAGAGAAGGAGCTGAAAGAGAAAGGGAGAGCAGTCAGACAATAGAAGTCTGATGCCTGGTGAAAGAAAGAGGAAGAGAGTGTCAAGTGGAAGCATCCTAGACTGATATGCAGTCCAGGGAAGTTCAACAAAGCCATCAGTTCTTGAGCCAGAGTTGGACAACAAAGGAGTCCTATGTCTACCAAGTAGGGAGCTGTATTACTATCCCTGCCGAACTTGGTCACTGGTAGGGAGGAGCCTTCAAAAAGCACCACCTCAGTACAAAGGCAGGATAGGCTCAGCAACTGGAGCCCTCAGTCAAGAACACTCCCTTTAGTAGGACATCTGCAGGCACATTCTCAAGACTGCCACAAAAGATAATAGAGAAAATGAAGGATCGAGAAAGAATTCTTTGAGGATGGCAGATGGCCCATTTAAGAGGCTCATAATGAAGCAGAAGAGAGAAGAGCAATTGCAGAAGCAACTACATGACTGGAGGGTGTGGCCTTAGCTGAGGCTATACCACAGGAAGGGAAATGGAGTCTACAATAGAGATTCAGTGGATTGATGAATTTCTGGGTAAAAGAATGATATCTTGATTCCTTATACTTCCTCAGGGAAGTCAGAGTCAAGGTCATCAGCCAAGAGTGAGGAGTATGGAGGGTATAATAAAAGTTTGAGGAGACCTATGAATATGTATGTAGACATAAAATATGCTAATGAATTATTTGTTATAATAGAAAAACACTCACGTTATAATATTTAAGAAACAACGCACTTCAAAAATTGTATCAATTATATCAAAATTATATAAAAGTGATGCTTAGAAAAAAGACTAAAATATAGGAATATATTAACACATTTATACAGTGAAACTATGAGTAAATATTTTTAAATTTTAGTCAAACTTACAGCATAAGTATTTTCTTAAACTCTCAGGTGAGTCTACTGTACAGCCAGAAGAGAGAACCAGTATGCTAAAAGAGTGAAAAAAAGGAAAGAATTCATTCCAATAATTCATTTTTTGTGATAGACTTAAGTTGGGTCTTAAGTAGGATTTCAGCTGAGAAAATAGAGCAAAGGGGGAATGATTCTAAGGCTGGGGGGAAAACATGAAGATGAAAAACAAAAAAACAAACAAAGCCTCCCAGAGAGCAACATGAATGTTAAACTTAGCATATACTGAATATTCCTTGAGGTTAAGATGCCAATTCAAGTTGGGTATAATGGTAGGTATGTGTGTAGAAAGGGGTCAGATTACCAATGGGATATTCAACCTATTCCAGGCAATGGGAACCACTGCAAGTATTTAATGATAGGGACGACAAGTTTATAAGGCCAAGTGACCTTTTGGAAAGTCACAAAATTAAACATCAACTAGAATTTTGATCCTGTGAAGTCATGGGGAGTCTTGTCTAGATTATCTTTCATTTAATAAAACCGTATCTTGTCTGTCTCACTAACTGAGCATCTGAAGAGATTTCTTAATAGCTCTTCATTTTGAATCATTTTCTTAACATAATTAATTGAATTGAAGTAACATACTAGAAGTAGATGGGGTCAATGATCCTGTATGCAAAGTGTCTCTAGGTGCAACTGACTTTATTAACTATTGTTAAAATGTGTGCTTCTGGCTTATAATTACCGACTCACTTTATGTCATTGATGAAAACATATAAAACACCCAGTTTTAAAACACACATATTTCTGTGCCGTCAAATACTTTTTAGCTCTACTGAAGACCAATCATGGTTCAAGTAATCTCAACCTGGAAAAATCCACAATTTATATCATACCTTTAAGAAAGATTTTCAGTATTTGCATAGAATTTACCTTCCTGCTTATAATTACTTTTCATCAATATTAGGTCATTTTGCATTTTCTTTGAATATGTATATCATAATGAAAGAGAGTATGTAGACTGTCATACTCTATGGGAAAGAAGAAATAATCTTGCTATTCCTGCTTGCCCCAGTAAATCCAGAGTGAATTATGTGTAAATAAATAAAATAGGAATTTATTTATTTGGATAAAATGGGAATTGATCATATGTGATGGACCATGAGGACTGTGTTCTATCTCCATAATCTAGAATATGAAGGAAAGAAGGACTCAGATTCCCTTGCAAAAGATTTAGATTCAAGGGACCCTATAGAATTTTTTTTTTTCAGTTTAACATGCAGCAGGTGACCATGGAAGGCACTTTACATCTCCACATCAGAGCTCTGAGTATAATGAAAAAGAATTCTACTTTGAGCTCAGTTATTCATGAATGTTATAAAAACAGTAGGTCATCTAATAAAGCCTACCTATTGTTACTGTCCTGCTTTTGTGATATATCTAAAAGCACTGTTATTGTTTTTCTTAATGGGTGTTTTTTTTTTTAATTCCAGTGTAGTTAACATAGTGTTATATTCGTTTAAGGTGTACAATACAGTGATTCAACAATTCCATGTATTATTCAGTACTTATCAACATAAATATATTCTTAATCCCCTTTGCCTATTTAATCCATCCCCCTACCCACCTCCCTTCTGATAACCATCTGCTTGTTCTCTATTATACTTCAGAGTCTGTTTTTGGTTTATCTCCTTTTTTTTTCCTTCATTCTGTTTCTTAAATTCCACATATAAGTGAAATCATATGGTATTTGACTTTCTCTGACTGGCTTATTTCACTTAGCATTACACTCTTTAGGTCCATCCATATTGTTGCTAACTGCAAGATTTCATTCTTTTCATGGCTGAGTAATATTTCATTGTATGTATGTGTCTATATATATACATACACATACATACATATGCCATAACTTCTTTATCCCTTCATCTATCAATGGAAACTTGGATTGCTTGTATAATTTGGTTATTGTAAATAATGCTGCAATAAACATGGGGTGCATGTATCCCTTTAATTAATGTTTTTGTATTTGGCGGGTAAATAGCCAGTAGTGTGATTACTGGATCATAGGGTAGTTCCGGTTTCAATTTTTTGAGGAACCTCCATACTGTCTTCCACAGTGGCTGAACCAGTTTGCATTCCAACCAAGAAAGCACGATGGTTCCTTTTTCTCCACATCCTTGCCAACACTTGCCATTTCTTGTGTTTTTCACTTTAGCCATTCTGACAGGTAAAAGGTGGTATCTCAATGTGGTTTTGATTTGCATTTTCCTGATGATGAATGATGTTGAGCATTTTTTCATGTGTCTGTGGCCCTTTTCATGTGTCTGTATGTCTTTTGGAGAAATGTCTGTTCATGTCTTCTATTTTTTAATTGGATTGTTTCTTGGATGTTGACTTATGTAATTTCTTTATATATTTTGGATAGTAACTCTTCATCAGATATGTCATTCATAAATATCTTCTTCCATTCAGTAGGATATCTTTTAGTTTCCTTGGTTGATTCCTTTGCTATGCAGAAGCTTTTTCATTTGATGCAGTCCCAAGATTTTATTTTTGTTCTTGTTTTCCTTGCCTCAGGAGAGATATCTAAAAATATGTTGTTATAGGCAATATCAGAGAAAACATTGCATGTGCTCTCTTCTAGGATTTTTATGGTTTCAGGTCTCCCATTCAGGTCCTTAACCCGTTTTGAGTTTATTTTTGTATATGGTTTAAGAAATATTTTTTATTACTGATTCAAATGTACTGTTGGTAATCAGTCTGTTCAAATTTTCTATTTCTTCCTGCTTCCATTTTGGTAAGTTATATGTTTCCAGAAATTTATCCATTTCTTCTAGGTTGTCCTGTTCTCTTATATATACTTTTTCACAATATTCTCTTACAATCCTTTGTATTTCTGTGGTGTTGGTTGTTATTTCTCCTCTTGTTTCTGATTTTATTTGAGTTCTCTCTCTCTCTCTCTCTCTCTCTCTCTCTCTCTCTCTCTCTCTCTAACGAGTCTGGCCACAGATGTATCAATTTGTTGATCTCTTCAAAGAACCAGCTCCTGGTTTCACTGAGCTATCCTATTAATTTTTAGTTTCAGTATCATTTATTTCTGCTGTAATCATTATTATTCTTTCCTTCTTCTGGATTAGAGTTTTGTTTGTTCTTTTTCCAGCTCATTTAGGTGGAAGGTTACATTGTTTATTTGAGATTTTTCTTGTTTCTTGAGGTAGTAGGCCTGTATTGCTATAAACTTCCCTCTTAGAACCAATTTTGCTGCATGTGAAAAATTTTTGGATCGTTGTGTTTTCAGTTTTGTCCGTGCATTTTTTTATTTTCCTCTTTGATTTCTTGGTTGGCTAACTCACTATTTAGAAGCATGTTATTTAACCTCCATTATTTGTACTCTTTCCAGATTTTGCCTTATGTTGGATTTCTAGTTTCATTGTGTTGTGGTCAGAAAAAAGGCACGGTGTAACTTGATCTTTTTGAAATTGTTGAGATTTTTTATGACCTAATATGTGCTCTATTCTGGAGAATGTTCCATGTGCACTTGAAAAGCATGTGTATTCTGCTGTTTCGGGATGGAATATCGTGAATGTGTTTGTTAAATCCATCTGGTCCAGGGTGTCATTCAAAGCCATGGTTTCCTTTTTGATATTCTGTTTAGATGATCTGTCCATTGATGTAAGTCAGGTGTTAAAGTCCCCTACTATTGTCGCATTACTATCGATTAGTTCCTTTATGTTTGTTATTAGCTGCCTTTTGTATTTGGGTGCTTTCATATTGGGTGCATAAATATTTACAATTGTTATGTCTTCTTCTTGGACTGTCCCCTTAATGATTATACAGTGTCCTTCTTTGTCTCTTGTTACAGTCTTCATTTTAAAGTTGACTTTGTCTGATGTAAGCATTGCTACCCTGGCTTTCTTTTCACATCCATTTGCATGATAAATATTTCTTTATCCTGTCACTTTCAATCTGCATGTGTCTTTAGGGCTTAAGTGAGTCTCTTGTAGGCAGCATATATATGGCTCCTGCTTTTTTTTTTTTTATCCATTCCATTACCTTCTGTCTTTTGATGGGAGAATTTAGTCCATTTACATTCAAAGTAATTACTGATGGGGAGTGCCTGGGTGGCCCAGTCAGTTAAGCGTCCAACTTCAGCTCAGGTCATGATCTTGCAGTTTGTGGGTTCGAACCCCACATCGGGCTCTGTGCTGACAGCTTGGAGCCTGGAGCCTGCTTCGGATTCTGTCTCCCTCTCTCTCTCTGCCCCTCCCCCACTTGTGCTCTGTCTCTCAAAAATGAATAAATATAAAAAATAATAAAAATAATAAAAATAAACACAGAAAGATGAACCCAACAGGGTTTAGAGGCCCATTATAATCTCCATCAGGCCATAAGTCAACAACACACAAAACAACTTTATGAAAGCCCCAAGATGGTGCATTGGGAAAACAATGTGTGTTTTCAGAATAAACACATTTATAAAAATATATACTAACTGATACATCTTAACCATCTTTACTGATTTTGGTAAGTAACACAGATACCAAAAAGACAGAAAATGTGCAAAGAACAAGCAATTGAGAAGAGGTACTTTGCAATTCTGGAATGGATACAGGACTTACCAAAGATCCTAAGTTAGGCTTTTATCACCATTCCCTCGATTCAATTTTTTTCATAGTTAGATAAACAAGTGCCTTGTCTCATCTGAATCTTTTTATTTTTATTAATTTGAAACCATGTTTCAAAAGCTTTTAATCCCATAAATTTATCTTAGAAATTATCACTCCTTTCATTAACCCTGAGAAAACTTTTATATATATATTAGCCCATGTAAGATGACTTATTAGTTATTCTAGGTCCCTTGGAGCAAAAGAAGATAGAAAATGATGGGGACACTATTAGGGCATTCATTAAGTGTGCTGGAGCATCAGCCCATAGCACCCGGGAGACCTGAAATAATTCATATGTCTACTAGAGATCTTACCTAATGACTCCAAGAAGTAGCTTACATGACTCAGGATTTATTCTATAAGAATCCTACATCCCACTGCCTTTTCTCATGGACCCCTGGAATCCATGGATATGCTTTTGGGAATCTTCAGTTGTATGCATCTACAGATATGTAGTGCATATCCTCCTTTCAATGATCTTTCAAAAATAATACAAGCACATTATGGATTATCTGAGAGCTCCCTTACAACTGAATACTACCAAGTGAGGATAACCTAAAGTGGTATCAGTATAACTTTTAATACAAGGCTTCTCAAACCCGAGGTCCACATGTGTGTAGATATTTGCAGGCTCAGATGTGAGAGCCACTGCTGTGGTCAAGCTAAGCATCAAAGGACAGCATTTTTCTTCTCACTCTTCAGTCTTGGTATGTTTCAAACTAATAGGTTTCCTCTTCAAAACATTTTTCAAAGCCAATGAGAATACGTCTTCTATTCCATAATCAAAAGTCAAAGAGAAATGTTCATGAATTAATCTGCTTCCATTCTGCATATTAAGTCCAGAGCAAGATCCCTTGGTACCTCATTCCTGGGTTCTTCATTTTATCCCTCATTTCAGCTGTGCTCTGAACTGCACTTGTACTGACTAGACCAAAGCTTCCAGACTGGCAGAGCCATCCTATGACTCAGGAAATATTGAGAAACCCTTGCTAGTACCTGGATCAAATTCAGAAGAGCCTCAGGCTATTAGATAATGTCCCACTAATGCTTACTGGTCATCAGTATTCAGAGACTACAGAATGAAATTCCAGTCACAGCAAACTTCTCCTGACTTATGAATTTTCTGGAGCTCATTATGATGAACCAAACTGGGAAGAAGTGATTGAAAAAAGCTTCTAATATCCCCCCACCAGAATAAAACATGTAAGCCAGCTGAAAACAGGGGTTGATTTCCCAGACGATTCCTTGGATTGATTTAGATGCGGCCATCTCAAAGCTCATACAGTTCTGATTAATATCTACTTTATCTCCCTCTGTTGCTCACTTTCTCACAGATGAATGAAATAATGCCTACCTGTGCCACCCCAAGTCCTACCGGAGCAGCATAACCTGATTTCTCAGAAGTGGTCTATTATGGTGAGCACTGAAAGTAATCATAATCAATTACCATTGTAACTCTACCCCCACCCCCCCCACACACACACAAATACATCCCCACCCCCCTTTCCCACTGCTGCCTCACAGCAGCCTCTTTGCCTCAAAAGGCCAATTAAGTAACCATGATATAAACATGCAGGTTGACAATGAGCCATTTCTCTTCAGAGCTGCCTGATAATCAAACAGGGCTTTATTTCATTTGGTGCCAGGGGCAATTAACCCAGGTACTGTTGACACCGGACACCTTTCTGACCTTCAGCACCACAGGTAAAACCGCTTTCCTGACCCCTCTCATTCTTTTTTCTCCTCTCTGCCAGTTATCCCCATCTTAGTTGCTGCACATTCCTCCTAGGTACTTCTCTTTAACCAAATCAACTGTTTGATGCATGTCTCTCCCTGACTGCTTGCTCTGTTTCCGACTTTCATGAGGCATTCAGAGAAAGGAGAGCTGAAGCATCACTGTTCCCAAGAAAGGAAGAGAGAGAAAAGGAGGTGCTGTACTGTCTTCTAATCACCAGCTCAATCACAAACTTGGCAGTCTGGAAATGTCATGCAGAATATATGGAGCAAGCACTTTTAAAAGCAGATTACAGGAATTCTTTTCTGATATAAAGCTAGGCGATTTTTGGCTGATGCAGCTAAATGAAATAATCCTTTCTTAGGTAATTCTGAGGGTTATGTACATATTGTTTTATGTTATATGTTGTTTTTCGTCCACATGGGCTCCTTTCTCCCATATTTATTTAACAGATGCACATCCTCAAATATTTTCTTGTAATTTTTTATGCATTTTCTTGCCATTTTCATGAATACATCAAAAAGTCATTCATTTTCTTTCACCAGCCTCTGTTAGGTAGACTAATAATGTGGCTATTAAAAATCCCCCTGAATCCAAAGAAGATATGCTGAGCTTTAGATATAGAAAGAATAAAGTTTGACTACAGCTGATAAAATAGTTGAGTGTTGTTATAACTTCGGGAACAGGGAACATGTAGTAAATGTGATTAAAATCCCTGTGTTGTAGAAACAGACCTTAGATACCAACTCTTTAGCACACAAATCTGCTAAGTTATAAGATCTTTGTACAATGATCTAATATTCACCACACAGTGAATCCATCAACCAAGTACCTCAGGCTATCTTCAAAATATAACCCAAATCCAAATAATTCTCACCACCTCCACTGCTACCCACCCTGCCCAAGCCATCACTTCTCACCTAAATGGCTGCAACAACTTCATAATTAGTCTCCCTGCTTCCTTACTTGCTCCCAAGTAATTATTCTCCTAGAACAGCCAAGGGCAGCCTTTAAAATGTGAGTCAGATCATGTCATTCTACTCAAAATCCTGAAATGTCTTCCCCTAACAAAATCCAAAATCTTTCCTATTAACCAAAACACTCTATGTATGTCATCTGGACCCACATTGGTCCTCTAATTTCATTACCTTCCTCTTCCACTTTGCTTACTTCACTCCAAAAACACTGTTCCTTAAGCACACAAAACATATTCCCGACTTGGGCCCTTGACTCATTCGGCTCCCATCTAGAACATTCTTTCCACAGAGTGTCTCATGGATTCTCCCTTATTTCATTTAAATCTCTGCTTAGATGTCATCTGCTCGAGAGAAGCCTTCCCTGACTCCAGGTGAATAGCCACCTCGCTCACATCTTCCATCTGTCCTTCTTCCTTTCCCCAGCTCAACTGCTGTCATAGAACTTGTATCTCTAACCAACATTCCATTGTATATTTTTATATTTACTTACTTGTGTATTGACTGTATCCCTCACTATGAAGTAGGTGAGCAGGGTCTTTGCCTTTTTCACACGTGCTGTATTCCCAGAACAGCAGAATCAGGCAGGAAGTCCCAGCCCTCAAACCTGTGGCCCAGTTACAACTCTCTGTGTATAAAGATCTGGAAAGGAAAATGAAAGAATGTCTATTTTTTCCTTCTGTGGTTTATAAAACATCTGATTTGGATGTTTTGGTAAAGGGCAATCAAGGATCTAGTTTTGGCCAATATGAAATATTAAAGGACAAAATAAGACCTTCTAGTAAGAAACTCAAATAATCTAGCAGCAAACTCCCTCTCTTAGTAAGATCCCCTTAGCATGGCATGTTGTTTATAGAAAGAGGTTAGGTATTTGTAATTTTGAAAATTATAAAATCTTTGTGAAAGTTTGAGCAGGGACATACACACACACACATACACACACACACACACACACATACATACACACACACACACACATTGGTGAGATCCTTGATCAAATTACTTAACATTTCTGTCCCTATCTGTAAATGGGAATAATTAACAGAATCTATGATAGACAATTGTTGTGAGGCATAAATAAGTTACTATATATCAACTGATTAAGTTGTCTGTAGCATATTGTAAGCATTATGTCAATGCTAGCTATTATAGTAATTCTGTCAGTCAGGAGATTTTCAAGAATAGTAATTTTGTATGAGCAGTTTATCCAAAGTACAGTTATAGAAGGGTATAACAACTTCTGTCCTAATGGTCTTTATCTTGCTCCAAGACCCTAGAAGATAGGATGGAATATGGGATACTCACTAACAAAGTAATCCCTGTCATCTTTACTTAAATATCTGAAATACCTGAAATATCCCTGTTGTAGCAGTTATTTAGCCTTTGTAAACCAAAGAAAAATATATCAGAGGTCAAAGTTTAAAAAGTTGTTTTCTAAGCAACAATAGGGTTTAAGGTTGGAATTTAAAGTCCATTTTATAGACAAGGAAGTGGGAAGAAAGGACACTATCAGAGCCAACATCACACAAAAGGGAGGACTGCTAACTCTCTGGCCCATTGTTTCATTCACTGAGTTCATACAACGAGCAACAAGTCAAATCTCTTTTAATGCACTTGGTCTCAGACACTAGAGTGTCTGAATCCCATATTCATTCTGAACAAAGATGCATCTCACACTACTTCAACCTCTCAGGCCAGTCTGGGACTTAAGGTTTAATTAAATCTTGTGGAGTTGCATTTTTGAAGGAGCTATTATCTTTAAGTGGTTCTGGTTTATGAGTGTCTAGGAAAAGAAAAGGGAGAGAGAAAACAGAAGAAGGAGAGCAAGAGGTGACAGATATGAGGAAAGAAGGAGTACAAATCAAGTATCTTTGATCTAAGTTGATTAGTTATACATTTTTGCCAGCAGTAATTGAAAGACACAAGGAGAATGTGAATCACCCACAGAAAGTGACAGTATGTGGTAGATCCCTCCCTGCATTACCTACGTCAATGCTAGAAATAAAGTGCTGATGCTACATCATGGTTTTCAAAAGGCAATTTTGGACATCACATAAAACAGTTCTTCACCCTTACAATTTACATTTAGATGCTGCAGAAATAAGTTATGGAAGCAAATCTAAGTTGAGTTTATTGTTTCAATCAAAATTTTTCTTTTCTTGTTATATTTATTATTCATCAGATACAATGCCATTACACAGTGAGGAGATTTTCAAGAACAGTGTTTTTGCATTGCCCAGTTTGCCCTAGCTATGGTTAAGGCAGGGGTGCAGTTCCTTCTGCAAAATAAAAATTAACTATTCTTTAGCTTTCAGTTTTGGATGAACAAATATTTGGAGGCGGAGGGGCTGTTCAGGAAGTGGTCAAAGCTAGCAAATGGTACTCCTTCCCAGGCGTTTTTATCCCTATAGTATAGAAACAAGGAAACAGCACCTTTCCATGCAAATAGAATGGCCCCAGGCTTTTCTTTGCAATATTTATGATCAAATTATATTTTCAATGTCTTTGGAACTCTAGAAACAATTGGAACTACATGATTAGCTGACAGTGCTATGTTTTTAGTACACACAATAAATCTAGGTGCAAATTCCATTTCAGTATCGTATCCTCTAAGGTTGTTAGCCACTTGATCTTTAAATTTCCACATTTGGTGCAATCTAATTCAACAAATGGTAATTGCCTGTTATAGATCAGGCACTGTGTTAGGCACTGCGGCAGTTAAAAATGAGAACACAGTCCCTGCACCTAATGAACTCACGGTTTAGTAAGATGGGACTTGTAAAAGAGACAGAATAAGGGCACAGACTAAATCAAAATGTAGAATAAGATAGCATCACAAAGACATACACAAGTTGCATATATGAGATATATATATTGTTGAATCCCAACTCTTTCAAAGTCATGCTATCAATGTTCTATCATACTGTTCATCTTCCCTGCTGTACTTACCTAAAAAGCTACAAGTTATTTCTCTTCATCCCTTGAAGATGCAGCACCTGATTCACTAACACCCTCCACCACTGCTCTTGGTAACCTCAATGTCTACTTGTAACCCCTTCCAAAATGTTGGTTTTTCACTTTTATTGCCTTATCACCTACAGTGATCTAATCTTCCACTCCATCTCAGCTTCCCTCTTTGCTATACACACTGCCACTGTCATTCCAAAGACTGCACTCCTTTCATTGGCTCAATCTCAAGCATCCTGTTCTCTGACCTCCATCTGCTAACCTCTGGCTCACTTCCTCTAGTACCCTAACTCCAACAATCCATTGAACCCATCCATGTTTTCACTGTCCCTCCCCACCCTACGCTAGATTCCACACAACCCAACATTATTACTTGTAACGTTGTACATGCTCTAACATCGCTTGCCCTCAACCCTGACTAACTCCAAAACTCACTCTGAACCTGCCCCTGAATCACTGAAGCCCTTGGGTAAGCAAACATACAATTATGCTGATTGGTTGCACCTCAAATTCATTACTACAAACTCCAAGTGGGACTCTACTGCTTCCTGACATGCATATTATACTTTCCTAATCGTTTCTCAGTCTCTCACTCTCCAGAGGAATATTCCCTATCTTCTTTTATCTCCTAGACTTCCGACATCTCTTCTGCTATCCTTTCTCTCAGCTATGACATAGCTTCTTATTCACTGATAAAATGGAGGCAGTCAAAAGAGATTCCACACCTTCCCATAATCATAAACCTGCCTGCATCTGTACCCATATACTCTTCCTTCCCTCCTGTTAAAACAGATGAACCGTTTATAGCCCTGTAAGAAGGCAATACTTCAACTTATACTTTGGGTCACTTCTGTTCCTGCCTACCTAAGGATTTGATACCCTTACCCCATACATCATTGAATTTCCCTCCTGGATCATTCCCATCAGTATACAAACATATGATAATATCACCTATCTTTTCGAAAACCCTTCCCAGATCTCATACTCACCCTTCCAACTACCATTTCCCCTTTATAGAAAATCTCAAATAAAAAAATTATTTATATTTACAGTGTCAAATTCCTCTCTGCCAATTCTCTTTTGACCTGGACTTTTGTCCTCCACCATTCCACTATACCTGCTCTTAATCTCTATCATAACAATGGCCATAACTCTCATCTAAACCTCTTACAGTGGCAGCCTGTGACAGGTCTTATTAGTCCTTGCTCCTTGAAATACCTTCTTCACTTGGGCTCCAGGGCAAGGATCCAACTATAAATTGACAACTTCAGAGTTGATATTTCCAGCTATGACCTCTTCCAAAGTTCTAGCTTTGTGTCTCCAACTGCCAACTAGACACCATCACTTGGCTATCTAACAGGCATCTCAGACTTAACATATACAGAAGTTACACTGAACTCTTCTTCTCTGAACTGTTTCTTTTACAGTCAAGTCCCTCTCCAAAAAAAATTAATTCCACCTCTCAAATAGTTCATGACAAAAACTTTGAAATTATCTTCAACCCTCTTGCTCTTTTCTCCTGCATCCAGCCCAACAGCATATCTTTTTGGTACTACCTTCCAAACATAGCCAAAATGTAACCAAATGCAGCTACTTCCTACCACCTCCTCCATTACCCTAGTCCAAGCCATTGTCACTCTTCATCTGGACTTGTGCAGTCACCTTCTAATGAAACTCCTGGTTTCTCTCTTGACACCTACATTTATCTCCTCTCAGGGCCACCAGAATAATGTTTTATAATGTTAAGCATTTCATGTCATTTCTCTACTCAAAATATTCCAGGAGAACCAAGTCTTATTCAGAATAAGAGCCACAGTTTTTTCAAGGTTCACAAAGTCCACATCAACAAGTCCTCACAGCCTCTCTGAGATCACCTCATGCCACTCTTCCCCCAGCTCATCTGCCCCAGTCACACTGTCCTCCCTGCTATCCCCCCAACATACCAAACACAGTCTTGCCCCAGGGCCTTTACCCCTGATGTTTCCTTGGGATGGACTCTTTTCACCAAATATCTAGAAGGTTTACTCCCTCCCTTAATTCAGGTCTCTGTTCAAATATCACTATGTCAGACTTACCCAAAAACCTTACAAGTTGTTAGACTGTCACTTTACTGTGCTTCCCTTCCAATTTTTGTACTTACCGCCATTTAATACTTACATGAAATATTACATAGTTATCATTTCTTTTGAAATGATGATGAGTACCTTGAGAACAAGAACTTTATTTTGTTCCCTGCTTTATGACCCGTGTCTAGAAGGATGTCTGGCACATCATAGGTACTGAATAAACATGTATTAAATTAATGAGATTTCTGCCATACTTCCTTCATAATGTCTTCCATACCTACCAGCAGCACTGAGAGAAGTGCTTCCCTTCCCCATGATTTTCACCAATTGCCTCAACTCTGACCCAATAAACATACAAGGCCAATGAAAGAACTGCGTTTTCTCTGCAGATGCAACAGGCAAGAACTCCAGACATTCTTCCAACTATATTGCAGCCCCTAAGCCCTGCCTATTAACAAAAAAAAGAGTGCTTTGTAGTGCCCCTCCCCCTCCACCTCTCCAAACTCATATCACTGTCTCCAACATTACTGTTATCTCCCTGGCCACTCTTTATTTATTTTAATTTTTGTGGGTTTCTCTTTCTCTTCTCTATTTAAATTTTTTTTCTTCTGAAACTTTGTCTTCAGCCTTCACTTCTCACTCATCTTAACTGATCTCATTCATTCCTATCAACCATCATACATTTATGAATGGCTCAAATACCATATCTTCATTCCAGACCTTTTCTATACTCCAGCCCGGTATATCTGACTACCTACTGAACCACCTGGCGATCCCACTGCTACATTAAGCTCAACATGCTTGCATTAGCCAAAACAGGCTTGTTAATAGTGCAATAATAAGCCACCCCACATCTCACATGCAGAAGTTTATTTCTCCATCATACGAAGTCTACCTCAGATCTTCATGCCTCTCCAGAGTAACTGCTTCTATACCCAGAGACCCAGGATGCTTTAATTCTTTAGTCCAGCCATCTCAAAACAGTGTCTTCCCCATGGTCCACAAAGGTAAAAGACTAAGTGAAAGTTCTTACACTAATATCTAAGTGCCTTAACCAAAAACAACATGTGTCACTTCCACTCACAACCCATTGTCCAGTTATATGACCCCATACACCCTCAGGAGGGCTAGGAAATTCAGTCTTCCAAGTACCTTAAAAGAGAAGAGAACCTGCCATTTGCAACAACATGGACAGAGCTAGAGAGTATAACGCTAAGTGAAGTAGGCCAGTCAGAGAAAGACAAATCCCATATGATTTCACTCCAATACCATATGTGGAATTTAAGAAACAAAACAGATAAGCAAAGGAAAAGAGAGAGAGAGAGAGAGAAGCCAAGAAAAGACTCTTAACTACTGAGAACAAACAGATGGTTACCAGAGGAGAGTTGAGTGGGGGCTTGGGTGAAATAGGTAGATTAAGGACAGCACTTGTTGTAATGAGTGCTGGGTGTTATATGGAAGTATTGAATCACTATGTTGTACACCTGAAGCCAATATTACACTGTACGTTAACTAACTGGAATTTAAATAAAAACTTTAAAAAAAGAGAGAGGAGAACCATCCAGGAGTACCACTATGCTTTCCAAAATGTCCAAGACTGACAGGCCAGAGCCAGGCATGAGATCCTCATGCAGGACTGGGCCCAGAGGCAGTGACTACCAACACCATCACCATCACCACCCTGAGAGCTTTACAGACCAGGTGGACATGAACCTGGCCTCGGCCATTAGTGAGGGCACCAGAGTCATGCCTGCATAGGCGTAAATGCCAGACCACCATGTTCATGGTTTCATTGGAGGACAATGAGATCCTGGAACATGCAGGTGAGCTGATTGTCACCAGAGGGCCAAATTCAAGATGCAGATTGTCATCACCTAGCATGGGAGACTCCAGGGTCTCTGTGGGTTGGGCTAGGACATGGGGTGAGCACCCTGGGCACCCTGCCCATACCTGCCTAGCCTGAAATACAAAAGATGGGGCACAGAATTCAGGCATTCAGACAAGATATAGGATTGTAATATACAGAGTTTTTTTGTTGCTTTACAATAAAACATGCCCAAAATCGATCTCATCAGCACAGCTAGACCCACTCCATAACTCAACCCTGCTCTCCTGTCTGAATGAATGGTATCAGCGCCCACCCAGTTATTCAAGCCAGAAACATACAAAATCCTAACCCGTGTCCTTCATCTCTCACATCTAATTTTTCTTAAAGTCTTACTGCCTCTAACTCCTTAAATATTGTTGTCATTGAAATCCTTTTCCCTGGGGCACCTGGGTGGCTCGGTCGGTTAAGCGTCCAACTTCGGCTCAGGTCATGATCTCACAGTCCATGAGTTCAAGCCCCGCGTCGGGCTCTGTGTTGACAGCTCGGAGCCTGGAGCCTGTTTCAGATTCTGTGTCTCCCTCTCTCTCTGCCCCTCCCCTGTTCATGCTCTGCCTCTCTGTCTCAAAAATAAATAAACGTTAAAAAAAAAGAAATCCTTTTCCTTGTTATCGTTTATCATTACCTTACTTTACCCTCCCATCACCTCTCATTTGCAAATCTGTAATGTCCTAACTGATCTCTCCACTCTGGTGTCACATCTCAGGGAGACATTTTCTGATCATCCAATCCAATTAGTCAGTCCCCTTATCTACCTTCTACTGCCCTATTGTATGTATTTTTCAGATACATACATTTTGTCACTACCTGTAATTATAAGCACATATGCCTACTTCTCCTCACCTCTGCTGCTGCTACCATACACATAAACATGCACTGGAATGTGAGTTCCTTGAAATTAGGGACTTTGACTAATCAGAGCTATATCTCCAGTTCCTGGGAAAATGCCTAGCACAAGGCAAACCCTCAGTGTGTATTTGTAGACTGAATACATTTTCCATCATGAAGCTCAAGTGATCTTTCTAAAACAAATCTGACCATGTAATTTCCCAACTTAAAATGCTCCAATGACTCCTTATTATATTTCCAGATAAAACTCCATAGCAAATTTCTCAGACCCTCCATGAACTGTCTCTGCTTATTGCTCTGGTTGCACCTTGGACTACAAACCTCTCATTCTCAAGAGACTTTTCTCTCCTAAGGGGGTTTGTAACTGATTTTCCCTCTGAGTAAAGTGCTTTTCCAAGGCAATCCCTCCCTTTGCCTGGGTAACTCTAATTTATTCTTCAGACAATGCCTACTCTAAGAGTTATAGCCCCTCCTATGTATAGAGCACTGTGCTAGTCACTAGGTACTAGAGCTGTGACAGACACCAGATTACAACTAGGCCCTGGGCTAGACACTAGATTACAAACGTAAACATGACTTAGCCATGTATTGGTGGCACAACTAGTTCTAAAATCTAACTCCCAGAACCAAGTCTAGCTTTAAGCATTGATCATGTAGAATATTATTTTTATTATTTTCTTTTTTTTTTTTTTCAACGTTTTTTATTTACTTTTGGGACAGAGAAAGACAGAGCATGAACGGGGGAGGGGCAGAGAGAGAGGGAGACACAGAATCGGAAACAGGCTCCAGGCTCCGAGCCATCAGCCCAGAGCCTGACGCGGGGCTCGAACTCACGGACCGGACCGCGAGATCGTGACCTGGCTGAAGTCGGCCGCTTAACCGACTGCGCCACCCAGGCGCCCCTATTTTTATTATTTTCATTGCTATTCCTACTATAGTTATACTTCTTTTATTCAATGGCTTCAATTATCCAGAATGGCCTGAAAACTCAGAAGTAAGCAAACAAGGTCTTTGAGGAGCTACATCAGTGTCATAGAGCTGTTATACTTTTTTTTTTCATTTTTTTTTTTTTTGAGAGAGAGACAGAGTGTGAGTGGGGAAGGGGCAGAGAGAGGGAGACACAGAATCTGAAACAGGCTCCAGCCTCTGAGCTGTCAGCACAGAGCCCAATGCTGGGCTCGAACCCATAAAACGTGAGATCATGACCTGAGCCAAAGTTGAACACCTAACCAACTGAGCCACCCAGGAGCCCCTGCTATACTTTCTTTATAATCTGGCCCCCTAAGCCCTCTATCAGAACCTTGTTATAGTTCTATTCTCACTTAAAACTCATTTCAGGAGTGCCTGGGTGGCTCACTCAGTTAAGTGTCCAACTTTGGCTCAGGTCATGATCACGGTTTGTGGGTTTGAGCCCCACATAGGGCTCTGTGCTCACATCTCAAAGCCTAGAGCCTGTTTCAGAGCCTGTCCCTCTCTCTCTCTTTCTCTCTCTCCCCACCTACCCTGCTCATGCTCTGCCTCTCTCAAAAATAAATAAATGTTAAAAAAATTAAAACAAGTAACATTAAATTAATTTTTAAAAAACTCATTTCAAACAACCTTCACTACTTGATTCTTCAACCCACAGATGATGGAACACAGAAATCAAACTATTCTATTAAGCACTTACTGTACACAAGATATTGCACTAAACTGTGGGATATATAAGAAAGTATTAAGAAGTCTCTACTCCAGGGGACATATGTGAATTCTCCGTACTTTCCACTCAATTTTGCTGTGAAACTAAAACTTCTCTAAAAAGTGAAGTTTATTCATTTAAAAGAATTTTTTAAGTCCCGCCCATGCCATCACCACAACCCACTTTAAAGAGGTACTCCAAGTAAGAGGACAGGACAGAGGTAAACATATCATGAAAGCAAGAAATAAAAACTGACTTCTTCAATTACAGAGAATTCAGGGGGAAAATGAAAATTAGGACTAAAAACTTAATAAACACAGTAGCTTATAGCTACTTATTGAAAAGATCAAAAACCCTATATACCTAAAGAACCTCTGATCTAGGACAATGAGAAGGGAACTCAGCTAAGAGCTGAGAGCTACATTTTCATCTAGGTCTCTATTTGTCCAGCTGTGCAGTGTTCAGAAAGTCATGCCAGCTCTCTGGACCTTATTCTCTTCCTGTCTATTTTGAGGCAGTTGAACCAGATGGCTGAATCAAGGCCCACCCAGCTCTAAAACCTTATGATTCTATGTCGAAAGCTCTGACCTTAAGCCATCAAGGTAAAAGTAAAATATATTCACTGTACTTAGATTTAAAAGGCAGACAGGGATGGATATCACATATTTTAGAAGGCTTTATATAAATGGTAATTTTTTCTTAAGTTTGCAATGTAGCAGTATAAGTTTCAGTTATCTGGAAAATCCTCTTATGTGGAACACCGCTATCCCCCACAGTGCTAGATAAATGATAATTTCACAGTGTTATTTAAAACAGCCCAGCATGGGCTGACCAAAATAGTACAAGGCCAAAAACAAAACAAAACAAAACAAAAAGAAACCTGCAGGGGATTCAACTTTCCCTGTAGTTTCCCAGCCAAAGGGGGTAAATCTGTCATTCCCAAAGAGCACCCCATTAGGAAAGTAAGTGTTGCAACAGTATAGTGTATCTTCTAAAGAAGACTGACAGGCATCACTGTCTTCTACCTAACGTCACCTCACCACACTTAATATCACTCTGAGCAAGGTATAGACACACTTCTGGAAGCCAAGACTGTGCTATCTCACAGAGCCTTCCACCAAAATGTGATCAGTAGACAGTACAGGGTGTCCAGATAGGCATCTATCCAAATGACTGTTGTTTTAATGTTTTAAAACTTAAATACATGTTTCCCTTTATATAGTTACATCACATCAGAGAACCACTTCACACTCCAAAGATGACTAATAAATGAGGTACCAGTTGTACTGGCTCTGGATAAAAGAAGACAACCAAACCCAGAAAGGCTGCTCCCATCAGCATCCAGCTGAGGTGGGGACAACAGACTCTTCAGGAAGCTCATGCATTCCTTTATTCATTCATTTAACAAATTGTTCTAGGTCCCTACTACGTGTCCAGCACTTTGTTAAAAACAGGAATTTAGGGGCACCTGGGTGGCTCAGTCGATCAGGCGTCTGACTTCCGCTCAGGTCATGATCTCACAGCTCGTGAGTTCAAGCCCCACATCGGGCTCTGTGCTGACAGCTCAGAGCCTGGAGCCTGCTTCGGATTCTGTGTCTCCCTCTCTCTCTGCCCCTCCCCCACTTGTGCTCTGTGTCTCTCTGTCTCTCAAAAATGAATAAATGTAAAAAAAATTTTTTTAAAAAACAGGAATTTAACAGTGGGGGGAGGGGGAGAATTCTAGACATCATCTTTGTCTTCGGGTAATTTACACATAAATATACACGTAAATTTATACATAAATTTACACGTAAAATTTTAACAGTCTTACAAACTACTAAGGGTTAGTAATATTTAAGAAAAATTGGAGGTTGGGGTTGGGGGAGACTCAGGGAAGGACTGACATAGCTGTAGAGACAAGGGGAAATAGGGAAACAAACCTTTCTCAAAGAGATGGCATTTGAACTAAGAACTAAAGGTTGAACTGGTGTTAACTTCTAGACCATATGGTAGTCAACCAATTATCTGCCATCATGCATCCATGTTTTTCAATCTAGTATGCACAAACTCACCCACCTAAATACACTGGGAAAACACAAAGCCACTGCATTACTTGGCACAGCTTTTATTCTGTAAATTTTACTCCATTTTTTTAGAAAAAAAAAATTTAATTATATTAAAATCAACACAGATTTATTATGGCATAAAAACAAATAATTGAGGGGTTTTTTTTAAGAAAAGATACAAAACTTCTAGAAACTTCTAGCCTTCTATAGGGTTGTCATGGGCCATGCCTGACCCCACTATTCATTTTCACCTATCATTAAGGCTATTCAACAGAAAAGTGTGAGTAGTCACTGATGTAGCATTAACAAAGAGAGGCTCAGATCTGATCCAAGATTATTTTTTATCACTGAGCTTTAAGTGACTTGATGGATATGTGTTCATCTTTACTATTAGCAGCAGCAGCAACAGCAGTAATAGTAGTCATGGTCGTAATAGTGGTAGTTGCATTAAGATAAAAAGCTTTTGGACAGCAAAGGAAACAATAAACAAACTAAAAGGTAGGCTTCAGAATGGGAGAAGATATTTGCAAATGACATATCTGATAAAGGATTAGTATCCAAAATCTATAAAGAAGTTACCAATCTCAATACCAAAAAAAAACAAATAACACAGTTAAGAAATGGGCAGAAGACATGAATAGACATTTTTCCAAAGAACACATCCAGATAGCTAACAGACACATGAAAAGATGCTCAACCTCACTCACCATCAGGGAAATAAAAATCAAAACCACAATGAGATACCACCTCACACCTGTCAGAATGGTTAAAATTAACAACACAGGAAATAACAGATGTTGGTGAGAATGCAGAGAAAGGGAAACCCTCTTACACTGTTGGTGGGAATGCAAACTGGTGCAGCCACTCTGGAAAACAGTACGGAGGTTCCTCAAAAAGTTAAAAATAGAACTACCCTACAATCCAGTAATTGCACTACTAGGTATTTACCCAAAGGATACAAAAATAGATTTGAAGGGATACATGGACCCTGGTGTTTATATTTATAGCAGCATTATCAACAATAGCCAAACTATAGAAAGAATCCAAGAATCCACCGACTGATGAATGGATAAAGAAGAAGTGGTATGGTGATTAAGCGTAGGAATTCCCTGAGGTTGCACCCATGGGTTAACAGGGCATATAAGAATAGGCAACCTCAGGATGAAAGCATACAAGATTAGACAATCAATATTAGTTATTCAGAGCATAAGCGCCCCCCAACTTAGTACAATAGCAGAAAGCTGCTTTCACAGAAAGGAAGGACCAAAATAAGTAGACAGGGCTATAGACTGCAGCAGGGAGCAGAGCTTATCAGCAAAAGAAAGGTGCCTTGTTGACCCTAAGGTAGCATTCTCTGTCTTATCCCCTAGGCTAACTAATATAAACAGACCTCAGCACCTCATGCCTGCCATAAACAACCATCTTAGTGCCAGGATTTTGTTTTGTATTGACCCAAACTCCTAACACCGCATATCTCTGAAAATCCCTTTCCCTCACACACATGAGTTAATGTTCATGATTTCATTGTCTCTTTGTGCACACCTGCAAGCCTTCTGATCCTAATAAAAATGAAGCAAGGACCCTTACTCAGGTCTCTTGTTTCCTCCTGAACATTACTCTCTCTCGTATTTTAATCCTGTGTCCACTGTCTTGCTGGACAAGAAAGAACTCCAAACCCAGAGTCTACGACAAAGTGGTATATTCTTCTACAGTGGAATCCTACCCAACCATCAAAAAGAATGATATCTTGCCATTTGCAATGATGTGGATGGAGCTAGAATGTATTATGCTAAGCGAAATAAGTCAGAGAAAGACAAATACCATATGATTTCACTCATATGTGGAATTTAGGAAACAAAACGGATGAATATATGGGAAGGGGAAAAAACAGAGAGAGGGAAGGAAACCATAAGAAACTCTTAACGATAGAGAACAAACTGAGAACTGATGGAGGGAGATGGAGGGGGCATGGGCTAAATGGATGTTAGGTATTAAGGAGGGCACTTGTGATGAGCACTGGGTGTTATATGTAAGTGATGAATCACTAAATTCTATGCCTGAAACCAACACTACACTGTATGTTAACTAATGAGAATTTAAATAAAAATTGGGGGGAGGGGAGCACCTGGGTGGCTCAGTCGATTAAGCGTCTGACTTCGGCTCAGGTCATGATCTCATGGTTCATGAGTTCGAGCCTCACGTCCGGCTCTGTGCTGACAGCTCAGAGCCTGGAGCCTCCTTTGGATTCTGTGTCTCCCTCTCTCTCTGCCCCTCCCCTGCTTGCACTCTCTCTCTCTCTCAAAAATGAATGATTTTTTTTTTTTTAATGGAAGAAAGGAAATAGTGGTAGCTATTGCTGTGACAGCAACTGCGGTAGCAGTAGGTGTACTTGTTCTGTAATAGCAGTAAGTAGTGGTAGTGGTTGCTGTTGTCAGAGTCATAGTGGTGTTAGCAGTAGAAGAAGCAGAAGTAGTAATTCAGAACTAGTTTGCATCTGAACGCTATCATTTATCAGCTGAATAAAATTGAACAAGTTATATAAATTCCCTACATCTTTAGAACGGGGTTAATGAAAATATGTACCTCTTACGATTGTGGCAAGAAATAAATATGCATAAAGGAAGTTACTGGCATAAAACAAGCACTCCATAAATCTTAGTTATTTTTAAAGTGTTATCTTTGGGGCGCCTGGGTGGCGTAGTCGGTTAAGCGTCCGACTTCAGCCAGGTCACGATCTCGCGGTCCGTGAGTTCGAGCCCCGCGTCAGGCTCTGGGCTGATGGCTCGGAGCCTGGAGCCTGTTTCCGATTCTGTGTCTCCCTCTCTCTCTGACCCTCCCCCGTTCATGCTCTGTCTCTCTCTGTCCCAAAAATAAATAAAAAACGTTGAAAAAAAAAATTTTTTAAAAAAAAAATAAAGTGTTATCTTTGTTATTGTTATTATTAGTATTACCACATATCTCTACATCATGCAAGAGGAAGTCAAAGTAAGTTTGGGGTTTAAGTACTGTAATAACAAAATAATCTATTTTCAATTTCAATCAACCCCAGTCATCAACAATTTCATTCAGGAAGAAACGCCCCTCATGCAAGTTGTCATCATAATTTCCTTGCGAAGCACTTTATAATCTCCCTTTATGCACTAACATAAATCAAACTAATTCATGTTGCATTTCTCAAAAGAATTATATCAAACCTCAAACAGGGAATAGGGTACTTGGTATCCTCAAAGAGAAGAGGATGCCATGACTTTTTTGTTTACAGTTACCTACTCCTGACTTCTTGCACCTCTGTGGAGTAGATTGCCAGAGAGGCAATTACTCCCTGGTTTTCTACAAGCCATTCTTTTTTTTATATAGAATTTTTTGGATGTTTATTTATTTTTGAGAGGGGGAGGAGTAACAGAGAGAGGGGGAGACACAGAATTCAAAGCAGGCTCCTGGCTCTGAGCTGTCAGCACAGAGCCTGATGCAGGCCCAAACCCACAAACTGAGAAATCATGACCTGAGCCAAAGTCGATGCTTAACCGATTGAGCCACCCTGGTGCCCCTCTACACCCCATGCTTTTAGAGAAAAGTGAATCATCCTTAGGAAAAGCAAATCACCCTTAGCCTTTTAATTCTCACTGCAGACAAAAAGTGCCAATGCCAACATAAGCCTTAGAACTGCTGTCCCTTATAGTTTCCTATATCCTTACTGTGTAAGAGCCTTTTCCTCTTCAAAGACTAGTTAGGACTTGGTGTTTTGAAGACCCAGGTAGCTGGGCACTTAATCTTCTTAGCTGGTAGCACAATAGCTTGTTTGCATACCTGGTAGGAAGTAATATAAACATTCTGCCCTAAAGACAAACTTAGCATTTAGTTTGACTGCATGAAAATAATTTAATCCTTTCTTTTATTTTTCTTAGCTGCTCAAAGGCAGGCGCATTCTCTTTAGGGATTAGCCAGACTATGATGACTTAATTCACATTTACTTACAAGCCTGGTTTAACATTCTTGTGAATGTGCTTTTGAACATTCTTCCTAAAAGCACTGCTGTCATTTTTGCTGAGAAAAGTGGCTGTGAATACATTCATTATAGCAGGGGTTCAGAGTCCTGAAAAATGTACAGGTAAATGGCTGGGTTACCCAGTTCAAACCCCATTCAAGGAGGCAGCAACAGAGGTCATTACAGGCACCAGCTTTGATGGGCACGGTGAATCACAGCCCAGTGGCTTGCTGGCATTTTCTTGATGGATAGTGATAAACTTTAGCAGAGTCTGGAGCAGAAGAGGTTCCGTATTCTGCTACATTAGGGTCACTGTTCCTAAGTTGGGGGAGGGAGAGGGCATTAGTTCTGCTGTTCTTTCTAGTTATCAAGGCCTGCCTTTTAAAAACTATGAATTCAGTATATTTTGCCTTCCTTTCTTCCTCTTTCCTCAATTTTTTAAACTCACATTTATTGAGCACTTATTGGGTGTCAAGCACTTTGTATGCATTAATAAAAATGTCCAACATTTGTTGAGTACTACTATGTGCCAGGCACTACTCTAAGTGTTTCATTTGAATAGATCCAACTCATTTCATGCTCACAGCAGGGACTGTTATTATCCGCATTTACAAATGGAACCAGGTCCAGAGGGGTTAAGCAATTTGTACAAGATCACACAGTAAGAAGTACAATCGACACAATTTGGGGAAATGCTATCTGAGAACATCTATGGAACTTATGTAACATTAGTAGTGGGCTGGGGAGACAAGCAAGACCTTCTAGGTCATTAACTATCTCATTAAATTATTCTCCAAAGTCTTCCAGTGACAGTGACAGCGAGTATATGCTTTATAAGCATCATTCAAAAGTTAATGGTAGAATAAGAGCTACCATTACTGTGCAGGAAGGGGCTGGGGGGTACTGAAGTGCTATTTTGGAACAAGTGGGATTATCAGTAACCCTGACCCTGAAGTCTTTTCTCTGATAAGTGATCACAAATATGCAGGTATGGTCCTTTAGTGCTCGGAAGATCTGATTTTGGATTTAGAGAACCTGAATTCTGTATCTGATTATGTGACCCTGGAAAAGTCACTTACACTTTCTAAGTCTCCATTTTTTCACCAGGTAATGAGGCTATGATACCAATTGTCATACCCACCTAATGGAATTGTTGGCAACCTTAGAGAGACACTCTACAAGAAAATGTTTTCTAAACTGAAGAGTGTTATGCAAACATGCTATCATTGTATTGCATTCAAATGTACTTACTCTGCAGATATTTTCTATCTGCAGTAATATTTTCTATACAGATACAGGATTAATTGCTGCCACTTCCTAAGAGAAAGGAGCTTTAGTTATTTTTGCATGTTGCCCCAGTATGCTCAAAGACACCATGGCTTGATTAAAGTATGAGCTATTTATTCAGTCCTTAACCAGCAACCTCTAGCAGTTTTTATTTCTGATATTCCAAAGAAATGTTTAGTCTGAGTATCTAGACCAGACTTGGATACCTCTGAATTGTCAGGATAGTTTAAAAGGGCCCACCTATCACAGAAAAGTAAATAAGCCTCTAGTGATTGAGGTAACTAAGCTAAATAAGCCTGAAAATAAAGAAAAACTGCTCTTTTAAACTTTACGTGGCTCAAAAATATATAAGCAATGCAAGTAATAGATATTCAAAAACTAAATTGAATCAAAAATGTGATATATTACAGGTGGTTCTGTAAAGTAATAGGCCACCCTTTGCAGAAGGCAAAGCAAATTTGAAGTTGCCCCTGGGATCACTAGAAAGCACAATAACTCTAGAGGCCTAACGATGATTTTTCCTCAGAACAAAATTACTACATATCTATAGATTTAATGCACCGAGGTCAAAAGTAAAAACTTTGAAGGTCCATGGAAAAAGACAGAAAAGTAGATTAAGATACTATCCCTTGCTAAAATCTTCTTGGTTCCATTTCTCCATTATCCCCCCTTTTCCCCTCCCTTAACAAGACGACCAAAGGAAGTGGTGGGGTGTCATGGAAAGAGCATGGTTTAGAGTTCAACACACACGGGTGCCAATACCGTGTATCCCAGTTCAAAGCTATTTGGCAAGCCTTTCTCAACTTGAGTTTCCTCATCTACAAATTGAGGAATGTAATAAACCTGCCTCCAAATTTTGTTATGAGGACAGAATGAGATAATACAAATACAAGCACCTTGTTGGAACTCCACAGTAAGTGTTGTCTCCTTTAACCCTTTTTCTCTAAACAATGCCATCCCAACCTTTCCCTGTACCTCCAGACATTTCAATGTCTGAATTTGTGGCATGGTTTCCCACTGGCAATTAGCATTGTTCATTCGAAGTAGTGTTTTGACTATTGGAAACTCCTCCAATCATCATATAACAAAACCCTTACTCTACCACTAACTTTTGAATGATGCGTATGAAGCATATTCTCTCTGGCATAGTGAGACTTTGGGGAATTTAAGGAGATAGTAACGGCTCAGAAGGTCTTGCTTATATCCTCCCACAGGTCACTTTTAAAGATAAACTATATTCAATAGTTTGTCTCAGAAGCCATTTATGAATCTGACTTTCATGAATTTGACCAACACATTTCAATTAATTTATAATTCCCAAAAGGATCATCCCTTTGTGTGAATGCTATAAATAGAGAACTTCCTGGAATAGTAGTAATGACAAACATAATCGACATGTTCAACTACTTTCACTAGATTTTCAGAATTGTTTTGGACTTAATTATTTACCCTTGTTTCATACTTAACCCTTTTATTTGTGTTGCTTTATTGTAGTTGTTGTTTACTTCTATTGTCTATGCAACATTACCATCAAAAGGCACAAAAATGATTTTTAATATTCACATGTTGGAACAAATAGACAAGAATAGCTTTGACCACAAACCGAAAAAAAAGAATGAAAGGGGCTAACACTGCCAGATATTGTAAAAAGCCAGAATGCAGAAAAATTTGAAAATCTCCTTGTAACTCACTTAACCCTCTTCTGTTCTCAGAGAAGATGAAAGTCCAAAAGACATCTTGTTAAGAACCATTAGACAAGCAAGTCACTTTGCTTAAAAAGGTGCTTTGCTTTAAATTAAATGTTATCGCTGTCCTTTGCAATCAGAGAGAAAGCAAGCAAGAGACCAGACACGAAAGTCTCTTCTTATAATTGGTCTGCAAGAAAGCTACCTTTAGTATTTAATATGAAATGTTGTGATTCACACCATCAGCACAGATATTTGAATATATGTTGCAATAGTGAATCTAAAGCCAAATTATTATCCCTATTATATATTCTTCTCATTTAATCTCATCCCACAGAATCAAGGGCATCTGGATATTCCAACACAAGAGGATTAACTCTTGGAAAAGTCATTAATGCTGCTTGCCACTTATTTCCAGTTCCAGGTAGTTTTGCAAATGGCAAATTTGCATTTCCTGATCAGGTGAAGCCCTGTGACTCTCTCTGGACTTTGAGTTACAGAAGTTACATGTGTCATTTGTAGGCTGCACATTTCATTGCCAACGTGATGAGAGATGCTCAAGCACCTTTTCTCTTGACACAGTAACCAGCAGCATCTGAGATGGCAGAAGCCCTACTACCCAGAGTCACTGCATGACTCTATGACTCTGATGAGCAGAAGCTCTCTGCCAGCCTGTAGTGATGCTTACCATAGTCTCCCTTAAACTCTAGTTTTTTGATCTGCCTTACTAGATTATAAGCTGAGGACACGGGCTAGATCTAATTCACTTGTATATTCTTCGTAAAGAATAGTGTCTATAGACAACAGAAACTCAATACTATTTGCTGAATAACTAAATGCATTTACAATAGACTCCAACCCTACAAAGTAATTAGACGTATTTGCATATTGTACAAAAAACATAGTATGCTCTTACTAAACTATTATTTCTATATAAGATAATCACCGAGCTTATCATTTTGTGCAAACCAAGTACGTATTTTCATCTTGGGCAGAAAGTATGTGGTTTTTTCAATTCTAACAAGGACAAAGATAAAAAGATAAATCTTTACCACATATGTGAGCGATTTCAGACTATACGGAGTCAGACACACCTGCTCCCTATGATGCAAATCATTTACTAGTATTAGGGAAAGGTTTACACTCAATCCAGCTACTTGTGATTATGGTACTGCACACTCATTCTGACAAAGTAAGCCAGCTGGGAAAAATGATAATAATATCAAATGATGACCTTGATGAAAACAATTATTTTCCACATCTATTGGTTCATATTTCCCTACTGGCTATTTTTATTTTAACCAATGGTGCCTCTTTATATTGTGAAATGAAACTTCTGAACTTGCATGTTGCTTTCAGATAAACACAATGTTCCCTAGTCTGCTTGTGCTATTTCCTAATGTTAATAGATCCAGCATCTCCTCTTTAGAAGGGTTAAATCTTCTAAACAGTTGGCTCTGTTAAACGCATTCCTTGTATTTTTAGTTGAGCATTAGACTAAAATATCTTCAGTTAAGATGCCCTTTCCAAGTAATTTGTTGATATATTTGATTAGCTGTCTCCCCCTCCTCCCAGAATATGCCTATGATAACATGCACAGATGCTGAAGTCATTTTATTTACCCAACATTCCATAATAATTCCCGTACAGTCAGCATTTAAAAACAAAATCTTCCAAAACATTCTTATGCTTTTATTTCTTACATCATCTTAATTATTCATCATTAATATTTTTATAACTACTATTTTATTACATTTAGTTCACAAAATTTATATAATAAAACCAGGCAAAGCTATTTCTTAAATCTTCATGATTCCTCAAAGTTCTCTTAAGTATTTCTTACCATGATATTTAAAAAACCAACCAAAACACACCTTAGGCCCAAGTTCTCTTTTTTGTGCACCTATTCGTGAGCAAACAAAAGCCACTTCATAATTCACCCTTTCTTCTCTTCCTCACAGGAAATAGAAACCTATCTCCCTTTTTAATAACAGAATTTTTATTTTAACTTGGATACATAAAATAAGAGTCTTAAAAACTCTTCTTCTCCCTAGATTTTGAAACTTTAATTAAAATGTCTCAGTTGATCTATCTGCTAATGATTATTTGGACAATGATGCAGAGAATCCTTTTTCTCAAAGGAATGAACACCTTCTAAGCCAAGAACAGCTTTGGGTCCAGATGTTACTGTTGTTCATTCTCACCATTAATCACCAAACACTGCAGTAGGACCCACCATGGATATTATTCAAACAGAGACTCAATTAAATTCAGAGGCAGTCCATTTAATCTTCATCAGCTCAAACAATGGCAACTTCATTTTTCTCAACCAAATGTTAAGTCAGAGAAGAGAAACTTCAAAGATTTTCATTTCATTCAATATTGTTATAAAGTAACTGGATTTACAGTTTGACTTTGGACAAAGGAGAGCCACAGCATTTGCTGGAAGGCAATACTATAGAAAGAAGAAGCATCCTGCACTAGTAGGCACAAGTTGCAGTAATTTTATGATAAAAAAGAAAAGATTCATTTGCTCCCTTAAAAGCTGTGATAACTTAAGAAAGAAATAAAATATTCTGTTTAGACTCTGCAGTGTGAAGATGGATGTGGGGTAGGAAAAGAGCCAGGGAACCAGAATGGAAAGAGGAAAAGGGGACACATCTAATTCTTACATCATTCACTTCATCTAGACCAAGGTGGGAAATAGCTCCTCAGGAGGGTCCTCCTAGAAAGCAGCCTGTGGGCATGATGAATGAGGCATCTATAATTAAGTGCGGCCTCAAACTGCTAAAGACCTTTCTTACTATGGTCATAACATTGACATTTTTTAAAGTAGGGTAAATGCAGAAGGAGGGCTAACTAGATGTCTTTAGTGATTAGTTTGGATCATGACTACTTACTCCAAAGTACTACTTACTTTATTATCCAGTAGGATAATAAAGCCTTATTGAGAAGACCATTCTAGTGCTCGCTTCGGCAGCACATATACTAAAATTGGAGAAGACCTTTCTACACCATCTCTGTATTTACTCAGTGTTCTCCAGAGAAACAACACAAATAACATATAGAAAGACAGACAGACAGCGATTTATTATAAGGAAGTAACACACAATTATGGAGACTGACAAGTCCTAAGATCTCCTGGGCCAGCTGCAGACTCAGGAGAATGGAAGTTGTAGTTCTTGTCTGAAAGCTGGCAAGTTCAAGACCCAAGAAGAGATGATATTTGAGTTCAAGTCCAAAGGAAGGAAAAGACTGATGTCCAGCTCAAGTACCTCAAGATATTCCCTCTTACCCAGATTTTTATTCTATTCAGGCCTTCAACTGATTGGATGGGGTCCACTCACGTTAGGGAGGGAAATCTGCATTACTCAGTCTACCAATTCTAATGGTAACCTCATTCAAAAACACCTTCACAGACACACCCAGAAGGTTTCACCAAATATCTGGGTACCCCATTGCCTGGTGAAATTGCTACATAAAATTGACCATCATAATCTGTAACATGGTGAGCAAATTAGAGACATTAGAAATCTCCCTACACAAATATCTTATAGATTATGTGGAAGGAGGCAGGAATGTGATGAAAACTTAAGAGTCTTATAACTTCCTTTCAAACCCTTTCCTAAAGCAACCAGATCCTGACAGAATGAGAGAAATGCTCTTATTCATGATAATAGTATAATAATAATAATAATAATAATAATAATAATAATGGCAAACACAAATATAGTACTTATCATGTGCCAGGCACTGTTTAAGTACATTTTATGAACTCCTTCAATACTCACAACAATCTTTTTATTTATTTATTTTGAGAGAAAGAGAGGGTGGGAGAGGGGCAGAGAAAGAGGGAGAGACAGAATCCAAGCAGGGTCCAATAAGGGGCTTGATCTCATGAACTGCATGATCATCACCTGAGCCAAAATCAAGAGACAGACACTGAAACAAATGAGCCACCCAGGTGACCCTTATTTTTTTTTCACCTCACAACAACCTTTTGACATGAATGAGGAAACTGAGGCAAAGAGACACTCCTTAACTTGCCCAAGGTCACAGAACTAGGAAGTGGCAAAGTGGCTAGTCCCATCCAAGCTCTCTGGCTCCAGAAGTCCATATGCTATGTCTCATTTAAGTGAGCACTGAGTGTTCATTATGTGGTGACGAGTAGGACAAGTCTTTGCTTTCAGGAAATGAAAGAGTGGCTGTGATGCTTACAAAATGTATCACTCATCCTGATACAGAGATCAAGAAGGCCTCATCATCTGGGAAGTGTGTAATGTAGCAGTGAAACCTATGGACAGTCCAGTCCAACTCATACCTTTGTCCCTCTCTCCCTCTGGATAAGCTTCACCTCAAAGAAATGACACGGGAGCAGGTCCTCAGGTCACATCTTTCTGGCCTGGACTACTAATTAACTACCACTGATCTATCCACATCTACTGTGCACAATATGCTGGCTCTGGTCTATTCTTCAACCAGCACCCAGAGGTATCTTCTAAAACAAACAAACAAAAAAAGCACGGCACATCCCTTTGCTGAAAAACTTTCAGTGGCTTCCCATTGCTCTTAGAACAAAAGTACATGAATATGATTATGGGCCCTGCACAGCCTGCCCCATTTCCCCTCCACCCTCTTCTCACACCAGCGTGCTCTCCCTTGCTCTGTCTGGTCAGGATACCTAGCCCTTCTTTTAGATTGTGTCCTTATCAGGCCCCCTCCTGCCATTGCTCCTACCACTCCACTGCCTGAAGAACTCATCCTAGAAGAGTTTATTACAATCAGACTCTTTTCTTTTCCTTTTTTTAGGTAAGGAACTTAATTTTATTTCTTCAGCCATTAGATACCCTAAGGAATCTCAAGCATCTCTTTCTCAGGAGAAACTCTTGACTACTCTTAAGTAGATCAGCCCTCACTATAAGCCCTTGTGGCACTGTATGCCTCTGTTGTATAGTACCTGTCACAGTAACAACTGTACGGTTGTAGTAGGTCTATAAGGTTTAAGAAGCTGAGAACAGCATCTTCTTTTGCTTACCATTGCCTGACAGGGTGTCTTAACATAGCAAATAGTAAAAATACTGCCTAGATCCATAAATGACAGGATAGCAATCCTAGTGTGTGTGTGTGTGTGTGTGTGTATACATATATATACACTATATATACACTAGCAATCCTAGTATTGTGGGTGTGTGTGTGTATATATATATATATATATATATATATATATATATATATGCAAGATCACTGAGGCAAGAAAAGGCACGGCACATGTGAGGAATAGTGAGTAACCCAAGACAGCAGATTAGCACCAGAACTAGAAGGATGCCTAGAAAGGATTACAAATAGTGGTTAGGGCTGAATCATTTAGGGCTAGAAATTCAAAATTAAGCTTTCAATTCTGCAGGTAATAGAAAGTCATTAAAAAAATTCTGAGTGAGAGAAACAATTAGATATTATCAGACAATGACTGCAAACATGACCATACATTGGATTTATCCAGGGAGATATAGAAAAATGCCAATGCCAAGGTCCAACCCCAAGAGATCCTGATTTAATTGGTATGGAGTATGCTCTGGACATCAGTTTTCAAAGTTCCCTGATGATTCGAATACGCACAAAAGTTTGAGAGCCACCTCGTTAGACAAATAATTCTGGAATCTGTGTTGTTCTTAAATCGGAAAGGGCCACACTGATGGCAGAGAAACTGGTTAGAAAGCTCTCTTATGAGACAAATCTGATCTAGGACAGATCCTAATAATGGAAAGGATGACGTCCTCTTCTGAAAAAATTTTGCAAGGGTCAAATGTCAGACTGAGCTGACTAATTGGACATGGGAAATAAGAAAAAAGAAGTGGAAAATGATCCCAGGGTTCCCAGGGCAACAGCATAGATGGTACTGGGACAAATTAACAAATTTAACTGAGAAAGAAAACACAAGAGGAGGGGCAGGGGTGGGAAACAGGAGAAGAGGCGAAAGAACACTGAGCCCATCCCCCTATCAATTTGGCCTTCACCTACCTCCCCTTTCCCCAGAGCTGTCATCACTAAATTACACCAAATGTTAGTGCCTGAGAACTCTGCCAGGGGCCAATGAAAGTCAACAGATTTAGGATGCTGCAGGATAACAGGACATTCATTCCACCCCTGACGGCCCTCTCCTGGGACCTCCCTGCCTGAAGAGTCCCGATATAGAATTCTTCCCAAGAGGACTTCAGTATTTCAGCTGTCACCAGCCCCTGCTGAGAAAGAGGCACGGTTCAGGAGTGAAGATCCAATCACCATGAGCCCATAGATCACAGTCTCCACCTTGACTCCTTAAATTGTGTCACCAAGCAGATGGGAAGCCAGCATTGAACGCAGAGCACAGATGCCGTGTGCTCACGCAGAGCATAAGTGAGCTGTGTGGTTCTTCTTTTTAATTTCTTATCTGATAACAAGCTTCCAGTCCCCAGATCAATATTGCCAGCACACTGCTGCGCACCCCACCAGGCATACTTTGTTGTCTCTATTACTCTTTTTAGAGAAATAATTATCTGTGTACACACCTGTGTAAAAATTATTTATAGTTTATCCTTTCTCTTCCCAAATGAAACAATTAAAAGATGTATTTTTTCAAAAGGTTTGTCTCTTCCTTTCACAGTAAAAGTTTGTTGGCAGAAGTCACAGTTTTGTAAATGTAAGGTTTGTTCCCTGAGGATCTATAAACAGAGGCTGCTAAAGTGGAGAAAATGTGACAGAGAAGGTGTAAGTCAGTAATTCCTCTCCACAGCATAATGGCACAAGGAAAAAAACACAACATCACATGTCTGAGGAACCTGCAAAATGACCAGCTTCAGCAAAAATGCAGCCCGATCTGTTTCTTGGCTGCCTGGAGAGGCAGAAACAAGAGGAACACTAAGCACTTGACAATACTCTCAGAGATGTAAACTGGAAAGAAGCTCCTTGACACATATTCCCATGATGATGGCAGGTTTACTATTCAAATGCTGGCCACAGGTAACTCAAGGACTGTCTCCCCATCTACAAATTATCTCTGGTATCTTAACGTAAGCATGCATGTGAGTAATTCTCAGCAGTACCCTTACCCACTTATCTCCTTTTCTTCCCACAAGGTTCAGCCATGTGCCCCAAGAACCACACAAGGGAAACTACTCTCCCTTTAGCCAGTCTTGTCACATGAACATATTTCACCAAGCGAGTTAGAGAACTAGGGTGATTCTTTTACACAGCAGTGTAAGCTCTAGGTTTGCCAGTTATTAAACCAACCTGGTGGCCTTGAGCAAGTATTTAACCTCACTGTATTTTGGCTTCATCATCCATAAAACAGGTTAATAACAGTCTCTAATACAGGATGGCTATGAAAGTAAAATACTTTAACACAGGCATGTGTTACACCTGGCACACAGTGATTATCCCCAGTATATTTTTAGCTGCTGTCACAATTTTTCAAAGAAGCAGTACACTTTAGTGACTAAGAATATGAACTCCACAGCCCAACTACTTGGATTCAAATCCTGACTTTACCACTTCTCAGCTGTGTGATTTAAAACAAGTCATGAACTTCCCTGTGTCTCCATGTTAGTTAACCTACAGAAGAGTAATAATAATGTTATGTATCACAAATCATTATTATAAGGATTAAACTAAATATGGGGCACCTGGGTGCTTCAGTCGGTTGAGCATCTGACTCTTGATTTTGGCTCAGGTCATGATCTCACAGTTTGTGCAACTGAGCTCTGCACTGTGCTTTCAGCACAGAGCCTGATTGAGATTCTCTCCTGTCTCTCTGCCCCTCCCCAGCTTGTGCTTGCTCTCTCTCTCTCTCTCTCTCTCTCAAAATAAAGAAACTTTAAAAAGGAAACTAAATATATATATATAATATTATATATATATAAACTAAATATATATATATAATATTATATATATATAATATGAAAGAGAAATTGAGAGAAACAAAATGAAAGAGAGAGTGCACTATACACTGAATATTCGTGTCCCCTACAAAATTCACATGTTGAAATCTCTTCCCCTAAAGTGATGACATTTGGAGGTGGGGCTCTTTGAAGGTGATTAGGTCATAAGAATGAACCTTCATTCATGAAACTAGTATCCTTATAAAAGAGGTTCCAGAGAGCTCCCTTATGCCTTCTGCAATGTGAAGACACAGTAAAAAGATGAAAGCAAGACCTCACCAGACACTGAATCTTCCTATGTCTTGATCTTGGACTTCTCCGCCTCCAGAATGGTGAAAAGTAAATTTCTGTTGTCTATAAGCCACAGTCTGTGGAATTTTGTTACAGCAGCCCAAGTAGGCCAAGACACACACACACACACACACACACACACACATACACACACACACACACACACACACAACTTAGAACAATTCTTAGCAAATAGTATATAATACATATGCTAGCCATTTTGTTATTGTTACTATTTTTACTGTGGGTTAGGACAATATATAATACTAAGTAGTAATGTAATAGCTCATACAATTAGAAGTTTTAGGGCATCTCTCTGACATGTAGGAAGAGCCCTGAATTTTAACTATGATAATTCTTCCCCCTATTATCTCTGAGCTTCACCCTCTTCATCTTTAAAGTGGGATAATAAAATAATCCTCAGTCTGCAACATTACAATAAAAATCAGAAGTCAAATTTGTAGAGAACTAAATCAAGGGACTGAGGCAAGTCTCAAGCCAAATCCCATGCTGACTCTCTTCCCCTCTAGAGTCTGGCCAAGGGAAATATGTACACAAGGAATCAAGTCAGATATGAAAATAAGTGCTGTTCCATAAATTACTTGGAGCTATGTATAAATTCACTAGAATAATCCACAGAACTCAGGAAAGTGCTATACTTATGATTAAAGTTTGTATTACAAAGAACACAAATGAAGAGATCCATAGAGCAAAGTCTAGGAGGGTCACAAACACAAAGCTTCTACGTCCTTAGGACACGTCACCCTTCGAACATATCAGTGTACGATTACCAACCAGGGCCCACCTAAACATTGGTGGAATAATCTTTAACACATAACAGAGCTCAATCTCCAACCCCTATCCATTTCCTAAAGGTCAAGAAGTCACCTGAACCAAAGCCTCAACCCTCTAACCACACAATTGGTTTTTCCAAATGGACCAGTCCCCATGCTGACATCTAGGGTCCCAAAAGGAGTAAGCACAAACTCAGGTGTGATCCTGGGTCCCCACAGTGAATAACAAAGACACTCCTGACACTTGGAAAATTCCAAGAGTTTAGAAGCTCCCTCACAAGAACCCAGGACAAAGACCAGAGAAATTCTTTAATATAAAATAAATGGGGAGCTAATAAAATTGCATTTCAATCAATTACCCTGCTATATAAGGCAAATTCAAAAAAGGAACTAGGGGTGCCTAGGTGGCTCAGTTGGTTGGGTGACCAACTTCAGCTCAGGTCATGATCTTGCAGTTTGTGAGTTCGAGCCCTGCATTGGGCTCTGAGCTGACAGCTCAGAGCCTGGAGCCTACTTCAGATCCTGTGTCTCCCTCTCTTTCTCTGCCCCTCCCCTGCTCATACTCTGTCTCTCCCTGTCTCAAAAATAAGTAAAAGATTAAAAAAAATTTTTTTTTTAATTTAAACACTTACTTCAGCCACATGTATACTAAAAACTTGGAACCATATGAAGAAAATTAGTATGGCCCCTGAAGAAGGATGACACACAAATACATGAAGCATCCCATATTTTTAAGAGCAAGTGATGCATCTGACTTTCCTAACACATATAAACAGACACAGAGAGACAAAATGAGGAAATGGAGGAATATGTCACAAATGAAAAAAACAGGACAAAATCAGACCAAGAGACCTAAGTGAAATGGAAATAAGTAATATGCCTGACAGACACTTTAAAGTAATAATCATAAAGATACTCATTGGACTTGAGAAAAGAGTGGAGGACATCAGTGACACCCTTAACAAAGATAAAAAAAAAAAAAAGAACCAATCAGAGATAAAGAACACAATGATTGAAATTTAAAAAACACTAGAAGGAAAAAAGAACAGGCTAGAAGAGGCAGAAGACCGAATCAGTGGCCTGGAAGATGGATTAATGGGAGGTAAGCAAGCTGAGTAGGTGAGGGGGAAAAAAATCAGGCAAAATGAGACTAGACTTAAGGGTCTTAGTGACTCCATCAAGCATAATAACGTTCACATTATAGGAATCCCAGAACAATAAGAAAGAGAAAAGGGGACAGAAAATTTATTTGAAGAATAAAGGCTAAAAACTTCCCAAATTTGGGAAAGAAAACATAAATTCAGATACAGGAAACATAGAGACCTCCCAACAAAATCAACCCAAGGAGGTCCACACCAAGACACAAAGTAATCAAAACGGCAAAAAGCAGTGACAAAGAATGAATTTTAAAAGAAGCAAGAGAAAAGAAAACAGTTCCCATACAAGGGAAATCCCATAAACCTATCAGCAGATTTTTCAACAGAAACTTAGCAAGCAAAAAGGGAGAGGCATGATATATTCAACTCGCTGAAATGGAAAAATCTGCAAACAAGAGCACTTTATCCAGCAAGACTATCATTCAGAATACAGGAGAGATAAAGAGTTTCCCAGACAAACAAAAGTTAAAGGAGTTCATGTCCACTAAACCAGCCCTGCAAGAAATGTTAAAGGGGACTCTGTGAGTGTAAAGGAAAGACCATAAGTAAAAGTAAGAAAAGTAGAAAGCTCAAAAGCAGTAATAATAAGTATATTTGTAAATTCACTCAAGGGACTGACAAAGCAAAAAGAGGTAAAGTATGACACCATAAACCAAAACGAGAGGAAGAGAGGAGTAAAGAATGGGTTCAAACTTAAGTAACCATCACCTTCAGACAGACTGCTATACGCAGAAGATGGTATATACAAACTTAACAGTAACAACAAATCCAAAACCAGTAATAGATATGCAAAAGAGAAAGAGAAAGGAATACTAGTATATCACTAAAGAAAGCCAACTTATGGTGAGAGAAGAGAGCAAGGGAAGAAAGAAACAAAGATGAACCAAAAATCACACACAAAATGGCAAAAAATACATACCTATCAGTAATTACTTTGAATGTGAATGGACTAAATCCCCCCATCCAAAGACAGAAGGTGATGGAATGGATTAAAAAAAAAGAAGAAAAGTAAGACCCATATACAGCTGCCTACAAGAGACTCACTTCAGACCTAATGACACATGCAGATTGAAAGTGACAGGATAAAGAAATATTTATCATGCAAATGGATGTGAAAAGAAAGCCAGGGTAGCAATGCTTACATCAGACAAAGTCAACTTTAAAATGAAGACTGTAACAAGAGACAAAGAAGGAAACTGTATAATCATTAAGAAGACAGTCCAAGAAGAAGACATAACAATTGTAAATATTTATGCACCCAATATGAAAGCACCCAAATACAAAAGGCAGCTAATAACAAACATAAAGGAACTAATCGATAGTAATGTGACAATAGTAGGGGACTTTAACACCCGACTTACTTCAATGGACAGATCATCTAAACAAAATATCAACAAGGAAACAGTGGCTTTGAATGACACACTGGACCAGATGGATTTAACAAACACATTCACGATATTCCATCCCAAAACAGCAGAATGCGCATGCTTTTCAAGTGCACATGGAACATTCTCCAGAATAGAACACATATTAGGTCATAAAAAAGTCTCAACAAGGGGCGCCTGGGTGGCGCAGTCGGTTAAGCGTCCGACTTCAGCCAGGTCACGATCTCGCGGTCCGTGAGTTCGAGCCCCGCGTCAGGCTCTGGGCTGATGGCTCGGAGCCTGGAGCCTGTTTCCGATTCTGTGTCTCCCTCTCTCTCTGCCCCTCCCCCGTTCATGCTCTGTCTCTCTCTGTCCCAAAAATAAATAAAAAAAAAATAAAAAAAAAAAAAAGTTGGAAAAAAAAAAGTCTCAACAATTTCAAAAAGATCAAGTTACACTGTGCCTTTTTTCTGACCACAACACAATGAAACTAGAAATCCAACATAAGACAAATCTGGAAAGAATACAAATGCATGGAGGTTAAATAACATGCTACTAAACAGTGAATAAGCCAATCAATAAATAAAGAAGAAATAAAAAAGTACATGTAAACAAATAAAACTGAAAACACAATGATCCAAAAATTTTTCACATGCAGCAAAATTGGTTCTAGGAGGGATGTTTATAGCAATACAAGCTTACTAGCTCAAGAAGCAAGAAAAATCTCAAATAAACAACCTAACCTCACATCTAAAGGAGCTGGAAAAAGAAGAACAAACAAAACTCAAATCTAGAAGAAGGAAAGAAATAATAATGATTACAGCAGAAATAGGTGACACAGAAACTAAAAAAACAATAGGACAGCTCAATGAAACCAGGAGCTGGTTCTCTGAAGGGATCAACCACTTACAAAAAAAAAAAAAATACAGAGAGGACTCAAACAAAATCAGAAATAAAAAAAGGAAAAATAATAACAACCAACACCACAGAAATACAAAGGATTTTAAGATAATATTATGAAAAAGTATATGCTAACTAACTGGACAACCTAGAAGTAATGGATAAATTTCTAGAAACATATAACTTGTCAAAAAACACGAAGAAACAAAATTTGAACAGATCGATTACTAGCAATGAGATCAAATCGATAAGAAAAAAGCTCCCAACAAACAAAAGTCCAGGACCACATGGCTTCACAGATGAATTCTACCAAATATTTATAGAAGAGTTAATACTTATTCTTCTCAAACTTTTCCAAAAATAGAAGAGGAAGAAAAACTCCCAAATTCATTCTGAGGCCACCATTACCCTGATTCCAAAACCAGATAAACACACAACAAAAAAAAGAGAGACAGGGAAAGAGAGAACTATAGGGCAAAATCTCTGATGAACATAGATGCAGAAATCCTCAACAAATTATTAGGCAGACTGAATCTAACAATACATTAAAAAAAAAAAAAGAAGTGGTGTGTGTGTGCATGTGTCTGTGTGTAATGGAATATTATTTAGCCATAAAAAAAGAATGAAATTTTGCCATTTGCAACAACACAGATGAATCTAGAGGGTATGATGCTAAGCAAAATAAACCAGTAGATAAAGACAAATACCATTTTGATTTCATTCATATGTGGAGTTTAAGAAACAAAACAAATGAATAAAGGGGGGGGGGGGAAGAAAGAGACAAACCAAAAACACAGACTCTTAACTATACAGAACAAACAAACAGAGGAAAAGTGGGTGAGAGGATGGGTGAAATAGGTGAAGGAGTTAAGAGTACACTTATCTTGATGAGCAATGAATAATACATGAAATATTTGAATCACTATCTGATGTACCTGAAATGAACACTGTATGTTAACAACGCTGGAATTAAAATTTAAACAAAAAAGAAAAAAAAACATGTGGCTCATTCAGTTGAGCATCGCACTCTTGATTTCGGCTCAGGTCATGATCCCAGGATTCTGGGATCAAGCCTCTGTCAGGCTCCATCCTGAACATGGTGCCCGTTTAAGATTCTCTCTCTCTCTCTCTCTCCCTCTGCCCCTCTCCCATGCTCACACTCTCTCCAAAAGAAAAAAGGAAAGAAAAAAAGAAAATTTATCTGAGTTGATCAGTGGAAATATTATTCAACATGACAATTTAATTCCATTTCACAAATAAAACCATGTGGGTTTTTTTTTTTCCTATGAAAATACCCTAGGGTAATTAGGAACTGACCAATCTTTAAAGGGAGTCACATCATTTTACTGAAAGGAACTCTTTGGCTATGAGGATTCTGCTAGATACAATACTTCCTTACTAAAAATAAATGAACAGGGTGCCTGGGTGACTCAGCCTGTTAAGTGTCTGACTCTTGATTTTAGCTCAGGTCATGATCTCAAGGTCGGGATCAAGCCGGAGTCTGGCTCTGCACTGACAGCATGGAGACTGCTTGGGATTCATTCGCTTTCTCTCTCTCTCTCTCTCTCTCTCTCTCTCTCTCTCTCTCTCTCTCTCCCCCCCCCACCTTCTCTTTCCCCTCCTCCCCTACTAGTGCTTGTGCACTCTCTCTCAAAATAAATAAATAAATAAATAAATAAATAAATATTGAAAAATAATAATACTAAATTAACCAAATATGGGGGTGGGATGGGGGAAGGATACTAACTAAAGCCTTTTTCCTTAACTATAATCACATTAAATTAAAAATATATACCATTACACTATATGGGTCCCGACTTTCTAATGTTAATAATAATTATTATTATATTAACAACTACAATTTATTGAACACCTATTATATGTCAAGTACTATACCTCTTTGAAATACACACCAACCCAATTCGTAGGGGGATGGTGGGGGGATGGGTGGGGGAAGAGACTCAAAGTTAGAGAAATGTAGTATTGATCTAAGATGAGGATCAGCGAAGTATGGCCCATACAAATAAAGTTTTACTGGAACATAATCATGCCCATTTGTTTCTATATAGACTACAGGTGCTTCACTACAATGGCAGAATCAAATAGTTCCAACAGAGACGATGTGGCCTGTAGGGCATAAAATATTTACTCTCTTGCCTTTTACAGAAAGCTTGCTGTCCCCTGACAGAAGGTCACATGGCTAGTAAGTCGCAGAGGTAGAATATAACTAGGTTTCTTTAGTTCCAAGATGCATAATAGCAGCAATCTCTCTTTGTTATTTCAAGCCTACTGTATGTTCCAAATGATCAGAGCCTTCTTCAAACATCTCAATTTAGCCTCAAAATTATTGGCATTCTACAGATAAGAGAACTGAGCTCAGAGACCTTAAGCCACTTATCTAAGGCTATGGAGCCAGCTCCATGCACATCTGTTTTCTCACTCCCATGACACCTGCACCTGAACCTCACTCTGCTCAAAACAGGACAGAGAGCTTCCTAAATTTAATGTTTTCACTCCACCCTTAAAAAAAAGCAAAAAGATTAGTTACCTTCCCTTAGGTGCCATAATTTTGCTCCTTCTGGAATAGGAAGAACAGGAAAACCTGAACTCAGGTTCAGAGAGATGAAAAAGGGCCCAGTCCAGTGGACATCATTGTCTATGGCTACAAGGCACAAGGCCATTTGCCCAAAATCTTCTACATTCTTATTCCACTCTGGGAGCCAGACTCTAGAAACATCCAAGTACCATACATTTGGGTAAGAACTCAGAATAGCAAAACTGATATGACTGAAGAACTGAAGATAAATACCCCAGGTTCACAACAAAAAAAGGCAGGGAAAACATCTATGAATATTTGAAAGATCATACATCAAAGGAGGAAGGAAATGAGAAATTGCTTGCTGTTATCCGAGGAAAATTATAAGCTGATAAAACGGAGCATCAGAAAGCATAACCTATTCAGAAGCATAGAGAATGTGAGGCACACCCAGACCAAAATAAGCTTTGCTCAGCCCTTGCTGGAAGGAGTAAGGACCTGCCAAACTGGTTAGCCAGCTCCAGGAAGCAGAATGTTCCTTTTAATTTTGAGTTTATTCAGTTTGTTCCATTGGGACGCTGATTCTTTTCCTGAAAACTTTATAAGGACAAACAGACATTGAGGATGGTTGCCTCTTACACTGGGCAGTGAATGAAGACTCTTCCTAAGAGTTAACTTAAGTAGGCTTAGAACTAGCTAGGTAAGCATCTGGGTTGTAGATCACACTCTCACTCACAGGCCGTATCACTGGTCTCCTGCAGGGCCACACTGGGATGAGAAGGGGAGAGGGAAATAAATGGTTATATTCAGGAGAGGAGAGGGAATGATTTGATGGAGAAAACCATAAAGGAAGACAGGGAATATACTTTGACCAGAGTTGGGCATTGTCCATTGTGGTCCCCTGGGCAGGTTTTCAATTATCTAGGCACAAGTAGATAGACTTCAGGGACCTGGATGAGTAGAGCTGAAGAGGCTCTTTGCCCCACCTCTGCTAGGACCCAGCTTAATTCTGGTGCTCCAGAAATGTACCCCTCCATGTGGACATTGGATTCTCATGACATCAGTGCCAGAAGAAGTGCCTCTCCAAAGAGTCTGCCAGTAGCAGGTATGGACTATTGGGAGCCAGCACTGGAGAAGAAGCTTATGGGAAAAAGTTAATGCTAGCTAGCTACTTTAGTCAACTGACTGCCATTCTGTAAAGATTCCCAAAAATAAGGGCGAATATGCATTTTGGATGAGGGAGACCTAAAGTCTTGGTACTTCTCAGGCAGAATACAGAGGAGACCGGGAGATACAAAGGCTACACATATACAGAATAAACTATACCCATCTTGTTAATTGTTAATTTCAATTGCTCACCACTGCACAATTGGAGAAACCTCTTTCTGGCAGAGGCTGTCATTTCTGACTTGGTCTTGCCCAAGTCTTCTTGTTCAGTGTGCCAAGCTCTTCCTCCACCACATGCATAGGCTGCTTAGCAGTATTACAACCTTTCTCGCAGTCTCTGTCTCCTCAGTTGTTCAGTGCTCACGTTTTAAATACAGTAGTTTCATCAACTGCAGTTCCCTCATTCTAGAGAGAGACTCATTCCTGACCTCTTACTGTAGACATCTGTGAAACAGATTGGATTCTCCTCCTGTGTATACTCTGTAAAATTCCCTCTAGGGGAATAGGCCTGGTACCCAGGGAATAGATTTTCTCTTTTTTGCATGATGCCTCTTTCTGTCTCACTCTGTTCTACATAAACTTTATGTTCCATGCTGCAACCAGTATGGAGTTTGGTGGAAAGAAAAAAGTTCCAAGTTGTCTATTACCTTTAAAAAAAAAAAAACTCCCTGTTATATAGAAGCAAGTGACACACAGAGTCACACCATCAATTATCTCACAGCACAAAGCAGCCTGGGATGTATTGATTAAGACAGTTCCTGCCCAATATTTGCATCTAACACATATTCTGAAGGGTCACGTCTTTTATATCACAAAATACAAATTTCAAAATTTTGGGTTTAAAACTAGAAAATAGTCTAAAATGATAGAAGAGCTTTTTCTAGAAGCATTTTTTCTAGAAGCATTACTAGCGTCACTGCCTCTTCACAAAAACGTTACAAATTAGGCATTATCCACATCTTTACAGAAACTCAGAAGGTTTAAGAAACTGGCAGCCTCTTCAAGGTCAAACTTAAAAGGGAGTACTGGGAATCTAACCTGGGAGTGCCTGAATCCAGAGCTTGGAATCAATCCCCATTGTTGCATTGCCCAGGAAGAAAATGATTGTGTGCTATAATGGCATATCTTCTAAAATCTCAGGGCCATCCTAAGGGTGCTAGGGCAGCCATTTGTAGTGAATAAATGATTAGGAATTAAATTTTATCTTTTTAGATCTTGCCAATTTGATCAAGAGGAATGGTGTTTGATTTTAGCTCATATTGCTTTGATTACTAATGAAATTTGACTTTTTTATTCTTACCAGTCATTAATTTTTTTCTTTTATGAATTGCCTATTCATGTCCTTTGTTCTTTTCTCTATTGTGACTTAAAAGTTTTTCTTATCAATTTTTAAGACCTCTTGATACACTGAGGCCATTAATCATTTAGCCATCATATTCATTACAAACATTTTATCCCAATTTATCATTTTTTTAATTTTGATTATGGTGATCATTTATGTGCAAAAGCTTAGAATACTTATGCAATTAAATCTAAGTCTTTAGGGGCGCCTGGGTGGCGCAGTCGGTTAAGCGTCCGACTTCAGCCAGGTCACGATCTCGCGGTCCGTGAGTTCGAGCCCCGCGTCAGGCTCTGGGCTGATGGCTCGGAGCCTGGAGCCTGTTTCTGATTCTGTGTCTCCCTCTCTCTTCCCCTCCCCCGTTCAGCTCTGTCTCTCTCTGTCCCAAAAATAAATAAAAAACGTTGAAAAAAAAAAAGTTTAAAAAAAAAAAAATCTAAGTCTTTAGATTCAGCTTTACATGTACATAAAATTCACGTTCATCTTTGTACCAAATTACCCCAAAAGCAATCAGGTTCAAGTGGGATTATGCTGCATTAAACAAACTTCCATAAATTGATTGGAAAACTAAAATATCAATATATTAATTTATAATGAGAACTACACTCCAGCAGTAACTCAAATACCACATAGATAATTTAGTAAATACAAATAACTTTGCCCCATTCTCCTACATCTTGGAGTCCATTCTGTACCTGAACCCACAGAACTTACTATTATTATCCCTTAACAACAAAGAAAGAGACTCAGAAATGACTCGCTTTGTTAATGTCATAATCAAACTGAACATCCAAATCTCCTCTTCACTGTTTGGTTGAAAAACAAAAATAAAAGCAAAACCAAAACAAAGCCCACAACTGTAAAATGTATGTTTTTCGTAAGAACAAGGTCCTTAATTGCACCAAGCATGAAAAAGCAACACAAACATTTTACTTCGCCAAACATACAGATCATTTAAAAACGTTAAAAAATGAGGTAAACAGATGTAAAATTGTCTAGGAAAACGAACAACTTTATGATTTGTTTGTCATCTTCTCCCTCCTTGCCTTAACATAATATGTAGCACATCCCATGACAGCTCATAAAGTGCAGCACTGCCACCAAATCACTAGCTTTTATGGAGACAGTAATGAACATAAGATACCTTAGTAGGAGTTATAAAAATGTAGATACTTCTAACATTAAAAAAACAAGTGTAAGTATTTTGTAAACCAAAAATATTCAAATGTCTTGAGAAATGGGGATGTTTGGGACCAAAACTACTGCATAAATATCTGCAGTTTTACCCATATGCTGTTTCTCTGGGATTTACAGCTATTCACCATTTTTAATGCTCCAGCTCTGGCTTGTTTAAAAATAATTTGCAAGTGCTTGAGAGTACATCCCATTTGATTTTGAAGGGGATAGGTGTTGGAGTTACTGAAGAAATCTGTACAGGCAAACACACAAAATTGCCCCCAACCAGGAAACTGTCTACCAAGTCCTTTTGCATTGTGTTTCTAAGATTCTACGTGTCCTTGGACAGACAAGTTTTGTTTGTGTAAAACTGAATATGTTCTCTCTGTCTTCCTCTTACACATTTCAAGGATTAAGACATTCCAGTCTCCTCCAAGTTCCAGGGCTGTGAAAGTCCCTTAGCATCTTAGATATTAATATGGCTCACACTGATATGACTTAAATAGCCTTTTTAAAATTGAATCTATAATACTATGCTTATTTACTGTTCCTTGACAGGTACCAGATCTGATTGAAAAAGAGTTTCTCCAAACATTAAGTATTCGGAACAGTCAAGGAAAGATAAGAAGAATGTATTAAAGGATTAGGGCAAACAGAAAATGAAGATGAGGGCAGGACAGAGAAAATTAAAATAGCAATGAAGGAAGATTTTGAAAAATGGCATTGGTGAGGACAAATGAAATTAGCCAAATTTAATTCTATCGTAGAGCACATTTTCAGCATGTTTAAAATATGCTCTCCTGCTTTGCAATGACATTTTGCCCGAGTGTTTCTCATCCTGGGTGCTGCTGGTTAGTACTTATATTTCAATGCTAATCACCAGTGTTATTTGTTGCTGTCCAGGACAGCCATGTAAAATGTGTGTGCATCATTCTCCTAAAGAACGAATAGGGCAGGTGGCTTTGGACCATGCTGCACAATAAAAAATACAGAATCCAAGCTACAAATAGTGCTTACATTTCAATTCCTCCCTATTCACCATTAATGTAAACATCTTCAAAAAGTACTTCTTTCCAAAAGCCTCTTTCCTTCACTTTCAAAAGAAAATGTATTTTCAAATTCTTGGAAAGGCTTTACAGAGAACCCTGTGACTTCCTCAATTAAAGGGCCCATTCAGCCCACACGGCAGCCATTGCCAGTTCCTGAGCTTGAGACAGCAAGGATCTTACTCTGCCACTCTGTGAGATTAGCAGGGAAATAGCAGGCATATTGTCAGATGGAATATTATACCATTTTGGTCTCCAAAAGAGACGTTAAGAGCTGTTGAGCTGTGGCATGCTGCTCAAGAAAGAAGACAGTTCTAGTAATGAATTCACACACACTGACCAAAATGGAAAGAAATGTATTTTTCTTTTCAACAGAGAAGTCCGAAGCAGAGACCATTACCGTTATCTATTCAGGGACATCAGCAGCTTCTCCAATAACCTGCCTACTAAATATCTACAGAGCTTACCTCTACTGTATGCCAGTGACTCTTAAAATGTGAGCCCCAGACCAGCAGAGGCAGCATCACCTGGGAACTTATTAGAAATGCAGATTGTAACCATAGCATAACTATAAACCTGTCAAATCACTATGTTGTACACCTGAAACTAATGTAACATTGTGTGTCAACTATACTTCTCTCTGTGTGTGATACCTTTTTTTTTAATGACACAGGTGATAACAGATGCCATGTAAATAAATTAAATGCCAAAAATTTTTTAAATGTAGATTCAGTTTCTGCCTCAGACCTTGGGGTGAGGACCAGCAAACCCTCCAGGTGATTTGATGCATGCTCAAGGCTGAGGACCATTACTATATGCAGAGCTACTTTTAATCCTCATTTGAGCACAGAAAACATTATTGTGATTTAGGGACAGCACACCTGGCCAGAGAAAATCATTCCAATTCTACCGTCTCTGATGTTACTTCTTTTCAGAAATGCTGTCAGAAAATCCTTTGAGAATCTGATGACAAACCTTTCAGAATCTAGGGAGAAAATAATAAAGGCAAATTTTGCATTCAATTTCAGGAGGTTTCTGAACACACCTGAAGCCTGTGTATCCCAGCAAAAGAGCATCTATTTTATGTTTTTCCGGCATTTTCGTCTGCTCTTCACAGTAAATGTAAAGTCAAAAGGACAGGTATTATTACAATTTATAGCAGAAGACTTTGAGGCTCAGAAACCTAAGGGTCTTGCCCCAAATCTCAGAGCTGATAACAAGCAGGGGGAGCTCATATCTAGGGCTTTGGTCCATCTACAAACTCCTTACCTTACATTTTACTCCTCTCCCTACTCTCTCCCCAGTTTGGAATATTGCAAATAATAATGACAGAAATAATGGTGATCGGCTCTGGCTGTTGCTCTATCGTCTCTCCATGCTCTTCTCGGGTTCACTGTGCTCTAAACACACTGTCTTCCTTGCTCTTCTTTGAGCGCTGAAATACATTTCCACCTCAAAGTCTTTGCACATGCTGTTGCCTTTTCCTGGCATTTTCCTCAGATGTCCACACAATTTACTCCTTTACTCCCTTTAGGTCTTTCCTCAAATGTCACCTAATGAGAGTGTTCACCTCGGATGACTGTATATATAAAACAAAGTTCCTTACACAGAAACGTACACTCTCCACTTACCCTACTTTATTCTTCATCATTGCCCTAATCAATACTGACATAGTTGATATTTGTTTATTTCTGTCATGACCACTTAAATGTTGTTCTGCAAGCACAGGAACTGTTTTGCTTATTATTAAATTCATGATTTAAAATAGCAACATAGGGGTGCCTGGATGGCTCAGTCAGTTGAGCGTCAGACTGTTGATTTTAGCTCAGGTCATGAGCTCACGATTCATCAGATGAGGCGCTAATAGCACACAGCCTGCTTGGTATTCTCTCTCTCCCCTCTCTGCCCCTCCTCTGCTCATACACATGTGTCTTCTATCTCTCTTAAAATAAATAAATTTTTTTTTAATTTTTTTTAATGTTTATTTATTTTGAGAGACAGAGACACAGTGCTAGCAGCAGAGGGGCAGAGAGAGAGGGAGACACAGAATTCGAAGCAGGCTCCAGGCTCGGAGCTGTCAGCACAGAGCCTGATGCGGGGCTTGAACCCACAAACTGTGAGATCATGACATGAGCCAAAGTTGGACGCTTACCCAAATGAGCCACACAGGTGCCCCATAAATAAAATTTAAAAAAAATAAAAAATAAAATAGTAACAGCTACAAAGTAGGTCTTTAATTAATATTTGTTGAATTAATAAATATTATATTCAACTATTTATGCTCTACCCACCCAGCAATATCCCAGGGTTTTAATTGTGAACCAATTCTTTAATTTAGACCCTTTTTTGAGTAGATCTCAAAGGAAATCATAGCAAGTTCTCCCTTTTCTATCATTAATGCTGTGGATTCTGGAAGGACAGAGTGATGTTAATGATGATGATAATGTTGATGATAATATTTACTGAACATCAATGACAACTTAAAAACAAACATTACCTCTAATTTTCACACAACTCTGCAAGTTATATATCACCATCCCAGGTATACAGATAAGGAGCTTAGAAATATGTGACCCAGCTAGTGAGTGTCAGACCTGGGACTGGAATCCAGCTACCTCAGGCTCCAATGCCTGCACTTAGTATATACTAAGTATATTTATATATACATAATATATACAAAATTATTTAGACAGTGTGGTTTAATATATATATTACAAAATTTCTATCCTCATCATTCACTATTGGACTATTAGCAACCTTGATTCCTTATTGCTTCCTATAAAGAAAATGGTTTCTGAAAACCAAATATAAAATAATCACTTTATCTAAATAATACTATTACTCATTATTGGCAATGTCTAAGAGAAAGACCACTTATGGAATGTCTGAGCTACAAAGTTTAGAGATAATTTAGCCTACCTTCTTTATCTAGTCCAACTTCTATAATTTATAAAAACTGGGGTCCACAGAGGTTATTTGCCTAAAGTTGGCTTGTGAAATGGTAGAAGTGAATGGCATGGTTAGAAGCAACATCTCAGAAGTCAGAACTTGGTTCAAAGCCAAGTTCTACCTCTTGTGTGTGACTTGGAACAAGATTCTTAACTTCCCCAGCCCTTGGAATGGGGATAGTACCTACTATATAGAGTTGTTTGGAAAATTACATTTTTATATGTATGTGTGAGACAGAGAGACAATACGTTACAGCTATTATTATGTAGTAAAGCCATTTTAAGAGCTCCAGCCCTCTAACACTCAGTCAAATATATCCTGTCATTGTTTTCCTCACACAGAAGAAAATATTAATCTCCACAGGAAGGTAACTACTGGTGAGTCAGTCAGTGTTCAATCCCAAAATCCAATTTTTCAATCTTCTTCAAGACTATGGTTTAAAACAGTAGGAACCCAAATGATAATACCAGGGATATTTTTGTTACTTTCTAATTCTGATACAGCACTGAATTTCATCACTGCTTTCCAAGAAGGAGATAAGGAAATGAAAGAAGGAGAAATGGAGCTAAGATGATGGAATGAATACTCCCAAACACATGAACATGGATGCACTAAACTTTTAAGTAGTTGAAAAGCACATTTGAAAATATGGATATATATTTTTTCAGAGCTTATCAAATTTCTCCAGTGACAACAGAAACTATGTCCAGAAGAAAAGAAAAAAATTATTTTGGTTATGTCTATTAATATGTTTCAGAGTTGAATACAAAAACACCCTCCCACATAATAAATACAGTCAGTTTCTTATGAAATTTATAGGAACTTTAAAGACAATGACACTTGAAAAATAATCAAAGGAACTAAGTCAATTTGTCCATTTCCTGCTTAAAACTTTTCCAAGACTCCCCATCAACCTGAGAAAGTACACAGTCCCTGCCATGGCATCAATGTCCCTCCAGATATGGCCTCTCTGTATGTGCCATTCAGTCTTCATCTTTTGTCACTCTCCTCCTCTCCCTAAGTATCAGTCTCCAGGCTTTTGTGTATGCTGTTCCCTCTTCCGGGGACAGGCTGTCATAGAAAAGCTTCCTTGAAAATAAAATTAAATAAATAAATAAATAAATAAATAAAGACACAACTCCTTTAAGCTCTGGCAGAAGCAAGATGAGCTTTTAGAAGTGAGGAGATTGTTTTAACAAATGGAAATTGAACTAACACTTTAGGGCAAGAAAACCTGCATTCAACAACTGAACCACTTAGCAAATTATGGCAAGTCAAGTTAATTAAAAATACATAAAGGGAGAAACTGATTGCAATTTTAAAAGAATTGGACCTTTTTTGTATTATATTATTCAATCAACCAGAATTATGGAAAATGTGGTTTGTGTGGTTTGTGGGTGGTTCATTTGGTTAAGTGCCCAACTCTTGATTTCAGCTGAGGTCTTGATCTTAGCTCAGGTCTTGATCTCAGGGCCAAGAGTTCAAGCCCCATGTTGGGCTCTGTGCTGGGCATGGAGCCTACTTGAGAAGAGAACAGAAGAGAACAGAAAAGAAAAAGAAACCAAAACAAAAGAGAAGAAAAGTGGTTTGCACATAGGTTATGTCAAGAACATCATTTTGTAGCCACGAGGAAATAAAGGACTGCACTGAGGCTGCCATTTTGCCCTCTAACTGTGATCGGCTAAAAGTGTTTTGGATGAACTAGACTATAGGATTAACATATGCCTTGTGACATTGAGAGGCACATCTTGCAAATTAGAGAAATGACTGTCATCATTCCTACATAAATTGGTTTTGACCAAGTGTTAACATGTAACCTAGTTACTGAGTAATAAATTTTTGAAAGAGTTCAATTCTTTTTGAATCACTACACAGGCTTGTGCATTCATGCAGCCACACACACACATATACGTATAGACACATACAGATTGAAACAACTTATGCCAAAATAATATTTTTGTGGTAGTAGGATTTTAGGTTTTATTTAAATCCCAAAATTTTCTCTGTCATAGTAAAATTATCTTTGTAGTATAAGCCATGGACCTAAGTCCTGCCACACATTGGCTATGCAATTTGGGACAAGTCACTTAAGCTTTCTTAGCTTCACTGAGATCATAATTCTGATCTCACAAGATTGATATGACAATTAAATAATGTATTTTATTTAAAAGTGGCCTATATGGGGCGCCTGGGTAGCTCAGTCATTCGAGCGTCCGACTTCCGCTCAGGTCATGATCTCACAGTTTGTGAGTTCGAGCCCCGCATCGTGCTCTGTGCTGACAGCTCAGAGCCTGGAGCCTGCTTCAGATTCTGTCTCCCTTTCTCTCTGCCCCTTCCCTACTCACAGTCTGTCTCTCTCTCTCTCAAAAATAAATAAACATTAAAATTTTTTTAAAAAAAAAAATAATAAAAGTGGCCTATAAACTCTAAATAAAATTGTATTATTATAATGGCATAAATATGCAAATATTCTCTTCCCAAACGCCCCCTCCTCAGAGAGAGGTCTTCCCTTGTATCACCATCTAAAATAGCAACTCCCATAAAAAACAAAGTCACCTCTAATACCCTTATAAGTTTTGGTTTTTTCACAGCACTTCTCACTCTCCTAAATTATTATTTATAACTGGTTTTGATGTGTATTGTTTTCCCACTAGAATATAAGCTTCCCGAGGGCAGAAGCTTTGTCTGCCAGTTGCGGATCCCCAGCTCCTGCAAAAGTGCCTGGCTTAAAATGGGCCCTCAGTAAATACCTAAGGAAGGAAGGAAAGGAAGGAGCAAGGGAAGGCGGTATCTATGGAGGTATAATTTTCTCATCTCATCAAGAAGAGATCAATACAAATGATCAAAGGAGAGCAAAAGTATAGTAGTAGATAAACTAGAAAGAATTAACAGGGCAGCTCTATGCTTGGTGATTTAGTTTACCTCAGTCCCCAGGATTTGGTACTAAATCCAAGAAAAAATCATATAGTCTATTTAAGGGAAATAATTTTTAGTGCTATCTCCAAAGCACAAATCTATTCTCATATCAAAATAAGGTGAACTGTACATTCTACTCTTAAGCTGGTGCTTTGTACAACCATCTGATCTTGATATTCTTTTCTACTGGTCTAAGTGTTTGTGTTTGCTCATTCCTCTCTAGCGTATTTTAAAATCCAAATCACTGCAGTAATTCATTTTTTATTGTTCTCTTGCTCAGCTTCAACACATGTACAGTAGTAGTGTTCACTCTTCAGGGGGATAATGGCATTTTTGGAGATTTTACTGTAGTCATTACTCTTGCTTCTTTATTAAGAGACTTGACTTTAATCTTCTGCTTTAGCTATGTGGTTTATCTTATGAATATTAATATACAACCCAAAGGGATCTAGCCAGTGAATATGAATTAGAGAGGGCTTTTTCATACTGAAGAAAGAGAAAGCCATTTTCTGGTATGCACATCTTTCTGGGGTGTGTGAGCTCTAATTTAATCAGCATGTAGTCATCATGTATGCCACCAGCACTCCAGGCCACGAGGTAATTGAAATGATTCAAGCTTGTTTAATAAAGTAATTTCAATTATAGCAGGAGTTGAGTCAGAAAATGTCAGCTATACAAAGTTTATGCTGCCTGGAATCAGCAATAGGGCACCAAATGCTCCTAGAGAAAAGTGCCATTGTGGAAATGAGTTGTTACTTTTTTAGGCTTTGAAATACCTTTGTTCCCATGAGCCCAGCTTCTCTTAGGTGATCTGTTAGTCAAGGAAGCCAAATTTTATTTTGTCCTGAATGTAGCATAAAGAAATTTACTTACAGGCAAGAACTCTCTGAAGGGGTCAGAGAGTCCATCCTCTTTCCTCTATAGCTAACATCTCACACTTCACCAGTCTCCACCATTCCTTACTACGTCAAGCCAAGTATCATTTATTCTTGGAGCCATGGATGAGAGAAGACATCTCTATATCCTCTCCCTCGAAATGTTAGAAAGGAAATTCCCCCAAGTTTTCATTATAAAATATTATTGCATACTACACATAAAATCATTTTTTCCATCACCAAATAACACAAAAACATCCCAGAAGTTTTCAATATGGTGCTGTCAGTCTTTCATAAATGATAAACTCTAACATGTTTCCCATTCTCTTTCATTCCCTTCCTCTTTCCAATAATTTGCTTTATCCTTTCAGCCACTGTTTCTCCTGGCATATTTTACCTATTTAAAGGCTTGTGTAGTTCTACTATCCTGAAGATCTTTAATTACCAAATTATGATTCTATCATTGTTCTTCTTATTTTGTTTATCCTTTTCTTAAGAAACTTCTTTGTATATACAGATGGTTTGCTTTTTACTCACCACCATCCCAGTGCTGTTCCTTACCATTACTATTAAAAAGACAGACACCTGAACCATCCATTTGCAATTCACCATCATACATCCAGAAGCCTTATTAAATTATTTATATTTAGGTTTATCTATTCTCCTCCAAATAACAACTCTCTCTTACCTTGATCACATCTGGTTTAGGTCAATTTTATTAAACAATGATCTGTTTTAGATATGAAGTTATATCTAAAATATAACAAGACTCTTGTTGGTTTCATCAATACTGCCATTGTTGGAAACTTCTTTTGGTCTAGTTCTGAAACCAATATCCACTGACAGTGAAGAGGTCTGTTATTATGCTAAATGCAGACATCTGCTCTGAAAATACACCCTCCTTTGCATACTCCTATTAAGGATGGTTACTAATCAACTACAGACATCTCGTAACTCGGACAGATTATCTACTTTGGTTAAGATAGTAAGGACATACAGTGAGGTAACAGTGTCCAATGTGTTTTTTAAATATATGTGTGGTTACATAGGATGGTCATCCAACAACTCACCAGTGTGATGAGAAGCATTAAATGTAACCAGATTATATTTTTGACAAAGGCTAAATATTCCCTAAACTTGAGTAGCAGTATTCTCAAGTGAAATCTCCTCTTAGGAGTTGGGGCCATTTGGTTTTTCCTATAGTAACATTTCCAAACATATTGAAAGTCAGTGGGGGGCGCCTGGGTGGCTCAATTGGTTGAGCGTCCGACTTCGGCTCAGGTCATGATCTCACGATTTGTGAGTTCGACTTCGAGCCCCGCACTGGGGTCTGCACTGACAATCAGAGCCTGGAACCTGCTTTGGATTCTCTTTCTCTCTCTCTCTCTCTCTCTCTCTCTCTCTCTCTCTCTCTCTCTCTCTCCCTCTCTGCCCCTCCCCCCACTAGTGCTCTGTCTCTCAAAAAAAATGTAAAAAATAAAAAATGTAAAAAGAAAGTCAACGGGATTACATGAAATAATATATAAATATTTGCTCTCTGCAAAACTTTTAGTTCAACCTTTCTTTTAAAATCCTACTTCCTAGCTCTTCATTGATCTGTTCGGAACCCTAGCTAAATAATACCCCCAGTTGAAAACTATAAAGAATAAAAAGCTCCTGGTTTATGTAGTACCTTCCCTTTATAATCCTCAAAGGAGTGTGTAAATGCAAGATCATTATGAGTCCAACTTTATAGATGGGGAGCTTGAGGCTTGAAGAGGGTAAACAGCATTAACAAGGTCAGGCAATAGTTGAGTTTGAAAGAACCCAGTCCTCCTAAATTTTAATTTGCATCTTTACCCAGAAGGCCATGCTACTGCTTTAGTAAGGAAAAAGGACTTTTATAAGTACTGACACTAGACTTTCCCTGCTTAGCACTTCAGAAAAGAGAAGTAAGAAATTAAAGGTTCAAATTCTTCTTTGTAATAAATGCTTATGACAATGGTATTCTTTGCTAAATACAATAATTTTTACATCATTTCAGAAGAAATCTTTCTATATTCAGAGGATTTCTGATGTGCTGAACTAATGATACCCACTCCTTACTGAATAGCAATATCTACTTTTGCTCTTTTTATGGCTATAAAAAACAGAAGGGTTTTTTTTAACATGACATGAAAAGCTTCTAAAGGGTAATAGTTTAAATTCAGAATAGAAATGCAGATAAATTGGTAAAATCATGAACAGATAAGCTATATGTACAGAGTCTTTTCAATGCAAATCTTCCAAGAGAGAAAATGCAACAAAATTAAAAAGTAAAAAAAGTTGTTTCACTCTGATACAATCATCCCTGAAGTTCTGTGAAAAATGTAGAAATGGGTGTCCTGCCCGATTCTCATAGGGCAGTTGAAGAAGAGTGATATGCAGCACTAAGAGGCGTCAACCTCTTCTATCTTTCCTCTGGCTTTTTGGAGTTAATGAGAATTCACTGAGGCCCGGGGCAGTCTTTGTCCACAAACTTTCCAATTGCAAGTAATATTAGGGCTCGTGCATCCCAGTACTACATTAAATGGTGCTCTCAAAATGATATCTCAATATCAACCAATTCTTCACCATTCTATAAGCATATGTACTATCTGATGAAGTCACAGACCTACAGGATTTATTATCATAATAATGATGAAGAAGAAAATTAAGTTTTGTAATTTACCAAAGTTGACATCTGTTGTGATTTGAAGACACATCTGATAACCCACAGATGAGTAATAACCACACCCTTAAGCCTCCACTTTTGCCCACTCTCAGGAGAAGACTTCGCCTTCTACTTTAGAGAGAATAACATCAATGTCATCCAGCTAAAATTATTTTCTACTCGTCATCTCTAGTACACACTTGACTGGCAATCATAACAAACCTATCTGTATCCACACCCAGCCGTACCTACTACTCTCCTTCTGGTTGAAATATTTCCCTTCTTTCAATCAGAGGAGCTAACAGTCATCAAAACCTGTCTGTCTAAGCATAGATGACTACTAAGCAATCACTTTGACAGAGTTCTAAACTGACTTTGTAAGACTCGGATGCTATTTTTGCTTCTACTATACTTTAACTACGAAAGTCCCTGAATGGTCCCCATGTAAGAACCTCTATGTAAGCTTTCAATAACTGTTACTATTGTTATAACTATTATTACACAGGATGGATTGTCTCTAGGAGTTTGTGAATGAAGATTGTGATAAGTACTCTCCTACAACAAAAACTGGGCTAGCTTCTCTGTTTTAGGATATTCATTTCTTAACATTGGGAGAAGGCAGGTCTTTAGGGGGGTACTGAACCAAAACCTCTGTATATTTTTGTATAAGTAAAATAAGATTTAAATGAATATCAAGAGAACTTTTGTAGAGAAAACAGAGAAACCAGAGGGTAGTACAAAGAATAGAGGTAAGAGCAGAAGTGCAGTCTTACCCTTTTTTGTTGGGAGGGGCATATTTTACACTAGATGTTTGAAACACACTTCAGAGAAATTTTAGCACCATCAGATGAAGTCAATCTCATTCCCCTCTAGCTATCTCCCTGTGTCACTGTCCAAGTTCTCCCAAATGAAGGTGACTATCCCAACTCAGCCAGCAATTGCTCTGACCATCAAATCCTTCCTCAGCATTGAAGATGCATTTGTTCACTTTTTAAAAATCTATGCCTGATACAAATACCAAATGCCATCAAACGCCACACAGCTACAAGAATGAAGCTTTTCTTCTCCTGGAAAATGAATACATCCATAAACGGCATGCCTAACTTTAGAGACCCTGCAGAGGAATGATCCTCAGTGGTTCTTCTGCTCCATCCCAGAACAGAATTCAAAGCAGAGGCTCTTTTCACATTCTCCATCTGGCAGCATATGGGATTTGCCCATTTATTAGACCTGTAATTACCAGGCCCAACCAAGTAGGTGCAGCTAAAGGCATTTTTTTCTAGCATTTGTCACTTTAAGAAAGGAGACTCTTTAAAGAAATTGTTCGTTCTCATACAATCCACTCCAAAATCCACTAATTTCCTCTTTCCATTCATCTTCCAGAAATCCTATATCCAAGACAAATGGGATTTAGTATAACATGCTTTCAGTGATACCACAATAAGCAAGACTATTTTAAGAATTCTATTCATCAATTCTCAATAAATATTATGATACTAAGCACTTAGGCATTCTAAAGTTACTTTCCTGAGCAGATCTCAAGCTCTTTAGCAACACAAATGTACTAAATCTCCTAATTCCCTTGCAAAACAAGCTAAGAAGTCAGAGCTAAAACATGATTCTATAATTCAACTGCATGGCAGGCCACCTGGAAATGGCCCATCTCTTAAAAGAAAAAAGGTGGTGGGGAGGGGATTATGGTAATAGCAAACTGACTGGAGTCCTAGTGCTGTTGCATCCATTTCCAAGTCAGGTTTACCAGGAAATGTTGATTAACAGTAAAGGATTCACTGCTTGTCATTCAATGCCTTGCTTGTCATTCAATTATTTAAGAAGTATTTATTAGGTGGCTACAAGATGCTGGGCACTAGGTTAGATCCTGGGGATATAACGAAAAAAAGTCCTTTCCTTATGAAATGTACAGTCCAGCAGAGCAGAAATAGCTGTTTAAAAAATAATAAAATACTAGGTAATAAGTAAAATAATGAAAGTGTGTCTGGACTGTAGAGATAACATGTAGGAGGTAGTGGATAACTTTCTTTGTGTAAGGGAATGTAAAGATATTCAAGAAAAGATTGCCCTAAAATGCAATATATGACATGGAAGGTTGAGTAGGAGTTTGACGGAGTTGTGAGTATCCTCTTTCTGAAGAAAAGGTATCCTTGTTGATAGTAAAGAATGTATCGCGACAAATTTTCTTGGCTGCCATGAAGACAGACTGAGAGATCTATGTTTGAGCTAGAAGATAATGGCCCTTCCTTCCTCCATCTGCTACTTCAAGTGTAGTGTTGTGAGGACCTAACCAATAAATCACAGAAAAGTACCTCTTTTTATAAAGATATGAATGTCCTTATGGTCTCTGTTTCTTCTACTCTCACAGCTGCTTACAAAACAGAGATGCAGTTAGAGCAAGAAAAATGGCCTGCACCCCCTCCCTTACAAATGAGGAAATTACAGCCCCGGGAGGTTGTCTTTTTCTTCAAACTCACTGATAGTTAAAGTAGAGTCCAAAACCCAGGGAAACTAATCATGTTGAATTCTTATTCAACTGAGAACCTGAAAGTCTATAGGTCACTCTATTTCCCAACCACATAATCAAAAGTTAAACATACACATCCTTACTTCACACAGACTATAAGCTGCTTAAGCGAAGTGTCTCAAGATAGAATTGGTTTTTCTGTAGAAACAAATAAAGCCAAAAATCGCAGTTGCTTAAAACAACAGAGGTTCATTTTTCACTCACACTTAAGTCTGGTTGGTGTGCATGGTGAGGACTTCTACTCCCTGAATGACAATTCAGGGATTAAGACCCCACCTTCTCATGTCATCATCTCAATATCTAGCTTCCCAGGTTGCCACATCAGGGTAAGAGAGAGATGGCAGTGCCACAGCAATTCTTAACTGTCTTAGCCCAGTTACATGCTCACAGTCCACTGGTCAGAACCAGTTACATGCTGCAACCCAGCTGCAACGGAAGCTAGAAATACAAGGAATTATAGCACTATCTGATGAGCACCAAGGCTATGTCTTCTCATAGAGTCTCCAGAATGGTACAGAATATGTGCCTAACAAGAGCATATTGAATGAATGAAGAACACACTATAGTCAAGGTTCTTTTCTATTACTATCAGGGAATACAAAGATATATAAGGAATAATTCCTGTGTTTATTGAGCTGAGAACCTTATTGTGAAATTAAACACTAATACACACACAAACTAAATAAAATTAAGCATCCACAGCAATGGGAACTAGACGACAAGTGAGTGAAAAGGAAAAAGAAGTCAAGATTTAAGATGGTTGGAAATACAGTCCTCTCTTTATTTATATCCTGAGCTAAAAATATTTCTCTCGAAAGATCCAAAAATAATTTGCCTTTATTTTATCCAAAGGACAAGAAAAACTATAAAGTAATACAATACAGCATCCAAAGTTTGGAGTCTAATCCGGATGGCCAACAGGCACATGAAAAGATGCTCAACGTCGCTCCTCATCAGGGAAATACAAATCAAAACCACACTCAGATACCACCTCACGCCAGTCAGAGTGGCCAAAATGAAGAAATCAGGAGACTATAGATGCTGGAGAGGATGTGGAGAGACGGGAACCCTCTTGCACTGTTGGTGGGAATGCAAATTGGTGCAGCCGCTCTGGAAAGCAGTGTGGAGGTTCCTCAGAAAATTAAAAATAGACCTACCCTATGACCCAGCAATAGCACTGCTAGGAATTTATCCAAGGGATACAGGAGTACTGATGCATAGGGGCACTTGTACCCCAATGTTTATAGCAGCACTCTCAACAATAGCCAAATTATGGAAAGAGCCTAAATGTCCATCAACTGATGAATGGATAAAGAAATTGTGGTTTATATACACAATGGAATACTACGTGGCAATGAGAAAGAATGAAATATGGCCTTTTGTAGCAACGTGGATGGAACTGGAGAGTGTGATGCTAAGTGAAATAAGCCATACAGAGAAAGACAGATACCATATGGTTTCACTCTTATGTGGATCCTGAGAAACGTAACAGAAACCCATGGGGGAGGGGAAGGGAAAAAAAAAAAAAAAAGAGGTTAGAGTGGGAGAGAGCCAAAGCATAAGAGACTGTTAAAAACTGAGAACAAACTGAGGGTTGATGGGGGGTGGGAGGGAGGGCAGGGTGGGTGATGGGTATTGAGGAGGGCACCTTTTGGGATGAGCACTGGGTGTTGTATGGAAACCAATTTGACAGTAAATTTCATATATTAAAAAATAAATAAATTAATTAATTAATTAATTAATTAAAAAAAAAAAACAAAGTTTGGAGTCTAGTTACAAATATGGGGAGCATATTTAAGGATCATTTCTAATATTTTCTTACTCTAGATAAACATAATATTTCTGTAGCTGAACATTTTTTATTTCATATTCCTGTACAATACTCCTATACCAAGGCCATTCTCCTGACTCCACTATACATATCCAGACTTGACAACTGTTGTAGCAGTAAGAAGTGACTGCCAAGGGACAACAGAGGACAGTCCGCATCAGACAATTCTGCATCAGAATTCCATGACATTTTAAATAATATATGAATCATCTGAAAAGTATTCATCATTTTCTGCACAAATGTTCACCCTTTTTATCAAGGCTTTATTAATCTTAAATATAGGATATTAAGAACCAGCCATAACATTTTATAGCAACATTTTAGCCTGATCTCAAGTTCAAAGGTTTGCACATACCAGGTATGTAAACTCATGCAACATTTCAGAAAAATCTATTTCATGGTATGAATGAGGAGTCTTTAAAATATTCATATGTTATCACAACAAATTTCCTTTATAAAAGTCAATCTGAATGCTAAATATATTAATATCTACAAATAGTAAATGCTAAAAAGATTTAATCATGAGGATATTCATGCAGCATTATTTATCACTTCAGACAACCTACATGTCCAATTCTGGGGAAATGATTAAACAAATTAAATTACATCCATATATGGGAATATTATGCAACAATTAAAACAGATGATTACAAATTCTGCAGTATCTATCAAAATTATGAATTATCAATCCTTTGAGCCAATATTTTTACCTCTGGGTCTACCCTACAGAAAAGCTTTTATAAATGTGCAAACAATATTTAAAAATTGTTTGTTGCAGCATTTTTATACCATCAAACATTAGAAAACATGGGTTAGAGAGTATCTAGATAAAGGTAAATCCACAAATGCTAACAGAGAAAGTTCAAAATTTGCTAATGTTAAGAGAAAATAAGTTGTAAAACAATAAATACACCAAAAACCACATTTTGAAAAAAAGTTATCTATTTATAGATAACTAAAAGTTAGATGACTTAACGGAAGGAAGAGCTTTTAATAAGGAGCATCTGTAAGAAAAATAATGCTATCTCCCGGATCCTTTTTTACTTATGCTAAACTTAATGTTTTTTCTTGCTTAAATACTTGTTTCTTTTATAACTTGGGTAGGGAAGAGGCTTTCTTTTAATTTTACACACCTGTGTACATTAATGTTTCATGAGTATGTGTTGTTTTAAATTTAAATTTTTCTTTTTTTTAAGTTTATTTATTTATTTTGAGAGAGAGAGAGCAAGACAATGAGAGGGGCAGAAAGAGAGAGAGAGAAAGAGAGAGAATCCCAAGCAGGTTCTGTATTGCCAGCGCAGAGCCTGATGCAGCGCTCAAACTCACGAATCATGAGATCATGACCTGAGCCAAAATCAAGAGTTGGATGCTTACCTGACTAAGCCACCCAGGAACTCGTTAAATTTTTCATTTTAAGCCTAATAATAACATGTATATAGAGAAAAAAATTACAGGTAACTTTTAGTAATATTTAAAAAGTGCTTTTAACAAAGTGTCAAATTGAAAAAGTAGTCAATATATATTGCATGCACAGGATTACAGAAAATGTATAAAACTATCATAGTAAACAACAGAGAGAGATAATATGTCAGAATATTAACAGCTCTTTCCTCTTGGTAGTAAGACCACTGGTGGGAGAATGGATGCAGGCACAGTGAATTTTGCATTTATTACAAAACATGTTAACTGTGTAATCAGGGAATGGGAGAGACCTAAAAAACATAAACAAGTATTTAAACAAGAAAAAACATTAAGTTTAGCATAAATAAAAAAGGATCCGGGAGATAGCACTATTTTTCTTACAGATGCTCCTTATTAAAAGCTCTTCCTTCCATTAAGTTATCTATCTTTTAGTCCTATGTTTTCATGCAAATAAATAAGGACCAGATGCAACAAAAATGAATTTCTCTTTAGCCTCTTGTAGTGTTTTTAAAATATAGTCACAAATTCTTTGATACTTCTCTCTTTAACATGTGGGATCTACGCCCCCATTCCTTGAATCTGGTCCGGCTTGTGACTACTTCAATAAATGCAGCTTGTGGAAGTGTTAGTATGTACTTACAAAGCTAGACCATAAAAGATATTGAAGCTTTCTCTTTCTTCTCTGGAATACTTGCTTTTGGAGCCTTGAGCTTCCAAGTAAGGAGACTGACTACTCTGAGGCCATCATGTTGTGAAGAAGTCTAAACCACATGGAGAGGACACAAGTAGACCAGTCAACCATCCCAGCTGGCCCACACCTTCGTTCACCCCAGCCCAATCCATTTATCTATTGCCAGACATATAAGTGAGGGAGGCTCTGGACGATTCCAATCTCCAGGCATCAGAGTCTTCCCAGGTGAGACCACAGACGTTGTGGAGCAGAGAAAGATATGCTGTATGTACTGTCCACATTACTGTGCTCTGTCCACATTGTTGACCCATAGAATCTATGAGCAAATAAAATGGTGGTGTTTTATGCCTCTAGATTTGGGGGTGATTATTACCCAGCAATAGATGAGTGAAACAACCCTCTCCTAGTACACATATACAATATTTTAATAAGTGGTCAATAAGATGTTTCCTAATATAGAAAGAAATTTTTCAAGAGTTTTACACTTGCATCTAATACTTTCGAAGTTATACAGTTCCTTATTCATTGCTTGACTGATTGGATTGTTTTAACATTTGTTTCTAAGTTAGACATTTTGATAATGATAAAAATGTTAATATTCCTCTTCCAGCTATTTGAATATAATTCTCACTTAGTAATAAAAGCTGGTACACATAAAAGATTTTCAAGAATTTTCATCTATTATTGACTTTAAATCTCCCAATATTTTGATTCATTAGGTACTATTAGTATCTTCTCATTTTAAAGTAAATTGAGCACAGAGAAATTCAATAACTTACCTAAGGTCATACACTGGTAAATGGCAAAGCCAGGATTCAACCCAGGCAGTTCGTAGCCAGAAACTCTGCTTTTAATAACTGAACTAAATTCCCTCTCATTCTCTCTGTTCAACATACAGAAAGGTTAAGCTGCTAGGAAATACACATCTCAGAGCTAGCTGTGGACACAGGCCAGTAATCTCATAGTTCTGCCCCTTAAAGGCTAGATCATGTTGCTATGCCACTATTATTTCTTGTGGAAAAGACAAAAAAAAAAAAAAAATCCAGAGACCCAAAATTATATATATTAAAGGAGTACAAAGAAAAGAATAAAGAAAAAAGGTAGAAATGGAGTCCTTATATATACATGGACCTAAGTGACTGACCAAGAATTTCCAGAATGAGGAAATCTATTGGTCAATCAGTTTCAAAGCATTCATTTAAATAATTTTTTAAAAGGAAGAAGCAAGGAAAGGAGGAAGGAGGGAGAGTGGGAGAGAGGAAGAAAGGGAAAGAGGGGGAAAAAAAGAAAGGAAGGAAGGATGAAAGGAAATAGCTTAGTAATAATGGAATAGTTGAAGAGATCCAAGGCCAGTATGTGTGAGGAAGAAAGGGAAAATGAAAAAATAAACAACCAAAAATAGGAAACCAATTGCAAATCTAGTTTAGGGGCCTAAAAAGGACTTCAAAGAGGGGCTACAAATAAGAGGTATCTACCACTGAATAAATTCAGATCATGAACAAATTTCCATTCAGTTAATCTCCGTGGGGAGAAATGCTTTGCAGTGGCAGGCAGAAAAGGAAACGTGTATGTGCATCTGGAAATTTTACAGGACAAAGTTGAGAGGTTGGTTATTTAATAATCTGTGACCCAATTATATCTAAATATATTTCATATTCTGTGTGCAGTGAAGGAACTAGCATGGCAAATAAGATGGAAGGGAGTAGAATGTGTTAACATTTAAGAAAATATGATTTCAACATGAATAATATTGATTTATTTAGAAAGGAGGAAGCTAATCTTTTAAAGCAACATAAAAAGTGAGTCAAACAAATTTAAGAAAACCAGTATGAGGCAAAATGTGGAATTTTTGTAGAAAAAATATAAAGTCCTTAAGGAAGCTGTATTTTTTTAAATAATGCAAAACATCACACATAAATGTCTATTGTTTTCATTGTTAATGTGTATAAGAAAATACCACCTTTAAACATTCATTAGTAATAACAAAGAGAACATACTTCTGGAAATCTCCTTCTTTTGAAAGTGTTATTGAATTAAAATGAGAGACTCTGTAATATAAGCAGAAATAACCCCAAAAACTCACAATTTGCTAAATATTTCCTGAGTAACAGACACATTACTAAGGCACTAGAGATCTAATAAACAACTGACTTAAATTCTCCTCAAACATGTCTCAAAAGATATAATAGAGAAAAAGAAATCTCTAATGTATCAATCCTTGGTTTAATATATGAAAAATGTGGGTCAGTGTTCCAATCCCCCTCTTATATATAATACAAAATGTTTTTCTGCCATAGGAGAAACATTCATTCATGGTCCAAAATCAATACTATTTTATCCATGTGAATTTCCAAAGGTTGGGGATAATGTCAATCCAATAGCATAAAAGGCTACTTGTCTCAGAGAAAAAAATCTTGCAAACAGAGCCCTGGAATGAAAACATAGGTCAGCTGCCCACTGCATGACTCTGCTAGTAACTAGTTTTATAGCCATGTAATCTTTAGAACCTCGATAAAATAAATAACGTTTATAAAACTGCGTGTCATTTCACAGGTGAAGAAGAAGGCCCACAAATGTTTAGTGATTAAACTGGGCCTAATAACCTAAACCTGTACACTTTCTACTTGCTATTTCATGCTGCCTCTATTTTTTTTTATCTGCTGTCAATGCTTTCTATCAATGGAAGCTTCTTGATTTGTAACAAAAATCCAACCCAAACTTGATGAAAAGAGACTTATTGGCTAAAGTAAACTAAAAGACCAAGGGTAGGTGTGATTCAGGCATGGCTGAATCCAGGCACTTGATTTATGTTGTCTGCTTGGTTATTATTCTCTTCATCTCTCAATTTTGCTTGTCTCTGTGGTGCCATTCTCAGGCAGTTTCTTACTTCCCATAGGACTTTCAGCTGCTCTATCAAAATTCCTCGGATTTCATCTTATTGGCTCATTTTGGGTCATGAGGCAATTCTCAGTCTCTAGAAAGTAGAGTTAGCCCCACCCAAATCACATAGAATGAGGATGGAGAAAGGATGGTTTCACCCAAGGAAGTTCAGGATGCTGACATCAGAATGTAAAATGGATGTTGGGCAGGCAAAACAAATAACAAAAAACTGATGTGCATGCTACTCTTAAATAGCCTCATCTATGTCTGTCTGTCTGTCAACTTGATCAATGTTTCATTGACTTTCATTAGGTGCCTTCATTCTTGGGTTGTATCTTTGCTTTGATCTACAGGATTCACTTTGGAAAAGTTCTAGTTAAAGACAAGTCTGCATGACTATATATACAGCTAAGCAACTGTTTTCAAGCATAATTTCTCTGAATTAGGAAGTATACTTAAGGATAAGCTTTTATAGCTTTCATGCTCTCCAAACAGATTCCTTCTTCTCAGATGTAGCCAGGGTAGTGAGATCTGAAAATGGTATGAGCCTGGTCAGGATTGGGAAAGTTAAAAAAAAAAGATTATTTTGTGTTGACGACTCTTTTATCTACCATCTGTTCCTCTGGAAAGAACTGACTTACTATCACTTTGAAAGGGCCATGATGACTTCCCACCCTGGACAACTTTCTGTGAGCATCCCCACACCTAGGTGGAGAGGGCTATGGTGAGGTCCATTGAACATCCTGTGCACTTAACAGAGAACATGCAGCCCATATGATCCAAAAGTAAAGAAACTTGAATAAGCAGTGGCAGAGTCAGCAGTAGATCTGTCCTGGCTCCCCATTACATGCTACTTCCATGGTCTGCTTATCTGAACCAACCCAGATGACTATAAACACTTAAGATTGTTCTTCACTGTCATTCCTGCTCAACTATTTGCATTTGCCTTCTCAAGTTATTTTTGACATTTGGAGTTCAGCCATTTATGTATACAAAAATAAACCATTTTATAGGACATGAAACTGGCCCAGTAAGATAAGACTAGAAATGAGAGTTCTGGATAACAACTTTCCACCTTAAACTTTATTCTTTGACTCACTTTAAAATAATGTCGGAGAGTTTGAGGTTGCCAATTACATATCTTCATATTATGGATTTGGAATCAGTTGAGAAACAAGAGTGGTCAACTAGATTTCAAAGTATCAGCTTAACTTCTGGTAGTGCCAGGTCTGAGATGACACATGGACCCATCCCCATATGGTTTTCCTAACACTTTATCTACAGTATAAACCCATCTACCCTTTACAACACTGAGTCTCACTGCAGGAGACTTAACACATGCAGGTAGAGAAGGAAAGCATGAATGTACAAAGCATAGGCCAAGGGAATGAAGAAGAAAAGACCACAGGAGAAGAGCAACGCTCATCACCTGAACCTCACCCAGATGAATGTGCACAGTGGGGGGTATCCAATTCTTGCCACCTCAGTGAAAAGGTAAACCACTCCTGAAAAAATAAAAGGCAAAGAACGGAGACTGAAAAGGGGATCAGGCTTTGTATGGCTGACAAACACACATACAGCCATAAAATACTATTCCTCTTTAAGCAACGAAATCAAAATTTCCTCATAAAAAAATGAAGCAGAAAAAAGTGAGTTGTCTCCTAAAAAAAAAAAAAAAAAAAAAAAAAAAAAGGAAAGAAGGAAAATGGCTGCCATTTATTAAGCATCAAATGTGTCAAGTACTGAATTCTATTATTCATGAAAAGTTTTATGGTTATTTTTATCCGTTAGAGATGAGGAAATGAAGTTTCAGAACATTTAAGTAATTTTCCCCAAACCCTTGCTTTTTCAACCATATCACACTTCCCCTTGGAAGATTTTTATTACTGCTTTTTGCTGCCCAGCATCTAAATCCCCTTTTACTGAGGGAGTCCTTCCAATTATGTAAGACTTGGCAGTAAGCAGGGCCCGCTCCCAATGTGGAGCTGAAAAAGCTAGGGGTGCCTAGCTAGGGGCGGTTTGACTTTATCCCAGGTCATGATCTCACCATTTGTAGGATCAAACCCCACATAGGGCTCTGTGCTGACAGCACAGAGCTTGCTTGGGATTCTCTCTCCCTCTCTCTCTGCCCCTTTCTCTATCTCAAAAATAAATAAATAAACATTAAAAAAGAAAGAAAGAAAGAAAGAAAAGCTAGACAACTGCTCTCTCTGAACTATTATTAATCTAGAATTGGCTAATCAAATGTTTGTACCTGGGACCCAGGGACACTGACTCTAGTTCAAGTGATTGGTTTAATAATTAAAAAAAAAAAAAAAGGCAAGAGGCAGTTTGGAATTCATCAAGTGGTAACAGTAGCATCCTGTCCTTAGCACCCAGTAGCAACACCTAATATCTAGTAACCCACCACTAGCTGTTCCTGTGGTATGTGGACCCCCGTGGCTGTGGTTCAGACCCACAAATTCACTTCATCTCTGCCTGTGATGGACTGGATTATAGTTCAGCAAATACTCCATCTACCTCCTGCCTTCTACCATTTGCCCAGTATACCTCCCCAAACCACTAGTGGTGGGGTTGACCACATGACATGCTTTGGTCAAAACAATATTAGCTGACATGATGAACAGAGGTTTACATACACTTGGCCACTTACTTGATCATTATACTCCAGGGATTTGCCACAGGAAAAGCCTCAGCAAGCCTCTTCCCTTTCCCTGAGCCGAAGGAAGGACACATATGCAGCATATTAGAACCCAATTCAAAGTGTTAACCTTAGCCCAGCCAACCCGCACCTCAAGGCAGAGACACCCAGTTGTATTAGTTTCCTGTGGATATGCTAGCATATTATCACAAAATTTTTAGCTTAAAAGGACAAAAATTTATCCTCTTACACTTTGGAAGGCCCAAAGTGAGTTTCAGTGGGCCAAAATCACAGTATCAGCAGGAGCATGCTTCATCAAAAAGCCCTAGTAAAGAATGTGTTTCCGAGAGACCTGGGGAAGATGGCGGTGTAGGAGGATGCTGGACTCACCGCTTCCTACTGATCACTTAGATTCCACCTACACCTGCCTAAAGAACCCAGAAAACCGCAAGAAGACTAGCAGAACGGAGTCTCCAGAGCCAAGTGCAGACGAGAGGCCCACGGAAGAGGGGCCACTCCCGAAGCAGATCTCCAAAGGAAAAACAAGCTGAGCCTGCCCCTCCCGCTCCTGTGCACCTTGCCGATCCACCCCAGCTAATACTCCAGATCCCCAGCACCACAAGCCTGGCAGTGTGCAAGTAGCCCAGACGGGCTATGCCACCCCACAGTGAATCCCACCCCTAGGAGAGGGTAAGAGAAGGCACACACCAGTCTAACTGTGGCCCCAGCGGTGGGATGGGGACAGACATCAGGTCTGAATGCTGCCCCACCCACCAATGCAAGTTATTCAAGACAGCATAGGGGAAGTGCCCCGCAGTTCCTCACCACTCCAGGGACTATCCAAAATGACGAAACGGAAGAATTCCCCTCAAGAAAAACATCCAGGAAATAATGACAGCTAACGAACTGACCAAAAACGATTTAAACAATATAACAGAAAGTGAATTTAGAATAATAGTCATAAAATTAATCACTGGGCTTGAAAACAGTATAAAGGACAGCAGAGAATCTATTGCTACACAGATCAAGGGACTAAGGAACAGCCAGGAGGAGATAAAAAATGCTATTAATGAGCTGCAAAACAAAATGGAGATAACTACGGCTCAGGCTGAAGAGGCAGAGGAGAGAATAGGTGAACTAGAAGATAAAATTATGGAAAAAGAAGAAGCTGAGAAAAAGAGAGATAAAAAAAATCCAGGAGTATGAGGGGAAAATTAGAGAACTAAGTGATGCACTAAAGAGAAATAATCTATGCATAATTGGTATCCCAGAGGAGGAAGAGAGAGGGAAAGGTGCTGAAGGTGTACTTGAAGAAATAATAGCTGAGAACTTCCCTGATCTGGGGAAGGAAAAAGGCATTGAAATCCAAGAGGCACAGAGAACCCCCTTCAGACGTAACTTGAATCGATCTTCTGCAGAACATATCATATTGAAACTGGCAAAATACAAGGATAAAGAGAAATATCTGAAAGCAGCTAGAGATAAACGTGCTCTAACGTATAAAGGGAGACCTATAAGACTCATGACCAATCTCTCTACTGAAACTTGGCAGGCCAGAAAGGAATGGCAGGAGATCTTCAAAGTGATGAACAGAAAAAAATATGCAGCCAAGAATCCTTTATCCAGCAAGTCTGTCATTTAGAATACAAGAAGACATAAAGGTCTTCCCAAACAAACAAAAACTGAAGGAATTCGTCACCACTAAACCAGCCCTACAAGAGATCCTAAGGGGGATCCTGTGAGACAAAGTACCAGAGACATCGCTACAAGCATGAAACCTACAGGCATCACAAAGACTCAAAACCCATACCTTTCTATAATAACACTGAATGTAAGTGGACTAAATGCGTCAACCAAAAGACATAGGGTATCAGAATGGATTAAAAAAACAAGACCCATCTATTTGCTGTCTACAAGAGACTCATTTTAGACCTGAGGACACCTTCAGATTGAGAGTGAGGGGATGGAGAACTATTTATCATGCCACTGGAAGTCAGAAGAAAGCTGGAATAGCCATACTTATATCAGACAAACTAGACTTTAAATTAAAGGCTGTAACAAGAGATGAAGAAGGGCATTATATAATAATCACAGGGTCTATCCATCAGGAAGAGCTAACAATTATAAATGTCTATGCGCCAAATACAGGAGCCCCCAAATATATAAAACAATTACTCACAAACATAAGCAACCTTATTGATAAGAATGTGGTAATTGCAGGGGACTTTAACACTCCACTTACAGAAATGGATAGATCATCTAGACACACGGTCCAAAAAGAAACAAGGGCCCTGAATGATACATTGGATCAGATGGACTTGACAGATATATTTAGAACTCTGCATCCCAAAGCAACAGAATATACTTTCTTCTCAAGTGCACATGGAACATTCTCCAAGATAGATCACATACTGGGTCACAAAACAGCCCTTCATTAGTATACCAGAATTGAAATCATACCATGCATACTTTCAGACCACAATGCTATGAAGCTTGAAATCAACCACAGGAAAAAAGCCTGGAAAACCTCCAAAAGCATGGAGGTTAAAGAACACCCTACTAAAGAATAAATGGGTCAACCAGGCAATTAGAGAAGAAATTTAAAAATATATGGAAACAAACGAAAATGAAAAAACAACAATCCAAATGCTTTGGGATGCAGCGAAGGCAGTCCTGAGAGGAAAATACATTGCAATCCAGGCCTATCTCAAGAAACAAGAAAAATCCCGAATACAAAATCTAACAGCACACCTAAAGGAAAAAGAGGCAGAACAGCAAAGACAGCCTAAACCCAGTAAAAGACGAGAAATAATAAAGATCAGAGCAGAAATAAACAATAGAGAATCTAAAAAAAACTGTAGAGTAGATCAATGAAACCAGAGTTGTTTTTTGAAAAAATAAACAAAATTGATAAACCTCTAGCCAGGCTTCTCAAAAAGAAAAGGGAGATGACCCAAATAGATAAAATCATGAATGAAAATGGAATGATTACAACCAATCCCTCAGAGATACAAGCAATTATCAGGGAATACTATGAAAAATTATATGCCAACAAATTGGACAACCTGGAAGAAATGGACAATTTCCTAAACACCCACACTCTTCCAAAACTCAATCAGGAGGAAATAGAAAGCTTGAACAGACCCATAACCAGTGAAGAAATTGAATCTGTCATCAAAAAACTCCCAACAAATAAGAGTCCAGGACCACATGGCTTCCCACAGGAGTTCTACCAGACGTTTAAAGCAGAGATAATACCTATCCTTCTCAACCTATTCCAAAAAATAGAAAGGGAAGGAAAACTTCCAGACTCATTCTATGAAGCCAGTATTACTTTGATACCTAAACCAGACAGAGACCCAGTTAAAAAAGAAAACTACAGGCCAATATCCCTGATGAATATGGATGCAAAAATTCTCAATAAGATACTAGCAAATCGAATTCAACAGCATATAAAAAGAATTATTCACCATGATCAAGTGGGATTCATTCCTGGGATACAGGGCAGGTTCAACATTCGCAAATCAATCAGCGTGATACATCACATTAATAAAAGAAAAGATAAGAACCGTATCATCCTGTCAATCGACACAGAAAAAGCATTTGACAAAATTCAGCAACTTTTTTTAATAAAACCCTCGAGAAAGTCGGGATAGAAGGAACATACTTAAACATCATAAAAGCCATTTATGAAAAGCCCACAGCTAACATCATCCTCAATGGGGAAAAACTGAGAGCTTTTTCCCTGAGATCAGGAACACGACAGGGATGTCCACTCTCACCGCTGTTGTTTAACATAGTGTTGGAAGTGCTAGCATCAGCAATCAGACAGCAAAAGGAAATCAAAGGCATCAAAATTGGCAAAGATGAAGTTAAGCTTTCACTTTTTGCAGATGACATGATAGTATACATGGAAAATCCACTAGACTCCACCAAAAGTCTGCTAGAACTGATACATGAATTTAGCAAAGTTGCAGGATACAAAATCAATGTACAGAAATCAGTTGCATTCTTATACACTAACAATGAAGCAACAGAGAGACAAATAAAGAAACTGATCCCATTCACAATTGCACCAAGAAGCATAAAATACCTAGGAATAAATCTAACCAAAGATGTAAAAGATCTGTATGCTGAAAACTACAGAAAGTTTATGAAGGAAATTGAAGAAGATATAAAGACATGGAAAAACATTCCATGCTCATGGATTGGAAGAATAAATATTCTCAAAATGTCAATACTACCCAAAGCTATCTACACATTCAATGCAATCCCAATCAAAATTGCACCAGCATTCTTCTCGAAACTAGAACAAGCAATCCTAAAATTCATATGGAACCACAAAAGGCCCCGAATAGCCAAACTAATTTTGAAGAAGACCAAAGCAGGAGGCATCACAATCCCAGACTTTAGCCTCTACTACCAAGCTGTCATCATCAAGACAGCATGGTATTGGCACAAAAACAGACACATAGACCAATGGAATAGAATAGAAACCCCAGAACTAGACCCACAAACGTATGGCCAACTCATCTTTGACAAAGCAGGAAAGAACATCCAATGGAAAAAAGACAGTCTCTTTAACAAATGGTGCTAGGGGAACTGGACAGCAACATGCAAAAGATTGAAACTAGACCACTTTCTCACACCATTCACAAAAATAAACTCAAAGTAGATAAAGGACCTGAATGTGAGACAGGAAACCATCAAAACCCTAGAGGAGAAAGCAGGAAAAGACCTCTCTGACCTCAGCCATAGCAATTTCTTACTTGACACATCCCCAAAGGCAAGGGAATTAAAAGCAAAAATGAATTACTGGGACCTTATGAAGATAAAAAGCTTCTGCACAGCACAGGAAACAACCAACAAAACTAAAAGGCAACCAACGGAATGGGAAAAGATATTTGCAAATGACATATCGGACAAAGGGCTAGTATCCAAAATCTATAAAGAGCTCACCAAACTCCACACCCGAAAAACAAATAACCCACTGAAGAAATGGGCAGAAAACATGAATAGACACTTCTCTAAAGAAGACATCCGGATGGCCAACAGGCACATGAAAAGATGCTCAACGTTGCTCCTCATCAGGGAAATACAAATCAAAACCACACTCAGATATCATCTCACGCCAGTCAGAGTGGCCAAAATGAACAAATCAGGAGACTATAGATGCTGGAGAGGATGTGGAGAAATGGGAACCCTCTTGCACTGTTGGTGGGAATGCAAAGTGGTGCAGCCACTCTGGAAAACAGTGTGGAGGTTCCTCAGAAAATTAAAAACAGATCTACCCTATGACCCAGCAGTAGCACTGCTAGGAATTCATCCAAGGGATACAGGATTACTGATGCATAGGGACACTTGTACCCCAATGTTTATAGCAGCACTCTCAACAATAGCCAAATTATGGAAAGAGCCTAAATGTCCATCAACTGATGAATGGATAAAGAAATTGTGGTTTATATACACAATGGAGTACTACGTGGCAATGAGAAAGAATGAAATATGGCCCTTTGTAGCAACATGGATGGAACTGGAGAGTGTGATGCTAAGTGAAATAAGCCATACAGAGAAAGACAGATACCATATGGTTTCACTCTTATGTGGATCCTGAGAAACTTAACAGAAACCCATGGGGGAGGGGAAGGAAAAAAAAAGAGGTTAGAGTGGGAGAGAGCCAAAGCATAATAGACTTAAAAACTGAGAACAAACTGAGGGTTGATGGGGGGTGGGAGGGAGGGTAGGGTGGGTGATGGGTATTGAGGAGGACACCTTTTGGGTTGAGCACTGGGTGTTGTATGGAAACCAATTTGACAATAAATTTCATATATTGAAAAAAATGTGTTTCCTTGACATTTCCAGCTTCTAGAACTGCATTCCTTGGCTCAGGGCCCCATCCTTCATCTTCAAAGCCAGCAGCACAGCATTTTTAAATCTCTCTGTGTTGCCATTGCACATCACCTTCTGCCTTCTGTATAAAATTCCCCTCAGCTTCCCTCTTATAAGGGCACTTATGATTGCATTTAGGGTCCACTAGGAAAATCCAGGATAGCCTTGCCACCTCAAGATCACATCTGCAAAGTCTTTTTTGTCACATAGGTAATATTCACAGGTTACAGAGGCACCTCGATATCTTGAAAGAGGCATTACTCGGCCTACCACAGGGGTCAAGTCCATCCAGGACCCACCAAACCACAGTCAACCTACAGACCCATAATTTTGTGAGGCACTAGGCACAAACTCCTAGTGTGCTTAAATGAAGTAAAATCCAGTTTGTATTACTTGCAATTCAAACAACCTACCTGATGTATACTAACCATAACAACTTTGAGAAACTCAAAGAATGGAATATCAAATGATAATACCAGGAAGATAAAACTCAAACTGGATGTTTGTCCTAGGATTTGTATCATAATGATCTGTTGGGAAGAAATTGACAAAATAGAGAAGCTAGGAGAGGGAGGAAATTTAGATGACTTTAAGTACTTTAAGTGGATAACACTTCTTTTTTAACCAAAGGAAACTAAGTCAAAACCCTAACCTTCTGATGAGTAATTAAGATAGGTGTTTTAACACAGAGACCTGTTGTTAAAATGATTACAATAGTGTATCCTGTCCCAAAGAGGCAGTGACAAGAACTCTGACAAGACTACTGAATCACACTGGCATTTTTTTAAACTTCATTTTAACTCCTAGTCATTTCTATCCAGAAGAGATTCCACAGGTCAGAGAAATGGCAATGAATTAATGTCATAAAAAAGGTATAGAGACAGCAGGAAATTGCAGACCATTAGTTAAGCCCTGTGATTCTTTGCCCTCATTTTACATCTTAAACAAAGTAAAAGAGGGCAGTAGATGGAAGGTAACTTAAAAATGTGCTGCTCTGTAAAGGCCAGCCAACAGAGCTTCAGGACATTTATTTGAAGTCAGGACATTAGTGCCAGGGTGAATAAAGGGAATGTAATAGGTTTACGTTTTTACAAAGGGGCCTGACAGATCTATATCAAAGGAAAAATGTCCAAGAGACAGAGTGATGGGATAATAGGAAGTGGAATTAAAACTTGGCTTCCAGGGAGACAAAAAGCAATGATAACTTGGAGTGCTTCCAAGGTAACTTGGGAGTAATGTGTGGGGGGTGAGGAGCATGCTAGAACAAAGGCAGCTCCAATATTGAGTGCATATAAGCAAAGGAGACTCCCCCAGTAGGAGACCTGTGTCTGCCTTCTTGAAAGCAAACAAAAATCTGCAAGGTTTCACTGAAAGATTCACAGCGCTTCCTTCTTTAGAATAGAAAGGTCTTCTAGATGGCTTCTGACAGATGAACTAAACTGATGTGGATGAGTCCCCTCCTCAAAAAAAAAAAAAAAAAAAAAGATATTTTGGATAAAATATGGCCTCCCAAAATTATGCATGACTCAGTTTGAAATACAGAGATTAGAAATATCCAAGTGCTTAAAAACAAAAGGGATTTCACAGAGCAAGATGTATGAGCTAATCTCATGGCCTTCCAGCAGAGCTGTGCTCCTGGAAGAGGGTCTCAGGTCCAGGGCCAAGACCTGGTGAGGGTCCCAGGAGGCAGGAAAGGTGGAGCCAGGTCTCCTACATTAGGCCACAAGCCCCAAAGCACATCAAGGGGAAAACTATTAAACTATTGAAAACTATTAAAAAATCATCTCTTAAATAACCACCATTTAACCATCTGGCCAGATAAACCAAAACTCTTCACTACCTTTGCAAACCTACTGACTAATGCCCCTATCTTGGCTACATCATTCCCTGGAATACCAATAAACTTTTCTTCTTTCACTCACTGGTTGCTACATTTACCAAGAGTCAACAGTATTGGTTCCTAAACCTGCCTGGGTACTTGTAACTTTAACTCCAGAATTTAATTAAATATTAAGGTGACTGATAGAATATGAGTGTATAAAGAGAGGGATTTATTGTTTCTACAGAAACAGCTTGAATTCTCTGGAAAGACTATAAAGTGAGTTACTAAAAATTGGCTACGAATTACAAAACTGTAAAAACGTTGGGGTGTCTTAAAATTTTTTAATTTTTTTAATGGTTATTTTTGAGAGAGTGGGGGGTGGGGAGGGACAGGCAGAGAGGGAGACATAGAATCCAAAGCAGGCTCCAGGCTCCAAGCTGTCAGCACAGAGCCAGACACCGGGCTCAAACTCACGAACCACAAGATCATGACCTGAGCCTAAATCAGACACTTAACTGACTGAGCCACCTAGGCTCCCCTGGGGTGTCTTAAAAATTGAGAAGAATTCTGCAGCCAGATTGCTGAACAAATGTCTGTAAGCTTCACTGCCCTACAAGTCCTTGAAAGAAACTAGAGGGGTGCCTGAGTGGCTCAGTCAGTTAAGCGTCAGACTCTTATTTTCAGCTCAGGTCAGAATCTCACAGTTCATGAGATTTGTGCTGAGCATGAAGCCTGCCTGGGATTCTCTTTCTCCCTCTCGCTCTCTGCCCCTCCCCCACTCATGCCGACTCATGTGCTCGTGTGCTTTCTCAAAAAAAAAAATTAAAAATCATTTTAAACAGAATCGAAGATGATATATGATGGGTGTCAGAAAATTCCAATACTTGGCAAATGAAGGTATATTTGAGGTATAATAAATATTTAAGGTATATATTTAAGGTAAAAAAATATTTAAAATGTTTATATTTTTTTAATTCTCTAATTCGTGATGAAATGTCTTATTTTAAAAGTGAATTTTAAAAGTACTCATAGCTGAATCTGTTTTTAAATGGAAGTCAGAAAACTTTATTGTACTAAATAGATTTCTGACTTGGAAAAGTCATCCAAATATTTTGGGCAATTTTTAAAATCCACAAAATGAGGAGAGTAGACAAGATAATTTCTTTTTTTTTTAATGACTATAACTTATTGTCAAATTGGCTTACATACAACATCCAGTGCTCATCCCAAAAAGTGCCCTCTTCAATGCCCATCACCCATTTTCCCCTCTCCCCTACACCCCCCCCCACCCTCAGTTTGTTCTCTATATTTAAGTCTCTAATGGTTTGCCTCCCTCCCTCTCTGTTTGTAACTTTTTTTTCCTTTTCTCTTCCCCCATGGTCTTCTGTTAAGTTTCTCAAGATCTACCTATGAATGGAAACATATGATACCATATGAATAGAACAGAGAACCCAGAATTGGACCCACAAATATATGGCCAACTAATCTTTGACAAAGCAGGAAAGAGCATCCAATAAAAGAAAAGAAATACAGTCTCTTTAGCAAATGGTGCTGGGAGGACAAGATAATTTCTATGTACACTTCCAACTGGTATATTCTGCAGTGTTACCATTCTCCTTTAAGAACTGGCCTATATGAAAACCTATTGAGATCAGGGTTAAATTTAAGTGAAGAACCCAGTCTTTCTGGCAAAGGAAATTCCCTCTGGTTGTCAGTTGACACAACACAGCACTGCAAATAACAAAGAGGTCACCTGGGAATAAAAGATACTCAAGTAAATGAAAGAACTAACTTCAACACACTAATCCAGAAAATGGAGAGTTAAGATTGAGAACCTAGTTTAGTCCCCAGCATTAAGTAAAGCTTTTTGTCTTTTTCCCTCCACTACAACAGGGCCAATTAGGAATAGAATGTCAGCTGAGAGAAGTGTTTAATGGAAATTGCTGACAGATTCTTAACTCTAACACTCAGAACAAAGTAGCTTTAATAAGGTGTCTGGAAGCAAAGGAATTTTTTTTAAGAAATAGGGAAAAGAGGAAATTATGCAAAATGAGATGAGCAGAAGGTAGGGATAGAAAGCCTGAGAAGGGCGTCCTGAAGCTGACAGGAATCAAATCACACCCTAAACAAGATCTTTTCTCTTGGTTTAGACCCCACTCCATCCTCACCTGATTCATATCTGTTATGATCATTCCTGGAACTCTGTCCTACCCCCAGAAGCCAGTGACCTAACTGCAAGTCTACCTCTGGCCCCTATCGCTTTGCCCCATCTGCACACAGAGGAAATGTACATGTGACAAAGTCATTTTAAAATAAAGTCATATTTAATGTAGTGCCTTCTAAAGTCTCTTCAGTATGAATCAGGTCACATTAAGTAAAGAAGGTATCTCAAGTGGAACATCAAACCAAAAGAAACTTTGAATTATGTTATGTAATATAATCACCCAGAAATATAGTGGGACTCCTCCCTAATCCTACTTCTCATTATGGAAAATTTTAAACCAAAATAGAGGGGGGGAAAAATGAGCCCACATGTAGCCATAATCCTGCTTCAATAATAATGGCCAATCTTGTTTTATCTGCCTACTTCCCTAGTTGACCCTTTCCTCCACTATTCTAATGTTTATTTATTTTGAGACAGAGAGAGACAGAGCATGAACGGGGGAGGGGCAGAGAGAGAGGGAGACACAGAATCGGAAGCAGGCTCCAGGCTCTGAGCCATCAGCCCAGAGCCCGACGCAGGGCTCGAACTCGCGGACCGCGAGATCGTGACCTGAGCTGAAGTCGGATGCTTAACCCACTGAGCCACCCAGGCGCCCCTCCTCCACTATTCTAAAGCAAATCCAGGAGCGTCTGGATGGCTCAGTCGGTTGGGCGTCCGACTTTGGCTCAGGTCATGATCTTACGGCCCGTGAGTTCAGGCCCCACATCAGGCTCTGTGCTGACAGCTCAGAGCCTGGAGCCTGCTTGGGATTCTGTGTCTCCCTCTCTCTCTACCCCTCCTCCGCTCATGCTCTGTCTCTCTCTGTCTCAAAAATAAATAAACATTAAAAAAAAATTTTTAATAAACCAAATCCACACAGCAAATTATTTCATCCATAGATATTTTGGTGTATATCTCTAAGAGATTCCTGTATTTCTTAACATAATCACAATATCACTATCATGACTCAAAAAATAATTCCTTAATCATAAAATATTGTCAGCACTCAAATTTCTTTAGGGTAATTTTTTAAAGCAGTGAGGGTCAGGTAATATAACACAAGCTGAGAGCACTAACAACTAATGCTAAAGAAGAACAGTAATAGTAAAATAAAATAAAACTTCTAATGTTGAGACTCATAAACAATTATATCATAAACACTCTACGGTCAGCAGCCAGGCACATGTCTCCTGCACATGCCCTCAACCCCTCAACTCAGGTTTATTAATTCCCACAGCACTATAGCAAGAGTTAGATTTTGTCACCCAGAACGGCCAGTATTAAGCAGGTCCAATCACAGAGCGCCAAATAGGACTACTTGAAAAGGCCCATTGACACAAGCAATGGTGAATCTGTCAAGAAATAAAGATGTAAGAATGACTCTTGATGAATGAATAATGATGAAGAAAAGGACCTCATGAATTGAACTCTCTGGATTCTAAGCCCAGATCTCGGTTTACATGCTACATAACCTTAGGCAAACTATTTATTTGTACCTTGGTTTCCTCAAATGTTAAGTGAGGTCAAGAACGGGATTTATCTCCTAGCCTGATTTGAGAATTAAAAGGGATAATGATAAACTGTGACAGTACCAAGCACCCTGGAATGGTTGGTCAGTCTTTAAAAGAGTATCTGATATACAAAAAGTACTCAATAAATATTAACATTTACTAGTGGTAGTAGCAATTGAGGCAGAATTAGTGCTTTAGTTCCTAATCAAAGGAGATAATAATAACTGATTTCCCAAACAACTCCAAACCAGAATTTACTCTCTTCATAAGTAGTGATTTCCCCAAATCTGAAAGTATTCAAACACACTGAAAGAAAACATAAATGTCCAATTTACTAGACTTGATCCATAGTTCCCCACCCTAACTGATCTGAGGATTTTCCTTAGAAGGCAGTTGCCTGGGCCTCCTGAATAAATACATTTCACTTGGAATATGGGGCTCTATATCCTTGTTAAAATTCCTTGGTTGATTCTAATCACCAATCAGATTGTGATTATTTCCAAATTTTCTTCTAATCCTCAAGTTTTACACTTCTAAGAATTTCCAAAATTCTCCTTTTAAAGCCAAATATATATACATAAATATATATACCAAACATCAAATTCTTAAAACCTCCCAAAACTTTACCTGAGTGTTTTGTGAGTGTTTTCTAGGTTTTGAGAATTTCGTTTTCATTTTTTTAATTGGGTAAAGTGAAAAACCACACCATCTGCTTCTGAGCCTCTGGTGGATTTATCCAGAACGATTTAATCATATCAGAAGAAATGAGTAACTGACTGGCTGATTCCTCTGACAAGTGACACAACTCTGTCCTGTTCTCAAGCCTGTAGCAAGAGAGTGGCTGTGACACTGGAGACAGGAGTGAATGTTTCAGCAGCTGTCTTGCCATGGGGGAAATGGAGAGATGTAAGTGATTTATACCAGGTCACACAGCAAGCCAGGGGGCAGTGCCAGAAATAGGATCTGCATCTCCCACTTGGCAGTCCATGGTCCATGTAGTACACCCTGAGGATATGGAAGCGAGGCCCCTCATCTGAGCAAAGAAGCAGAGAGACTTCCATTTAGAGGTTCATAAATGCTATTCTGAAAGGAGGAAGAAAATTCCCCTTTCATGCTCAATCAAGCCTAAACCAAGGTGAGGGAATGAAGAAATGTTATTTATTTTTGTAAGATGAAAGACTGCTGTATTTACTCACTTCCTGTCAGTACCACAGAGGGGCTTGTCTTCCCAATCATTCTTCATGCCCACTTTCAAACAGTGCTGTGTGGGAGGCAGATTGGGGCACAAAGATAAGGGGTGATTCCTACAGTTGGTCTGGAAAAAAAGGGATTTTTCACTTTCTTTATAAAGCCACATAGTATTTGAGTTGATTAGATTCTGAGTGTGTGACTCAATGCAGTAACTTCAAAGGTATAATAAGTACTAAATATCACTGGAGGACCTGAAAAAAAAATAGATTCTTTTTCCCCCAATCTTAACCTATTCCTAAGAAATAATTCAATCTGTCTTACTGAAACTGTTTAGGTGTAGTTACATATTTCTTTTTAAAATATTTTCATCTTTTTCACATATATCTGACAAGTGGTTAACTGATTCCTCAAAGGCAAGAATCAAGCTTACCATTACAAACACAGGCAAACACACACACACACACACACACACACACACACAGTTTCATAGAACTCACTACCATGTTCTACACTCAAGGTATTCAATAATATTTTGGAACTGTATAATTATAGTAGTAAATTAATGCATTAAATAATTTATGCATTTAAATATATTAAAAGAAAATTATAGATTGAATAACAATATATAGGTGTTATGAACAGAGGACATGAGTGGAGGAGGGAAACTTTGATTTATTTACTTTTTATACCTCAAAAATTAGATAAAATAATAGAATTACTGATGGGCCTTTTTATGTTTTTCTATATTCTTAACATGTATATAATGGACATGTTTGCTTTGTAATCCAAAAAAGAAATAAATGTTAAAAAAGTTGGCAGGCATGTATCATAGTCCACAAACATAAATATGCAAAAAGTAATACATTATTTTCTATAACTCAACTTACATTCTGACTCCAAGGCCCCTTTTCAATGGACAGATAGAAAACTTAACCCCTGGTACCAGGAGAAATTGGGGAGGTAGAGGGGACACCAGTTCACACAGATTGGACCTATGCTTATTTCTTAGAGCACAGAAATAATCTCCCTCCACTAAGTCAGGGTTGAGCCCTGAAGATGGAATTGAGACAAAGCAGAAACTTGCATATGTTGGGGACAAGAGAAAGAAAAGGAAAGGACACCATTAAGAGAGACTCTCAGACTCCCATCTAGAGCATAGTCCATTAAAACAATCCCTTTTTAGATGACTATAAACACAAAAAGTCCTGAAGATGTTACAAAGGGTCTATTCAATCTTTCCTCTGAGTCATATTTCCTTCCATATGGGGATCTCATCAGAAAAAAAACCAGCAATCCCTGCTTTCTATGGATCCCCTCCATTTCCCTCAGCTCCCCAAGGTCCACCTTTGTCTAGTTTTCATCTCAGAGATAATTTGCAATGTCCTTGAAAGCATGAATGCTAATCAAGTCTCTATACTTGTAGGGTAGAAAAAGAACCCTACAGTTTACCAAAGGAGAAAGCTTAGATCTTTCACATCTTTTGGAGTTGAACAAGACAAATCTTTATCTTGCTATTATTGACTGCCTCTTATAGCTCAAGCTGGATATATGTTATGCAAAGTTACTGTTTCTTTACTGTAGTTAACAAAGAAAAAGGGGAATAAAAATCTCATCCTGCCACATACAGGCAGAAAGAAAATGGATGATAAGAAATTTAGTTGCCTACTTCATATCCAATGTTTTATGAAACAGGGTTGATTAACATTATTAGCATGTTCTCAAGGAGCTCATAGTAGTGGACAAGATAGTTACAAATATCTACCTAAAATATAATGAGTGATCTCTAAAAATAATTTTTAAATTGCAGTGGGATCACAGATTGGATGCAGTTATTTCTGCCTGAAGGTATCTGAAAAGACCTCATAGGGAAATGACATTTTAACCAAGCCTTCAAGCATGATTTGGAGATGGGGAAGTAAAGACAGTGGGATGGTGAACCATATAGGCAAAGCATAAAAGGATGAAACCACATGATATTTTTATAGAGTCTCAAATAGAACAGTGAGTCTAGAATTCAGGGGTGATCAGGAAGAGGGGTGACAGCATGGAAAGATAGGTTGTGACCTATCTTAATGTAAGTGATCCCTGTACAACTGGGCAATTCTGAAGACTCACAAAATAGTTTATCATAAAAGGCTTGCCTTATCTACAGTTGGGACATCTAGAGCTAAGACATAAACTGGAATTATGCCCCAAAGTCACAGAACAAATAAATAATTATGATTTATTTTATTTATTTTATTTATTTATTTATTTTAAATATGTGCATTAATAACTGACCCACCTCCTGGTCTATTGAAGAACACACTACCTCATTCCATATTTTTCCCATAAAAGCTTGTGGGCTTTGTGTGCTTTCACTGAACTGAAGAATGTCTTCCCACCTCATTCTCCAAATCCTCTCAAGCCAACTGTCCCTCCTCCAATGGACAAATTTAAATTCAACATCCACATCCTTATTACAGAAGGTAGAAATGGGGTCTTTCATTTTTATTTTTTCCCCTCAATTTGCGAGTGAGATTGGAATAAACTGCTCCTGCAATAGATATTGATGCTCCCTCTTCCTTTATGTCAGTTTCTAACAATTGCAGTCAAAACCCAATAGCTGGAGAGCAAGGACTGGAATAGCCAAGTATCCAGTTGTATGAATGTTTATGTCAGTTCAATATCTGATTTTCTCTTTTTCTGAAATAATGGAATGCTTGCGAAAAAAATCAATAAACTTTTGTGAAGAGAAAAGGCTAAACACATTACAGAGCTAGGTACTAATTGGAGGGAGCAAACCGATGTAGATATAAGGTTTCAAAAAACAGAGTGTTCTTATAAGAACCAAATATTGCTGGCTTTTCATGTGCATTTGTCTTTGTGTGCTATAAGCACAAATGTTTTACATTTACAGTTAAAGAAAATTTTTTTCCTTATTTTGTATATTTGGAGTTTTTTCATGAATTTATTACTTTACCGCTATGTCTTTGTCTCTATTTGAACCTCTCTTAAAGGAACTAAGGAGTAAACCCTGGGAGAATATGGAGAAAGATGCAACATGTGGCTCTGGTAACTCAACCTTCCTGAAACTTCCACAACTCACTTAGCCTTGGACCAATGTCATTTTCAGCTGATTACTGTTATAAGTAGAATTTACCCAGGGGTTTCTTGTTTTCCTTAAAAATAAACTATCCACATAATATTTGAAATTATTTTTGTCAAGGAAACCAAGTAGTTTTCAGGAAAAGATAAAAAGAATATTATATATTATTAAAAACCAGGAAAATATTTTAGGGGCTGTTGGCCTAAGGTAAATAGCTGCTAACCATCTCTTATTATAAGCAAAGAGCTGGAAAACAGCTTTTGAGAACAGCATCAAAAATCTTAAAAATAAGAAAGGCTTACCCACCATAAAAATTGCTGAACCCAGAAATGTCCTCCCTAACATAACCAGTTCAGGTGGTTTACCTATGAATGTGCCTCAAATGGATAAAAAAAAATCCTGAGCATAAAGGGTTTCTGAGTTCCTCTTTCTTCTTGGTAATTTGTTTTTGTATGAAATACCCTTTGAATGTCCAAATACAAAATAACAATTGTAACAATAGAAGAAACTGGTCAGCTCAACATGCCATTTCTCTGATATAGTATAGGCACAACAAACTGTCTAGTCAACTCTAGAGAGCAGCTGACAAATGCCAACAATTCTAATATAGGCCAGACACTGCTACCCTTACAGAACAAAGCAATAATTCAGAAAGCATAGGAGCAATGTAAAATAAAATCTTTGAAATACAGGAAGCAGTGGATATAATCATGAGTGATCCCTGTACAACTGGGCAGTTCTGAAGTCTCATAATATAGTCCATCATAAAAGGCTTGCCAGATCCTAAAGTAGAGACATCTAGAGATAAAAAGTGGCCTGGAATTATCAGATCAGGAACTGGCTGCTACCCTTCCTGTCTGACAGTCTAAGCCTTGCACAATCAAATAATCACAGTGTTTTTCAGCTTCTTGAGACCACCACAGAGATCAGTCATAGTCTAAGTCCTGAATTTACAAGTGAGGAAACAGAGTCCCATAAAGTCTAGGAAGCTTGTCCAAAACCTCCAAGAGCTAAAATCCCCCATTCATTCAACTCTCAGTTGGATATAGCAAATACAGTAAAAAAAAAAAAAAAAAAAAAAAAAGAATACAGACATATTACCTGTCCTCACTCACTGAATAATTACTTACTGAATGGTTACTATATGTCAAATACAATACTAAAAGTTTATATCCAGGGTGGAAAACAGATATAACAACAAATAACTAATAACAGTATTCACATTCCCTCTTTTAAAACACTGATAGTTTTCACTATAAAAGTAATATTAGGCCTATTATTAAAATTTTGAAAAATACAGCAAAGTTAAAAAAAAAAAAAAAAGGAAAAGATTTCCTACCACCCACAGAAAAGCACTTTCAACATTTGGGGTAATTCTTACCAAAGTTTTCTTAAGTTTTCGTTCTTTCTTCATTTTTTTCCCTTTCAAACAGCTGTAATTATTCGTATATACAGGTATGTATCCTATCTTGTTGTATTTCTCATGTTATTAAAGACTTCGTAATCATCATTCTTAACAATGGCAAAATATTCCATGGAGTGGATATAATCATCTATCCAATGTTATTTCCACATTTTGGAGGATATGCATTTATAAGTTATGAGCCACAAAAACAGACACATAGACCAATGGAATAGAATAGAAACCCCAGAACTAGACCCACAAACGTATGGCCAACTCATCTTTGACAAAGCAGGAAAGAACATCCAATGGAAAAAAGACAGTCTCTTTAACAAATGGTGCTGGGAGAACTGGACAGCAACATGCAGAAGGTTGAAACTAGACCACTTTCTCACACCATTCACAAAAATAAACTCAAAATGGATAAAGGGCCTAAATGTGAGACAGGAAACCATCAAAACCTTAGAGGAGAAAGCAGGAAAAGACCTCTCTGACCTTAGCCGTAGCAATCTCTTACTCGGCACATCCCCAAAGGCAAGGGAATTAAAAGCAAAAGTGAATTACTGGGACCTTATGAAGAGAAAAGCTTCTGCACAGCAAAGGAAACAACCAACAAAACTAAAAGGCAACCAATGGAATGGGAAAAGATATTTGCAAATGACATATCGGACAAAGGGCTAGTATCCAAAATCTATAAAGAGCTCACCAAACTCCACACCTGAAAAACAAATAACCCACTGAAGAAATGGGCAGAAAACATGAATAGACACTTCTCTAAAGAAGACATCCGGATGGCCAACAGGCACATGAAAAGATGTTCAATGTCGCTCCTCATCAGGGAAATACAAATCAAAACCACACTCAGATATCACCTCACGCCAGTCAGAGTGGCCAAAATGAACAAATCAGGAGACTATACATGCTGGAGAGGATGTGGAGAAATGGGAACCCTCTTGCACTGTTGGTGGGAATGCAAAGTGGTGCAGCCACTCTGGAAAACAGTGTGGAGGTTCCTCAGAAAATTAAAAATAGACCTACCCTATGACCCAGCAATAGCACTGCTAGGAATTTACCCAAGGGATACAGGAGTACTGATGCATAGGGGCACATGTACCCCAATGTTTATAGCAGCACTCTCAACAATAGCCAAATTATGGAAAGAGCCTAAATGTCCATCAACTGATGAATGGATAAAGAAATTGTGGTTTATATACACAATGGAATACTACGTGGCAATGAGAAAGAATGAAATATGGCCTTTTGCAGCAACGTGGATGGAACTGGAGAGTGTGATGCTAAGTGAAATAAGCCATACAGAGAAAGACAGATACCATATGGTTTCACTCTTATGTGGATCCTGAGAAACTTAACAGAAACCCATGGGGGAGGGGAAGGAAAAAAAAAAAAAAGAGGTTAGAGTGGGAGAGAGCCAAAGCATAAGAGACTCTCAAAAACTGAGAACAAACTAAGGGTTGATGGGGGGTGGGAGGGAGGGTAGGGTGGGTGATGGGTATTGAGGAGGGCACCTTTTGAGATGAGCACTGGGTGTTGTATGGAAACCAATTTGACAATAAATTTCATATATTAAAAAAATTAAAAAAATAAAAATAAAAAAGAAGTTATGAGCATCTTTTCAAAAACATTTTCATATTTTGGAATACTTCCTTGAGAGATCGTTTTCTGATTAACTGGCATCTCAGTTTGTTCCAAATGGATTTAAGGCTGTTTTCTAAAATGCCTATAATTGTGATGCAGGTCAAATGTGTGACCCTTCTGGAAACATGTCACCTCATGGTTTTTTGACAGGACACTTTAACTGCCCCTAAAGATATAAGAATTTCACAGTTCTTTTGTCACTTTGATACCATTGGTCTGCCCACTGCTTTCTCAAGTTCAATACTCTCAACCACTGATTAGACTAGGGTGGTCAGTTTATCCTGCCTGTGAAATTACCTGCCATTACTAAGGTAGAGACTGCCCTACCTTTTACAGTTGCTCAACAGAATACTGGACACCCACTTAAATTTTAATTTCAGTAAATAATTAATCATTAGGACATACTTACACTAAAAAAGTACTTGTTAATCTAAAATTCACATTTAACTAGGCATCCTGTGTTTTTGCTTCCTAAATCTGGCAATCCTATCAACTCTGCCTCTTGATAATGCTTGTTAGACTTGGGTAATTTTCAAACATCTCCCAACCTCTTCTGGGAAATTAGAGAATCATGTCCATCTCACACAGATGAACACATTTCCCAGAGAGATGCATAAAAGTACCTACCACACTAAGTTTTCCTTCTCCCATTCCTCCAAGCTGAGTTTCATATTCTTCTCTCCCTTACCTATTCCTCCCCCTCAGTTCTGAGGACCACCTACTTTCTTCCCCACTTGCCTGTGATAAATATGGGACTCCCAACACACTTCCCCACCCACCTACCTACCCATGCACTTATGAGTTTGAGGCTTGGTTTCACAAAGTGTTTCACATCAGAGGTTGTCTCCAGAGCAGCTGGGAAACCTCAATAATTCACTGTGATACTGAATGTTAAATAGACACATTATGAGGTACTTGTAGTAGAGAGACCTACCCCAGAGTAAGGAATTAGGAAAGGCCTTCTGAAAGATGCAATATCTGAATTGAAAACTGAAGAATGAGTAAGAAGGGATGGCTACAAAGAGATGGCCACAAAGGGAGGAGGAGCACAGGGGCATGTCTTCAAGGCAAAGATAACAGCATATACAAAGATTCAATGGTACCACAACTGTCACGGAATTGACAGAAGAACCAAGAGAGAAAAGTGCTGAGGAAGGGGAATAGATGATCCAAGGCCTATGGGCCACCGTAGGTAACCCCAAGAACAGTAGTATGCCATGGGCTAAAGGGGCATAGATAAATAGAGGAGCAATACAGTGTATTTCACAAATCAGAACAATTCCTCTGACTGCATGGTAGAGGAACGATCAGAAGGAAAACAAGACTGAATAGAGACCAGTTTTGGAGATTGCTGTAATAATTCAGCGTAAAGATGATAATAATTGTAAGTAAATTACACCTCCTTCCTTATTTAATAAAAGGGAGGAGGAAAAGATTAAGAGTGGGTGCCTGAGGGGTACCTGGGTGGCTCAGTCGGTTAAGCGTCTGACTTCAGCTCAGGTCATGATCTCACGGTTCGCAAGTCTGAGCCCCGCGTTGGGCTCTGTGCTAAAGCTTGGAGCCTGGAGTCTGCTTTGGATTCTATGTCTCCCTCTCTCTCTGCCCCAACCCTGCTTGCTCTCTGTCTCTCAAAACTGAATAAACATTAAAAAATTAAAAAAAAAAAAAAAGAGTGGGTGCCTGAAATGAGGTGGGGCAGAAAAGAACATCAAGAACATCTTGGACAGTTTATAATCCTGCCTCTGCATTTCATTAGTATCTTCTACTTGCTTACAATAGAAAATCTAATCCAAAACTGTTAAAGCAAAATGGTTGAATTTTATGTCTAAAACATTCAGGGGACTTATGTCCTGCACAAAAACATGCACACAAATGTTTATAGCTGCTTTATTCATAACTGCCGAAACTTGGAAAACAGCAAGGTGTCCTCAGTAAATGAATGAATAAATTGTGGTATATCCAAACAATGGAATATTATTCAGTGCTAAAAAGAAGTGAGCTATCAAGCCACAACAAAACATGGAGGAAAAGACTTAAACATTTATTACAAAGTGAAATAAGCCAATCTTTAAAAGATAGCTTCTGTATGAATCCAACTACATGAAATTCTAGAAAAGGCAAAACTATGGTGAGAGTAAAAAGATCTCTGGTTACTATGGGTTGGGGGAAGGGAAGTATGAACAGGGAATCACAAAGGATTTTTAGGGCAATAAAACTATTCTGTACAATACTATAATGCAGATCACATATAATGTACATCACATAATATATATTATATAATGTATGATTATTATACATCTATTAAAGCCTATAGAATTTACAACACAAAGAGTGAACCCCAATGTAAACTATGGATTTTGGATGATAATGATGCATCAATGTAGGTTCACCCATTACAACAAATGTACCATTCTGGGTACATGAAAGAGGACAATGGAGGAGGCTGTAGGGAGAGATAAGGGGAAGAAGTATATTGGAATTCTCTATACTAAAAAAAAAAAAAAAAAAAGACCTCCAGTAGAACTGGCTTTAGGAGTTGCTAAATACAGAATTTTGATCAATATCTAAGGACTAGGTTTCTCTCACTCTCCATTACCTGGTTCTATGCCTCTGTGCTGACTCCATCCTCAGACTCTATTTTTACCATGATGGCAGCAGCAGCCCCAGATCCTCCAGCCTTAAAATCCAAAACCCGTGAAAGTGATGTTTTACTTCTATGCCAGTGGTCCCAGGAAATACTTCAGAGCATCTAATAAGCAGCAGGGGATCACATCATCCTGAATCAATGTGGCCAGGTCCAGAACACATGGTGGGGATGGAGTGTGTTCTACTGGGACCTCATGGGCTGAGATGGGGAGAATTGAGCCCCAAACAAAAGCCAAGGCCTGTTACCAGAAGCATGATCCATAGGCGCTGGGCAAGCAAAAATAATAAAGGTCCACTATGGCCTGTTCATCTTCAACTTTGGAAATCAAAAGTGGAACTGAAGAGAAAGGTTCAGCAAAAACATTGTGATAGAAGAGAACCCAAATATGTAGTCAGCCTATGTCATGTATGACAGGGGATGGGTTATAGTCAAAATCTTTAACACCCAGTGTGGTGCAGGGACTGACAACTCAGTATGAATGCCAACTGTTATGTCGATCAGTGGGAACTGGTGCATATCAGCCCTGCCTGGGTAAGCTGTGCAATTTGTCAGCCCGGGGTTGATGGATTTGATACTTAGGAGCCTCCAAACCAAACAAAATGAAATACTTTAAAGGCTTAAAGAAGGAAAAAAGAAAGAAAAAGAGGTAAGAACAGAGATCATCTTACAAAACTAGTAATTTTTAAATAATTCAAACTCAAGATTAGTATTTTTCACATTAATTCCTACCATCCATGGGTAAGCATTTCAATTCCCTTGTCCTTTCCTTCATTTTCTTTTCAAATCTTGAAATCATACAGGCCAGACATATTTCATTAAATAAGAAATCTAACATTAGAATTGACAAGGGATGATGGTACTTTACACAATTACAGTTTCCCAAACAAGTATTCACGGGGAACACAGAGCACATTTTCTGTAACTTTTTACAGATCAAATGTATGATCAAATCCCTTAAGTTAATTAATCCATATACTACCCCTGCTGAATACACACACATGAAATTATATCAAAACTGAATCTTCTTAAATATAGCCATATTTCAGGGGCGCCTGGGTGGCTCAGTCGGTTAAGCGGGGGACTTCGGCTCAGGTCATGATCTCACGGTCCATGAGTTCAAGCCCCGCGTCGGGCTCTGTGCTGACAGCTCGGAGCCTGGAGCCTATTTCAGATTCTGTGTCTCCCTCTCTCTGACCCTCCCCCGTTCATGCTCTGTCTGTCTCTGTCTCAAAAATAAACGTTAAAAAAAATTTTTTTTTAAAAATATATAGCCATATTTCAAAAGTCGCCCAAACACAGATCCCTTGTGATAAAAGCAAATTTTAATTTTGCAAAATAAATTGGAATCCTGTGTTTTGGTCACCTAGTTTACAAAGGGTGATAATAAGGGATCAGAGAACAATAACCCTACTTATTGAGGGTTTACCAAACATGTTCAGCATTATGCTGATAAGGAGAGAGGATAGCAAAAGAAGTAAAATAACATGTTTCTTGCTGTTAAAGTACTCACAATTGGGGCGCCTGGGTGGCGCAGTCGGTTGAGCGTCCGACTTCAGCCAGGTCACGATCTCGCGGTCCGTGAGTTCGAGCCCCGCGTCAGGCTCTGGGCTGATGGCTCGGAGCCTGGAGCCTGTTTCCGATTCTGTCTCCCCCTCTCTCTGCCCCTCCCCCGTTCATGCTCTGTCTCTCTCTGTCCCAAAAATAAATTAAAAAACGTTGAAAAAAAAAAATTTAAAGTACTCACAATTTTATTAGGGACTCCACTCCTTTACACAAACGAAACGTTTAAAGAAGAAAATAGAAACATATAAGAGCAATATAGGTGCTAAGTGGTACAATATATCCTGGGAGGGCCAGAGAGACCCAGGAGGAAAAAGATTTCTGTTCATGAAATGCTTCAGCAACCTCGATGAGAGTGCGTGATGAACACAGAGCCAGTATGCACTCACAGAGGCAGTGGAATCCAAATTACCCCCCTGGGACCACAGGCTCTAATCTCAAGCCTGTCACCAACTCACTCTTCCACCCTTAGCAAATTACCTCACCTCTAACTGCCTTCGCTACAAAATGGAAGTTGCAATCGAGCTCTATTCTTCAGGGCTGGTAAAGAATAAATAATAAAGAAATGGTAGACTCAGTAAACGATGAGAGCCTAATAAATCTTGACTAGTTAGTGTCCAGCCCTGAATGGAATGCTACATGGAACATATGGCATCTCAGTTTGTAGATGGTTATGTATTACTGGTTTGGCTGAATTTGTCAGAGAGGTGAAAGGGTCCGCTTTCACAGTCTGTTATCAATTACTATGACGGGTATTTGCAATACTGAAATGCAAATAATTTTGCAGATTAAGTGCAGACATCTGCCCCCATTGTAATATGAGAGCATAATTGTCATCAGCAAAACCATGTTTTTCTTATATTGAAATGGAAGAATAAAGTACCATAATTAAATATTTTGACCAACATGGTGATTAAAAGGGTATTTATGCTGCAGGGGTAGTTTCCAAATCAATTTTGCATGCTTTCATCTTATCACGCAAAGAAAGTAGGTGTTTTTTATACAAAAATTTACTGTTTTTTTAACTTCTTTTAAAAGAAAATATGTTCCTTTGGAAGCTATATTCCTAATTGCTTTGATGCTAAGCCTTTCCTTAATACTTGCTGTTGTTGATATTAAATATATACAATAGTGGGGCTTGTGGGTGGCTCAGTCGGTTAAGCCTCTGACTTTGGCTCAGGTCATGATCTCACAGTCCATGAATTCCAGCCCCACGTTGGGCTCTGTGCTGACAGCTCAGAGCCTGGAGCCTGCTTCAGATTCTGTGTCTCCATCTCTCTCTGCCCCTCCCCTACTTGCGCTCTATCTCTGTCTCTCACAAAAATAAATAAACATTAAAAATGTTTAATAAAAATAAATATATACAAAACAATGTTTATAATTGTTGGCTATTCACAATTTCTCTGGAGTGAAGTGCTTACGTTTTTTACCTATTTTTCTACTGAGTTGTCTTTCTCTTACTGATTTTATAGGGGTTCTGTATATATTCTGTACACTTACCAGTGACAGTTAAATATATTAAAAACAAACTTCCTCCTCAATTTTGATCATATTCTAAAAACCAAAAAGGCCACTGAGTCCCAATCTTTCCTTCCAGCCATCATCTTAATTGTGCATCAAGATACCATGAGGCAGAGAGACAGAATCTGACTGAGATGAGCAGCCTGGCTGCCTTCCAGGAGAAATAACAGGGTCCTCTCAGAGCCATTATCGTCTATACCTCCAGGCAATGAGGCATACTGAGAAGACCTTAAAGATGAGGAGCCCACCCCCCACCAATGAGCACATTAAGCATATTGGAGACACAAACACAATGAATCTAGGGATCAACAGAACACTGCACCCCAGACCATGCCTTCAGGAACCACTGAGCTAAGTGCTGGATGGAGCCACTGCCAGGACCTACTTCATAGGTGTGTGATCTGTGCAACCCCACAAGGCCCCACATTCAGAAGATCCCCAAACTTGGTTTAGTTCTCTGTTGTTGCCATCTTGAAATCCTTACCAGTTTTTGAACAAGGAGCCCCCATTTTCATATTGCCCTGGGCCCCACATATTATATAGTCATCCCTGTATATGGTAGCTCTAAGCAAGGGGCTGTATACCCTCAGGATAAAAGAAAATGAACACAGAGAAGCCCCAAGAGAGCTCTGAGAGAGTTAGGACACTTCCATATACCACCAAATTAGACATAAATATGTATTTTTAAAGACCTTATGATATCTGGGAGAAGTAATCCATTAGCAAACTGTGAAAATGGCTCCCACTTTTACCAAGAATATGTATATTCTGCAGCTACTCCTGTTTTATTATTGATAGAAACTATTTACTGATAACTGCGAAACGTTTCCTAAATTTAGGTTTGCTAAATTGAGCCAAGGTTTTCTCACATTCCAGGAAAATGCTTTTCACTCTCAATAACTGATTGTGTGTGGAACAGAGAGAGGCAACAATGCGTGGTGATATAGAATATGGACTCCATAAATAACTACCTAGGTTCATATCCTTTTTCTGTGACTTACTAATTATGGGACTTTGGGTGAGTCATTTATCTCTCTGTGCCTAAGTTCTTTCTTCTGCAGAATGAAGAATACCTGGCCCCTCAGGAGAAGGTCCCTGTACCCTCGACTGGCTCACCCCTTGCTGATTTGACTGCCCAATCCCTCCTTTCCCCCTCACCCATATAACCCACCCAGCTTTTTGTAACGTTAATAAATTGTAACATTACTTCATATGGGGAGACTACAAACTAGGGGTTAATTATATATATATATATACTAGTATACAGACTATATTACTAGGGGTCTGCCCTCGAGCCAGACCACAGAGGGTTGGATTTTGGTGCCATTAATTACTAACCACTTATGCACACAATCTGTGCCTCAGTTTCTTCAACTGTGAAATGGGGATAATAACAATACCTCTTTCACATGGCTGTTGTGAGGACAAATGAGTGGTGTGGTGATACTCAGAAATTTGTTATTATTTTACATTCTCTCTGTAACAAGAAAGGAAACAAGATATATCAAAATTTGGCCTTCCTGAAATACTTTAAAAGCCTTTTAGAGGAGTTCCGGAAGATGGCGGCGTAGGAGGACGCTGGGCTCACCGCGCGTCCTGCTGATCACTTAGATTCCACCTACACCTGCCTAAAGAACCCAGAAAACCGCCAGAGGATTAGCAGAACGGAGTCTCCGGAGCCAAGCGCAGACGAGAGGCCCACGGAAGAGGGTAGGAAGGGCGGCGAGGCGGTGCGCGCTCCACGGACTGGCGGGAGGGAGCCGGGGCAGAGGGGCGGCTCGCCGGCCAAGCAGAGCCCCCGAGTCGGGCTGGCAAAAGCGGAGGGGCCGGACGGACTGTGTTCCGACAGCAAGCGCGACTTAGCGTCTGGGAGGTCATAAGTTAACAGCTCTGCTCAGAAAGCGGGAAGGCTGGAGGACAAAGGGAGGGAGAGCTGCTGAGCCCCCGGACGGCAGAGCTCAGCTTGGCGGGGAACAAAGGCGCTCGCCAGCGCCATCTCCCCCGCCCATCCCCCAGCCAAAATCCCAAAGAGAACCAGTTCCTGCCAGGGAACTTGCTCGCTCCGCGCAAACACCCAACTCTGTGCTTCTGCGGAGCCAAACCTCCGGCAGCGGATCTGACTCCCTCCCGCTGCCACAGGGCCCCTCCTGAAGTGGATCACCTAAGGAGAAGCGAGCTAAGCCTGCCCCTCCCGCCCTCGTGCACCTTGCCTACCCACCCCAGCTAATACGCCAGCTCCCCAGCACCACAAGCCTGGCAGTGTGCAAGTAGACCAGACGGGCCACACCACCCCACAGTGAATCCCGCCCCTAGGAGAGGGGAAGAGAAGGCACACACCAGTCTGACTGTGGCCCCAGCGGTGGGCTGGGGGCAGACATCAGGTCGGACTGCGGCCCCGCCCACCAACTCCAGTTATACACCACAGCACGGGGGAAGTGCCCTGCGGGTCCTCACCACTCCAGGGACTGTCCAAAATGACCAAACGGAAGAATTCCCCTCAGAAGAATCTCCAGGAAATAACAACAGCTAATGAACTGATCAAAAAGGATTTAAATAATATAACAGAAAGTGAATTTAGAATAATAGTCATAAAATTAATCGCTGGGCTTGAAAACAGTATACAGGACAGCAGAGAATCTCTTGCCACAGAGATCAAGGGACTAAGGAACAGTCACGAGGAGCTGAAAAACGCTTTAAATGAAATGCAAAACAAAATGGAAACCACGACGGCCCGGATTGAAGAGGCAGAGGAGAGAATAGGTGAACTAGAAGATAAAGTTATGGAGAAAGAGGAAGCTGAAAGAAAGAGAGATAAAAAAATCCAGGAGTATGAGGGGAAAATTAGAGAACTAAGTGATACACTAAAAAGAAATAATATACGCATAATTGGTATTCCAGAGGAGGAAGAGAGAGGGAAAGGTGCTGAAGGGGTACTTGAAGAAATTATAGCTGAGAACTTCCCTGAACTGGGGAAGGAAAAAGGCATTGAAATCCAAGAGGCACAGAGAACTCCCTTCAGACGTAACTTGAATCGATCTTCTGCACGACATATCATAGTGAAACTGGCAAAATACAAGGATAAAGAGAAAATTCTGAAAGCAACAAGGGATAAACATGCCCTCACATATAAAGGGAGACCTATAAGACTCGTGACTGATCTCTCCTTTGAAACTTGGCAGGCCAGAAAGGCTTGGCACGATATCTTCAGTGTGCTAAACAGAAAAAATATGCAGCCGAGAATCCTTTATCCAGCAAGTCTGTCATTTAGAATAGAAGGAGAGATAAAGGTCTTCCCAAACAAACAAAAACTGAAGGAATTTGTCACCACGAAACCAGCCCTACAAGAGATCCTAAGGGGGATCCTGTGAGACAAAGTACCAGAGACATCACTACAAGCATAAAACATACAGACATCACAATGACTCTAAACCCGTATCTTTCTATAATAACACTGAATGTAAATGGATTAAATGCGCCAACCAAAAGACATAGGGTATCAGAATGGATAAAAAAACAAGACCCATCTATTTGCTGTCTACAAGAGACTCATTTTAGATCTGAGGACACCTTTAGATTGAGAGTGAGGGGATGGAGAACTATTTATCATGCTATTTGCTAAATAATATTTCATCTTATGGATATGGAATATTTTATTTATCTGTTCAATTGATGCACCCCTGTGTTGTTTCAATTTCTTTAGCTATTATGAATTCCAGTTCAATAATTTAACTTTTTCACTACCCTACACCCTTATCACTTTTCTTAGTCATCCTAGGGTCCGTGGCCTAGCACTAATATGGTCTTTTTTTAAGCCCCTTGCTTCTCTTTTCTGTCCATAATTCTTGCCTGGTAAAAATCATATTCTGGCCAAACTAAATAATCTCTAGTTCACACAGCTGCTGAATCTTGGAGGAGAAAACCATTTAACAATGCTGACTGGATTCATATTACATTTATTACCATAATTCTTCCAAGTCAGCCATTTCCCACTCTCACTTTCTTTATATCTATACCACTTTCCCCCCCTAACACTCAGGTGAAGAACAACTATAATTTCATATAGAAAATAAGTATATTTAGAAAAGAAATTTTCTCATTTTCTCATTACAAATTCTACCAAAATTCCTCCTTCTGTATTCACATAATATTCCTTATTCTCTACACTAAACTGCATCAAGTAGTCCCTCCATCTTTCCATCAATTTCTTCCTATCTAGATAATTTTCAACACACAAATATGTAATAGTACTATCAAATTTCTCCCTTCCTCCCTCCTTCTCTCCCACTCTCCCTCCTTCCCTCCTTTCCCTCCTACACACACACACACACACACACATACAAACTTCCATTTATCCTATACCCTTTCTAGTTACCAAACAATTCTTTTGCAATTCTTTTGTTTTTCCTTTACAGCAAAATTTGTTTAAAATTTGTACTCATTTGCCCTACTTTTTCACTTGTTTGCTGAACCTCCTCTAACCCGGCTTTTTTTCCCCATGGCTCTACAAGAATGGACCTTGTCAGAGTCACAAATGAGTCATATCTTACCAAAATCAATGATCATTTTCTGTTTTATTCTTACTAGGCCTTTCAATAGCATTTGACACAGCTGACTATTCCCCTTACTTTGAAATACTTTCTTCCTAAAGCTTCTGGAAGCCTACACCCTCTTTTTTACTTCAAACTCACCATCCATTCCTTCTGATTTCCTTTTCTGGCTCTTCCTCCTCTACCCGACCTCAAATTGTTTGGCCTGCTTAATTTTATTTTCTTCTCTAGTTGTACCTTCTCCAAGATTTTATCTGGCCACACAGTTCCAATTATGTCTAGCTACTGACTTTTAAGTTTATATTTCTAGGTGAGACCTCCATCCCCCAAAATCCATATATCCCAAGCCTTTATTTTATCATTAAATAGCACCACCCACCCAATTCCTCAGGCCAATAATAACCTAGAGATATTCCTTAATTCTTTCTTTTACCTTAACACACAACATTCAATCCACCAATAGAAGAGTTTCCAAAATACATCCTACATTTCACAACTTCTTACCAAATCTACTGCTAAAAATCCCATCTAAACTCCAACCATGTCTAGTTTGAGCTAGTTACAGCATCCTAATGGTCTCTTGTCTATTCTTGCTCCCCTAAAGTCTTTCCAGCAAAAAGCAACTAAAGTGATTTCTAAAGAGCAAAACTGATAATAACTCCCCTAATGTCCTTTATAGCTAATTTTCTCCTCATGCATTGCATTTAGTTGTCTTGTCTCTTACTGTTGGAAGAGTACAGGCCAGTTATTTTGTAGGATATCCCTCCATTTGTCCAATGTTTCTTCATGATTAGACTAAAGTTTTGCTTTTTGACCATTATACAACAGAAGTGATACTGTGTTCTTCTCAATGCATTAAAGCAGGAGGCATGTGAAAAAAAAAAAAAAAAAAAAAAAAAGCCTTTTAACTGATCTTTTGATTCACTCCAACCCATCCTTCACATAGCCACCAGCGGATTGTAGGTAAAATGTAAATTTGATTATTTAAATCCTTTAAATGAAACTTTTCAAGAGCTCCCATCACTTAGGATAAGTGGTGAGCTCCTTAGCACTGCATAAAATGCCTTCCATGGCCTGGTCTCACCTATCTCTACAGCTAGTCTCTCCCAACTCCCAGCCTGGATCTTGACCTACAGCATCAAACTGCCTATAGATCTTGAAATACACCAAGATTATCTGTCACTGCTCTACCTTTATCCATCATTTTTCCTCTGCTGGAATTCTTCCTACCCTGAAACTGTATTAATTCCAACTCCACTATCACACCTCAGTTCAGGGATTGGCCTGTTCTGAAAGCCTTTTCCTAATCCCACAACCACCTAGGTCTCCCTTATAGTCCCCTAAGCTCCTGTACATCTCTTTATTGCAGTATAATATAAGTTTAAGTGTTAAAACTTTAGAGATAGATTACCTAGTTTTGAAACTTTGCTCAGTCACTTATTTGTAGTGTGATCCTGGGCAAATTTCTTAAACTCTTGTGCTTTAGTTTCCTTATCTATGAAATAGGGATAATCAAAGTGCCTACCTCATGGGGCTATTGTACAGAATAAATTAATTAAGGGACACTATATTAAGGGCTTACTATAGTATGTGGAGGAAAGTATACACTCAGTAATTGTTAATATCATATCATATTTGATTTTCTGTTTATATGTGTCTGGTGCCCTGGACATGAGCTCCTGAAGCCAGTTTCTTATTCATTTTTTTTTTAATTCCCAATACTTAGCAAAGTGTCTGACATTGTGTTCATCAGTTCTCCTCTCCTTCCTGGATATACAATTAAAAGAGATTTCCCACACACCTCTTGCATCTGTCCACTCCCAGCCTGGCATGACTGTAATCACATGACTGAGTTCCATCCAGTAGAATGTGAATGCATGCAACATACAGCACTATCAAATCTGGCCATAACATGTCCCAAGCAATCTTTTGAAGGTTCTCTATCCATGTGGCTAGAAACAAAGAACTATAGCAGTCAAATCCCTGAATCACACTTAAAAGGTAAGCAGTCTCAGCAGGAACATTCAGACTGGACTTTAGGTGAGCAAGGAACAAACCACCATGATAGGCTACTGACATTCTTGTTACAATGATTAGCATTACTGTCTCTAATACAGTAGATGTTCAATTAAATTGTGTTGAAATAAATGATTGAATAAATGAATACTCAAAAATCAACTAAGAAATATTTAAATAAAGATGATGGAAACCATGAGCAGGAAAGGTAAAACTAAGAATGAAACAAGATAGATTTAAGAATTAAAGAAGCCTAGACAGAAGACAAAGGATAGGAAAACACAAACTGTATGAAGCATCCCTACTACTTCTGGCCTTGCCCCAGTCAGAAAGAGAATTCACTTTTCCTGCTATTCTCTCTCTGTCCTCCTTTTCTCAAATAGCCATTAAAAAAATTCATAAACAGAGAAGATCCTGAGATGAACAGTTTGCTTCTGCTGTATAACTTTCTGACCCATAGGATGGGGCAATATAGCTTTGGGGATTTCAGGGTGAAATGATTGAGGTTCTTTAATAAGTATATGTAGGCAACTTCTCAAGGGGTTTATCTCTTCAATTTTCAGATGCTATTGAAAATCAGATAACTATTAATGGACCATGACTACCTCCTGTTCTCAAGTGATCATATTAATTTACCTATTTGCCATGAGGCATCAGAAATCTAGAAGGGGGAAAAAAAAGAAGATGAAGAAAAAAATCACCAAAGGGGAAAGAGAAAGGACTCTCTGTAGAATCTGAAAGAGTTGTTCAGGGTGACAATCTGTAAAGAAATGAAATTTTGTGTTTGTCCAGGACATTAAGGAGAAGGAGAGGAGAGGGGGTAAGGAGAACAATATGACAGGGGCCCTTGATGGGCATTCATCCAAACCTAGCATCAAAACATTAACCCAGACTTGCCATTTTTATGCTTTCCTAACCTTTGTATTGGAATCCCCTCCTTTTGCATTTGCTCAGGTTGTGTTACAAACTGTGGAGATTATTCTGAAGGAGATCCAACTGTGGAAGATTCTCTTCATGCTGATCAAAGCTATAAGAATAATGTTGGAACTAAACTGACAAGAAGGGTTAGGTCTGAAAAGAAAAAAGAAAACAATGAAAAAAAGTTTTTACTTCCTCACCATTTTATCTTGGACTATTTCAGTTAGTGACAGGTATAGAATCAGTTTCAGGGATAATTCAGCTTATCTCAACAAAAACTAGAATTTTGTCATTTGACAAGCATTGTACTAAATTCTGGGAACATAGAAGTAAATATGGCAAGTTTTTGGCCTTCAAAGAATTCATAGTGCAGCAGAAAATAGAAATGTACAATAAAATTAAATCTAATATGAATAAAATGAAATCTAATATTGACGTAATACTATCATGGCTGACAGTTTGCTGAGATGTATAGAAAGGGGCAAAAATATCAGAGAAACTTAGAAAGGAGAAGACATTTGATGAGACTTGAAGAATTCTTGATGGCTATTAGACAGACCAGGTGGGGAAAGGATATCCTAGAAAGAATAGTGAAAACAAAATCAGAAATAAAAGAAATGACAAGCTCTGTTCAGGGACCATCAATAATTTGATATATCTAGAATTTGGGATGCATGAGGAGAAATGAACAGAGAAAGCTTAAAAAGTTAGGCTTGAGCCAATTTGTCAAAAGCCTTAAATTCATGTCAAAAATTCAGATTTTATTCGGAAGATGATGGAGATCCATTATGGATTTTTCAAGTAGCAAAATCACTCAGGCATCAACTAAACATAAGGATGGATTTAAAAGGTGCCAGATAAGAAGCAAGCAGCTGGGTTAATGGGCTATTGCCTACATTAGGGAAGTAGCAATGAGAATGAGGAGGAGGGAAGAAATACAAAAATTATTTAGTTGGGGTGCCTGGATGGCTCAGTTGGTTAAGTGTCCAAGTCTTTTTTTTAATGTTTATTTATTTATTTTGAGAGAGAGGGAGAGAGAGCATGCACCACAGAACAAGGGAGGGACAGAGAAATAGGGAGAGAGAGAGAATCCCAAGCAGGCTCTGCACTGCCAGTGTAGATCCCAGCTTGGGGCTCAATCCTACAACCATGACATCATGACATGAGCCAAAATCAAGAGTTGGTCGCTTAACCAATTGAGCCATCCAGGAACCTCTAAGCGTCCAATTCTTGATTTCCACTCAGGTCATGATCTCATGGTTCATGAGATTGAGCCCCTTGTCCAGCTCTGCATTGCACTGACAGCACGAAGCCTGCTTGGGATTCTCTCTCTCTCTGTCCCTCCCCCACCACGTGCTCTCTCACACACATGCTTGCTCTCTCTCTCTCTCTCTCTCTCTGTCTCAAAATAAATAAATAAACTTAAAAATATGTATTTCGTCAATAGGATTTGAGATTTTGGTATCCAAGTGGATATGGCAGGGGTGATTTCTAAGCTTGGACAACTGGGTAGATTCTAATACCATACTGTTTACTACTCTGCTACCATATTATCATGTAACCTTTAAACACCAGTCATGGGATCCACATTTCAGTTTTCCCTTCTCATCCTGGTGGGAAGATAATCATACCTGTGTTCTGCCCTTTTCCATTGAAAGGTGAATGAATACCACATTTGTACAAAGTCTGGATATAACTATTTTCTCATGAGCTTTATGACCAAGGGGTTAAAAAAAAAGAAAAACAATTCAACAACAGAATTCTGGTATTTAAAGCCCTGGGATTCATTTGAACCAACTGTTGCCATGGTTTCAAGAGTCTGAAATCAACATTTCAAGGTAATCTGTGGATCTAGATATTGCTGCAGCATTCAGGTATCAAGAAACAATCAAAGTGCCATACCCCATTAGTGACCAAACCCCGTTAAGGCTGTGCAAATGCCTCAATTTGGTATTCAACTTAATCACTGATACTGTATTACTAATTATAGCATGACACCATGCAAAAGTGGGACTTTTAAAAAGGCTGGCAAATGGCATTATTTTAATAAGTCATTAGGAAATTGCTTTTTGAGGACGCAATGAAAGTACAAGTTTCTCAATTAGGGGAATTATGTGGAAATGATGAGATATTTGAGCATGCATAATCTGCAGCTAGCAATCCATTTGAAGCAGACCAAGCCATCGGGAGGGCTGGCTAATGAAAAGAGGATGATCTGATTCACTGTAGGAGAAAAATGATAATGGAGGTTCTAAACAGAGGGCGTTGAAAGACTGCTTGTCGCCCAGTTACACTCAGGAAAGTCTTTTTGGCCCTTCACCTTGCGTTTAGAGCTAAAATAAAGATGACAAGATGAACCTAATCTTTGAGAGAATTAGCCAACTTACCTTAGCGACACTTATACACAAGAAAAATAAATGACTATTAGTTGTTGGACAACCCCAAAACACTGATGTTGTGTTTAGAGCTTATTTGTAAGCTGTTTGAGATAGGAAACAAGATTAGAGAAAGTGACAAGTTTGAGAATAAAGGACCTTGCAGTTCTTTAAATGACCAGATAGGATATTTTTGTTCTGAAACTCTCATCCACAGAAATTCACACTTAAGTTTGAAAAAGCATTATGTGGACTCTACATGTACATGTGTAAGGGTGTATGTATGTGTGTGCATGCATGTGCATGAGAGAGAGAGATTGAGAGAGAGGGGGAGAAAAGGGGGGGAGGGGTTAAAAGAAAGAATATGTTTTCTTCTCTATTTTCAATTCAACAAGTATTCACATTAAATCTCACGTTACTAGTTACACTGTTTGGAAAGGCTCAAGAATGTCTTCTTTAAGCATTTTGAAACTTCCTGTGAGAAGCTACCTTTTTATATAATGCTCCAATTATCAATCATTCTCAGAAATGGGTTTCTATATTTAATAGACCAACACATTCCTCTAGTATTAAATTTTTCATCTGGAAATTGGTATCCTTGCTTGATTGAGTTCCTCAAGGCTCAATGAGTCTGTTGTTTGCAGTGACTATTACTCAACAAATCTGAAAATTCTTGCTCAACTCTAATGTCCAAACACTTCTTTTAAATCTTTTTTAAAAGATCTTTATTTTTGGCTTTGTAAAAGAACACAGGTTTGACCAATGTGCTCCTCAGTTTCATCTGTGAGCAAGATTAAATGAAGTCTGGCAGGAACAATAGTCATTAACAAACTAGGGTCTGATGAACAACTCTTAGAGTAGAAGAACACACACACACACACACACACACACACACAGCATAATTCTGAAGACTACTTCGGAGGAAAATGTCTGGTGACACCACAAATGGCTCAGGGCCTGCAAGACCTAAACTTTCACTCCCTGAAACTTCAGGACAAATTTTACATTATCTACTCAAGTTACCACAGACACAGAGCTCAATCTGTCCTATAGGGAATTAAACTATGAAATAAGATTCTTAAAAATAAGACATTAATTCTGCTTAACCATCTTATTAGATATTTGACATAATTTATTGCCTGAAGACATTGTGCCTTTGGTCTTGCATCAGAGTAAAATTCATTGAATGACATAGTTGTTCTCAACATGAAGAAGAGACACATTTTTCAAAAGAAGCAATTGACTTGTTAGAGGTTTGACATATCACAAACATTTTGATTTTGTGATCAGACTGAATGGTGATTTACTTATCCCCTGACTTTACTGTCAGGTAATTTATAAGTTTACTTCTCAGACAAGAACTGTGGAAAACCTTAGGAGGAATTGGTAGGGCAAAGAGGAGGGAAACACATAGCTATAATAAAGCTATAGTGGTGGCTAAAGTGACAAGAAAAACAAATGGAAATCATTTGATTTGAACTGCACCTGTGAGAGAAGAAATTATGGCCCCTTTTTGCATCTGAATCTCACAGGTCTATTTTGAGAGTTGAGAGATCTGTGTAAAGTACCTCGTTCACTCTTTTAAAACAGCCTTTACTTTCAGAGAATTCAACTGTGAAATTTATAGAAATGCTTTCTGAAGCTAAGAAAAAAGTTCATTCCTTTGCTTTTGATTATTTTGCTAAACCCTTCTAGAATCTAGAGACACAATGCAGTGTGGTGTGATGAAGATACATCAGTTCTTAGATTGCCATAATCATTAAACCGCCGGTTATGCATTTCTTGTGTCCAAGGAACAGGGTCCCCTTATTAATCTCATTTTGTTCATCTTCCCAAGGAACAGGGAAACGTGTTACTGCTCTTTCTCCCTGGAATATTTCAAGACTTGATGTACTCAGAGGCAAAGCGGTTGGCTGAGGGATCCAATTAGGACAATGACAGAGGGACCAGTACTGATAGCTCCTGGCCATGCCTGTTGAGGTCTCACTAGAAGCCATCCACTTCATTCAAAGTATAGCATTATTGGTTTGTACCTGTTAACATATTTTAAACGAGAAGGCTATTAGATTGAGGTGGGTCTAATGCTTTGGTAACCTATGTAAGGAAACCAAAACATAAACTGGAGTCAATGCACTTGAATCGAAGAAAGCGAAACTTAAGAAAAACCAATCACAAACAGCCAGCAGGCAACTGCTTAAGATACAACCAGTCAAATAATTTCTTTGCCTTACTGCCACATTTTCTCTATTTAAAAAAAAAAAACCTCTTCCCCAGGGGAGCACTCCTAACCACTTAAGGTTTGGCACTGTCCAACTTATAATTGAAAATTTTAATGTACCTGAGTTCATCGTTTAAGATATCAAAACATCAAACTGGTCACTCCAATTTTAGCCTACACATAACAGTGAGAATTCATCTGGCATTTAATTTGATACTACTCAGTAATAGTGATGCATTAAATTAATTCATTTAACAAGTGTTTCTTAAATAGTGTGTGTCAGTCACCCTATTAAGCACCAGGAATCCAAATGTGAATGAGACAAAGTATATGACTGCGGAGCTGAGTCTTATGAAAAAGATAAACATGAAAGTAAATAAATACAACACTTGAAAGGTCAGAGAGAGAAACACAATAGTGTTGGAGCCCAGGGAAAGATATAATTAACATCAATTAACCATGGTTTCATTCTTATGCCCTTCTATAAACTCATTTCCTAGCATGGTACTAGGCACATACAGACACTCAATAAATGTGTGTTTGGATGGATGGATAGATGGATGAGTGTGGATGGATGGATGAGTAGATGGATGGGTGAGTGAAAGCATAAACAGATGGAAAGAGTGAATGAGTGAGTGAATAAATTAAAATAAATTGACAACTTAGGGGACAAAATCCAAGTCAGCCTCTATTAAAACTTGCACAGAATCATGGACTTCATACCACTGGTCTCAGCTTGTTCTTACACAAACAACGATTTCTATTATTTATTTTTAGATTCATGCCTGTCTCCTCCCCCACTAGAATATAAGACCAACAAGAAGAGTAGGGGCCCCATCTGTTTTTGTTTCCTAGTGATAACTCCAACACGTAAGACAGTGCTTGGCATGTGGAAGGCGCTAAATAAATATTTGTTGGATTAGTAGACAGAAACACAAATGTCTCACTAAAGGAGGTACTACTCAAGAAGGAATATGTAAGAGCATGCAGAGTATACAAGAAATAATTATTTTTAAGACCTCTACAAATGTGCTTTTAAAATGAAAAGTTTTTTACTGCTCTATACATAGATATTATGATATGAGTTAAGTTCAATCAGATTGGTCTCAACGATTCAGACAACCCCAGCTAAATGGAGTTGGAAAATGTCACTGTGGAAGTTTTAGGGAGCCTATAAGTAACACCCATTTATTCTTTCTCCTACTTTAGGACCAATAAAGGTGGTACACTGATAATTGTGGCATTAGTATTGACAAGTCCATTGAAAAATGAGCCATGCAATCTGTAACCTAAATAATTTATGACTCCTTCCTATCCCATAATAAACCTTGAGAAAGTCCATCTAAAGGAAGGATTGGCTCTGCAGGACACATACACTTAAAGAAGTGTCTCTTGGGGTGCCTGGGTGGCTCAGGCGGTTGAGCATCTGACTTCAGCTCAGGTAATGATCTCGCAGTTCATGAGCTCAAGCCCCACATCGGACTCTGTGCTGACAGCTCAGAGCCTGGAGCCTGCTTCGGATTCTGTGCCTCCCTCTCTCTCTGCTCTTCCCCCGCTCATGCTCTGTCTCTCTCTCCTTCCAAAATAAATAAAAAGATTTTTTAAAAATTAAAAAAAAAAAGTAAGTGTCTCTTCATTGTATCTAAGGTAGTGCAGAAAGTAAGAGATCATATCCCCAGAGTTTGGGGCCTTGAGAATCATGGACTGGTGGATGTTACTCAGATAACTGAGGAAACTCACAGGAAATAATGGGTAGGACTAGAGGCCAAAGGTTTACTCTAAATCCCTGCACATGGAAACTGTGAAGCCAGAAAAAAAAAAAAAAAAAGAAAGAGAACCCATCCCATGACAGGCAAGCCATTGGTAGGTGTCACTTTTCCAAACATTATGTCACAGCACAGTATAGAGCAAATAAATGCAGGAGATAGCAGAAAATGGAAAATGTTAAGTTTGCTTTCCCAGGTGGTATAAGTCATGCAAATCACCACTCTTCCTTTTCTGATAAATATCTGATACCTAATACATAATTTTTCCTTTGCAGCAGCTGTTGAATAATTTAAAATACAAAATCCAGGGGCACCTGGGTGGCTCAGTCAGTTAAGCATCAAACTTTGGCTCAGGTCACAATCTCACGGTTCATGAGTCAGGCCTTGCACCAGGCTCTGTGCTGACAGCTCAGAGCCTGGAGCCTGCTTCGGATTCTGTCTCCCTCTCTCTCTCTCTCCCTGCCCCTCCCCTGCTCGCTCTCGCTCACTCTCTCTCTCTCTCATTTTCTCTCTCTCTCTCAAAAATAAATAAACATTAAAAATTTTTAAAAAATAAAATACAAAAACCATAGGCTCACACAATTCAAGAGGTTCTGGTATCATATTACCTAGGTAAAGATGACAGGAGTCCTAACATGTATGTTCTGGTCTGCTTCCACTCACTGCTCCCTGGTCCCCTCCCAGTTGCAGCCCCAGTTTCAAAACCACAAAACCCACATCACATGAAACTGGAGATGATTTAAGAAGCTCACATGGAGAAAACTGAGGTGCTCCTATCAACTGCTGAGCTCCCAGATGACCAGCATCTGCTGCCAGTCATGTAAATGAACCAACTTGGATATTCCAGCCTATACAACTGCTGCCCAAATGATATCATAAAAGAACAGAAGAACAACCCTCTGAGACCAGTCAACCTACAAAGTTGTTACAGATACTAAAATGTTTGTTATTTTTCACCAGTAGATTTTGGAATGGTTTGTTACACAGTGGTGATTGGAACCAGCTCCTTTCTGGCACCTGGGTTTCTGGAACAGAATTGTCATTGTTCTTATCATCCACTAGGGAAGCTTCACTTGCAACATCATTTGTTTAAATGAGAATTTCATTGAGAAATGTTTCCTTTTGTTCTATTTTCACACAGAAAAGATAAAGCTAAAAAATTCTACAGCAAAACATAATTTATATACTGACTGACCATTCCACAAAGAGCTAATACAAGAATATTATGTTTCAGATGGAAACTGTTAGGAATTACCTTCAATCCTTTAGTGAACAAAAACTTCCAAAGACTAGTTGATGGTGAGACTAGAAAGCTGGCAGGAAATCAGGAAATTTAGAAAGAAAATGTTTATCCTGTGGTCCCTGTCACAGCTTAAAACCCAATTTGGGCTAATGTCTGTAAATGGAGAGTATCTATTAACAAATCAATTAATTAGGGTCTTGTTAGCTTTTCTAGTGTCAACTCTAATTATTTGTTTGTCTGATCTGAGGTATCCTTAGATTATTTACTATCATTCCTGCCAACCAACAAAAGATAATAAGGTTGAATCTCACAAGTATATGGGAATTAGAAAACAGCTTTTATCCTGTATGCTCAGTCTCAGGCAAAATTTTCAGAGCCTGAGTCTTTTCTTCAAGACAAAGTTTCTTTAGGAAGTTAATAAATAACTAATTTTCATTAAAAAAATTCAAAGAAGGCAATAATCAATTAATCTGTTTTTAAAAATTCCCTAGATCATGGACATTTGCTTAGAGTCAAGGGTACTTATGTTCTATTTTCTTTTTCCAGCAGTTATCTTCTTGCATAGGGTCAGAAAAAGAAATCTATACCTCCAAAGGGAAACTGAGGCAAAGGACAAATAATCACTCTGTTCAACAGTGATGAATAGCTGGTGGCAGTACTCACAGTCTAAGAAAATCTCATTCTGTAATCATTTCTCAAAGCATACTTGTCTCTTATCAATACCTAAGTCAAGGTTATTTTTCTTCATTCTACAGCTCAATCTCAACCTAATTCTATATCTGATCATTTTTATTCCACTTTATTATAAAAGAAAAGAATCTTTTTAGCCTGAGAAAAATGGAAAATTTCCTCTCTCTAGCAAGCTGAAAAGTGGTTCTTATAACAAAATAATTACCTAATTAAAGTGCTCATCTGAACCAGTTACCACAAATCCAATTAAATCAAGCTGCCAACAGGAATATATTATACCTGATAAGGAGTTAGTGAATAGATCGACACAAAGCACGATCATGCTCTCTGTTAAACATAAAGAAGTTGGTTTTCCCTTAAAAGATGCTGTATCTTCCTGATGAAATGGTTTTTTAATATGCCAAGGAAGCTCTATATCTGGCAGTGAAAATGCTAAATATCCACATACTAATACAGGAGATCAAGGTTAGATACTTCATGAACCTCTAGCCACAGGTTCATGAAAATGAAAGACATCAATTGACTAGTTTACCATGAAACCACTTTGGTCCTTTTCCCTCATGGGGGTGGGATGCTGGCAGTGGTCATTCACAATGATTGAACATATGAACAGTGAAAAGAACAACAAATTGGGAGCAAGACAGAAATGACAGAACTTTCTGATCAAAGAAAGATATCTATCCAGTTCCTAATCAAAGAACCCTATATTGTTTTTTTGAGTTTCACAATGTTATTCTATTATGCTCATATCATTCTTTCTATAGGCTGTAATTTGGGCTTTTCTTCTCATTTCTATTTTTTTAAGTTTATTTATTTATTTTGAGAGAGAAAGAGAGTGCAAGTGAGGGAGGGGCAGCAAGAGAGAGAACCCCAAGCAGACTCCACACCCAGCATAGAGCCTGAGATGGGGCTTGACGTGGTGATCCATCTCACAATCATTGACATCAAGACTTGAACCAGTACAAAGAGTGGGATACTTAACTGACCAAGCCCCCATGCACCCCTTCTCAATTCTATTTTTAATTTCATCTACTGTGTTTGTCTCTGCACTGAGAGAAACATCCAGGACACCCAGCATTTGTGCAAGACTCTACCAGAGTTGCTGCTGCAGTGGAAGAAATAGAGAATGAAGGAAAAGAGGATAAAAAAAAAATAATTAACTGCACATGTCAAGCATGGTGTCTACAACTGGTCAGTTAGGAGAGAAAGTATGCTGGAGAAAACACACACACCAAAAAAAAAAAAAAAACCAAAAAAAAAAAAACAACCATCACTAGAGAGGTGTTTGAAGTCAATAAAAAAGAGATTGTACCTATCCTTCTCAACCTATTCCAAAAAATAGAAAGGGAAGGAAAACTTCGAGACTCATTCTATGAAGCCAGTATTACTTTGATTCCCAATCCAGACAGAGACCCAGAAAAAAAAAGAGAACTACAGGCCAATAGCCCTGGTGAATATGGATGCAAAAATTCTCAATAAGATACTAGCAAATCAAATTCAACAGCATATAAAAAGAATTATTCACCATGATCAAGTGGGATTCATTCCTGGGATGCAGGGCAGGTTCAACATTCGCAAATCAATCAACGTGATACATCACATAAATAAAAGAAAAGATAAGAACCATATGATACTGTCAATCAATGCAGAAAGGGCCTTCAACAAAATTCAGCAACTTTCTTAATAAAAACTCTCAAAAAAGTCGGGATAGAAGGAACATACTTAAACATCATAAAAGCCATTTATGAAAAGCCCACAGCTAACATCATCCTCAACGGGGAAAAACTGAGAGCTTTTTCCCTGAGATCAGGAACACAACAGGGATGTCCACTCTCACCACTGTTGTTTAACATAGTGTTGGAAGTTCTAGCATCAGCAATCAGACAGCAAAAGGAAATCAAAGGCATCAAAATTGGCAAAGATGAAGTTAAGCTTTCACTTTTTGCAGATGACATATTATACATGGAAAATCCGATAGACTCCACCAAAAGTCTGCTAGAACTGATACATGAATTTAGCAAAGTTGCAGGATACAAAATCAACGAACAGAAATCAGTTGCATTCTTATACACTAATAATGAAGCAACAAAGAGACAAATAAAAAAACTGATCCCATTCACAATTGCACCAAGAAGCATAAAATACCTAGGAATAAATCTAACCAAAGATGTAAAAGATCTGTACGCTGAAAACTATAGAAAGTTTATGAAGGAAATTGAAGAAGATATAAAGACATGGAAAAACATTCCGTGCTCATGGATTGGACGAATAAATATTCTCAAAATGTCAATACTACCCAAAGCTATCTACACATTCAATGCAATCCCAATCAAAATTGCACCAGCATTCTTCTCGAAACTAGAACAAGCAATCCTAAAATTCATACGGAACCACAAAAGGCCCTGAATAGCCAAAGTAATTTTGAAGAAGACCAAAGCAGGAGGCATCACAATCCCAGACTTCAGCCTCTACTACAAAGCTACCATCATCAAGACACCATGGTATTGGCACAAAAACAGGCACACAGACCAATGGAATAGAATAGAAACCTCAGAACTAGACCCAGAAAAGTATGGCCAACTCATCTTTGACAAAGCAGGAAAGAACATCCAACGGAAAAAAGACAGTCTCTTTAACAAATGGTGCTGGGAGAACTGGACAGCAACATGCAGAAGGTTGAAACTAGACCACTTTCTCACACCATTCACAAAAATAAACTCAAAATGGATAAAAGACTTGAATGTGAGACAGGAAACCATCAAAACCCTAGAGGAGAAAGAAGGAAAAGACCTCTCTGACCTCAGCCGCAGCAATTTCTTACTCGACACATCCCCGAAGGCAAGGGAATTAAAAGCAAAAATGAACTACTGGGACCTCATGAAGATAAAAAGCTTCTGCATGGCAAAGGAAACAATCAACAAAACTAAAAGGCAACCAACGGAATGGGAAAAGATATTTGCAAATGACATATCAGACAAAGGGCTAGTATCCAAAATCTATAAAGAGCTCACCAAACTCCACACCCGAAAAACAAATAACCCAGTGAAGAAATGGGCAGAAAACATGAATAGACACTTCTCTAAAGAAGACATCCGGGTGGCCAACAGGCACATGAAAAGATGTTCAACGTCGCTCCTTATCAGGGAAATACAAATCAAAACCACACTCAGATACCACCTCATGCCAGTCAGAGTGGCCAAAATGAAGAAATCAGGAGACTATAGATGCTGGAGAGGATGTGGAGAAACGGGAACCCTCTTGCACTGTTGGTGGGAATGCAAATTGGTACAGCCACTCTGGAAAGCAGTGTGGAGGTTCCTCAGAAAATTAAAAATAGACCTACCCTATGACCCAGCAATAGCACTGCTAGGAATTTACCCAAGGGATACAGGAGTACTGATGCATAGGGGCACTTGTACCCTAATGTTTATAGCAGCACTCTCAACAATAGCCAAATTATGGAAAGAGCCTAAATGTCCATCAACTGATGAAGGAAGAAATTGTGGTTTATATACACAATGGAGTACTACGTGGCAATGAGAAAGAATGAAATATGGCCCTTTGTAGCAACATGGATGGAACTGGAGAGTGTGATGCTAAGTGAAATAAGCCATACAGAGAAAGACAGATACCACATGTTTTCACTCTTATGTGGATCCTGAGAAACTTAACAGAAACCCATGGGTGAGGAGAAGGAAAAAAAAAAAAAGAGGTTAGAGTGGGAGAGAGCCAAAGCATAAGAGACTCTTAAAAACTGAGAACAAACTGAGGGTTGATGGGGGGTGGGAGGGAGGGGAGGGTAGAAGATGGGCATTGAAGAGGGCATCTTTTGGGATGAGCACTGGGTGTTGTATGGAAACCAATTTGACAGTAAACTTCATATACTGAAAAAAAAAAAAAAAAGAATGGCAAAGATCCAAATACAAATATGTTCACTCCAGCTTATGTATAATAATGAACAACTGGATATAATGTAATTGCTGTATTGAATGACTGGCTTAATAAATTTTGATTTATCATATTATGAAATTAATAAAAAGAGATTGTAGAGTCAATCCCCATATACTTGCTGACCCTATTTCCAGCTCCAGTCTGTATGTACCCTTGTATATTTATAATGTTTCATTTCTTTTGAAGGTATCTGTGTAAGTCTCATACAGATGTGTGATATTCTCCCATTTGTGAAACAACAATTACACATACAACTAGTACCTGTCCAGTCTTACTTGAAATTTAAAACAACTTTTCTGGAGAAATTTGAAAAGTTTACCAAATTCAGAAAACATCTACTTTAGTTTATTTATTTATTTTGAGAAAGAGAGAGAGAGAGAGAGAGAGAGAGAGAGAGAGAGAAACATGGGAGGGGCAGAGATGGAGACAGAGAGAATCCCAACCAGGCTCTGCACTGTCAGCACAGAGCCTGATGCAGGGCTCAAACTCACAGACCATGAGATCATGACCTGAGCTGAAACCAAGAGTCAAACACCCATCCAACTAAGCCACCCAGGTGCCCAGAAAACAGCTACTTTAAATGTACCAAATATCTATCTCAAAATAGTTTATAATTTTTATATTCATGTCATGAAGATAGTGTGGTTGATACCTGACATCTGTAGAGATTTGATTTAAACGATTCCGTATTTATGGTTTTGAAACCACAAAAGAAGCTAAAAATTTCTCCCCAGACAGATGAATGCATTTACCAAGTATGCATTTACAAGAGCTTTTTTTTCTTCTATCAAAGGAGAATTATTTTTTAAGTTTTAAGTGTAATTCCAGTTAGTTAACATACATGGTTATATTAGTTTCAGGTATATGACATAGTGATTCAACACTTCCAAACATCACCCAGTGCTCATAACAACAAGTGCACTCCTTAATCCCCATCATCTATTTAGCCCACCACCACCTCTGGTAACCATCAGTTTGCTCCCTATAGCTAAAAGAGTCTGTTTCTTCTTCTTTTTTTTTTTTCTATCGTTTCTTTTAATGTTTATTTTTGAGAGAGAGAGCGCGCGAGCAGGGGAAGGGCAGAGAGAGGGAGACACAGAATTTGAAGCAGGCTCTAGGCTCTGAGCTGTCAGCACAGAGCCCGACATGGGGCTTGAATTCACAGACCATGAGTTCATGACCTGAGCCAAAGTAGGATGCTTAACGAACTGAGCAACCCAGGCACCCCATGAGTCTGTTTCTTTTTCCCTTTGCTCCTTTGTTTTGTTTCTTAAATGCCACATATGAGTGAAATCATATGGTATTTGTCTTTCTCTGACTGAATTATTCCACTTAACATTATACTCTCTACCTCCATATGTGTTGTTGCAAATGGCATGATTTCATTCTTTTTATAGCTGAGTAATATTCATATATATATACATATATATATACATATTCTATATCTTGTCTATTGTAAATAATGCTGACATAAACATAGAGGTTACATGTATCCCTTAGAATCAGTATTTTTCTATCTTTTGGGTAAATACCCAGTAGTGCAATTGCTGGATCATAAGATAGTTCTATTTTTAACATTTTGAGGAAACTCCAAACTGTTTTCCACAGTGCCAACACAAGTTTGCATTCCCACCAACAGTGTAAGAGGGTTCCTTTTTCTCTATATCCTTACCAATTCCTGTTGTTGATTTTAGCCATTCTCACAGGTGTGAGGTGATATCTCATTGCAGTTTTCATTTGCATTTCCCTGATGATAAGTGATGGTGAGCATCTTTTCATGTGTCTGTTGGCCATTCGTATATCTTCTTTGGAGAAAATTCAGTTCAGGTCTTCTGCCCATTTTTTTAACTGGATTATTTGTTTTGGGGGTGTTGGTTTTTATAAGTTCTTTATATATTTTGGATACTAACACTTTATTGAATATGTCACTTGCAAATATCTTCTCCCATTAGGTAGGTTGCCTTTTAGATTTGTTGATTGTTTCCTTCACTGTGCAGAAGCTTTTTTATTTTTATGTAGAGCCAACAGGTTATTTTTGCTTTTGTTTTCCTTGCTTCAGGGACCTATTCCGAAAAAAGTTTCCATGGCCAATGTCAGAGAAATTACTGCCCATGTGCTCTTCTAGGATTTTCATGGATTCAGGTCTCACATTAAGTCCTTAATCTATTCTTTTAAGTTCATTTATTTTAAGGGGAGGGGGGAGTAGGGGCAGAGACAGAGGAAGAGAGACTTCTAAGCAGGCTCCACATGGACACAGTGCAGAACCTGATGCAGGGCTCAAACTCACAAACTGTGAGATTATGACCTGAGCCAAAATGAAGAGTTGGATGCTTATCCAACCGAGCCACCCAGACACCCCTAGATCCTTAATCTAGTTTGAATTAATATTTGTGAGTGCTCGCTTCAGCAGCACATATACTGAATTTATTTTTGTGTATGGGGTAAGAAAATGGTCCAGTGTCATTCTTTTGTATGTAGCTGTCCAGTTTTCCCAATACCATTTGTTGAAGAGACTTTTTCCCATTGAATATTCCTGTCTCTTTTCTCAAAGAACTGGCCATGTAATTGTGGGTTTATTTCTGGGTTTTCTATTCTATACTACTGATCTATGTGTCTACTTTTGTGTCAGTACCATACTGCTTTGATTACTACAGCTTTGTAATATAAGTTGAAGTCCAGAATTATGATGCCTCCAGCTTTGCTTTTCTTATTCACGGTTGCTTTGGCTGTTCAGCATCTTTTGTGGTTCCATACAAATTTTAGTATTATTAGCTCGAGTTCCATGAAAAATGCTGTTGGTAGTTTGATAGGGACTTTATTGAATGTGTAGATTACTTTGGGTAGTATAGACGTTTTAACATTTGTTCTTCCAATCCATGAGCATGGAATGTCTTTCCATTTCCTTGTGTCTTCAATTTCTTTCATCGGCGCTTTATAGTTTTCACAGGACTTTCACCTCTTTAGTTAGGTTTATTCCTAGGTATTTTTGGTGCAACTGTAAATGAGAACATTTTCTTAATTTCTCTTTCTTCTGCTTCATTATTGATGTATAAAAATTCAACAGATTACTATACACTGATTTTGTATCCTATAATCTTATTGAATTCATTTATCAGTTCTAGTATTGGTGGAGTCTTTAGGGGTTTCTATATACAGTATCATGTCATCTGCAAATAGAGAAAGTTGGTACTTTTTCCTTACCAATCTGGAAGCCTTTCATTTCTTTTTGTTGTCTGATTGATGTGGCTAGGACTTCCGGTACTATATTGAATAAAAGTGGTGAAAGTGGACATCCTCCTCTTGTTACTGACCTTAGGGGAAAAACTCTCAGTTTTTCACCATTGAGTATAATGTGAGCTGTGTGTTTTTCATATAAGGCCTTTGTTATGTTGAGGTATGTTCCCTCTAAACCTATTTTGTTGAGGGATTTTACCATGAATGGATATTGTACTTTGTCAAGTGCTTTTTCTGCATCTATTAAAATGATCATATGGTCTTACCATTTCTCTTACTGATGTGATGTATCACATTGATTGATTTATAAATATGGAACCACCTTGTATCCCAGGAATAAACCCAACTTGCAGTGAATGATTTTTTTAATGTATTGTTGAAACCGGTTTGCTAGTAGTTTGTTGAGGAATTTTGCATCTATGTTCAGCAAAAATATTGGTCTGTAGTTCTCTTTTTTTTTGTTGTGTCTTTATCTAGTTTGGGTATCAGAGTAATGCTGGCTTCATACAATGATCTTGGAAGTTTTCCTTCCTCTTCTATTTTTGGAACAGTTTGAGAAAAATAGGTATTAATTCTTCCTGAAATGTTTCAGAGAATTCATCTGTGAAGCCATCTGGCAGTGAGCTTTTGTTTGTTGGGAGTTTTTTTTTTTATTACTGATTCAATTTCTTTGCTGGCTATCAATCTGTTCAAATTTTCCATTTCTCCCTATTTAAGTTTTGGTATTTTATATGTTTCTAGGAATTTATCTGTTTCTTCTACTAGATTGTCCAGTTTGCTCACATATAGTTTTTCATAATAATCTCTTAAAGTTGTTTGTATTTCTGTGGTATTTATTGTTATATCTCCTCTCTCATTTGTGATTTTATTTATTTGAGTCCTTTCTCCTTTTTCTTGATAAGTCTGACTAGAGGTTTATCAATTTTATTGATTTTTTTCCAAAGAAATAGCTCCTGGTTCATTGATCTGTTCTGTTGTTCCTTTAGTTTCTATATAATTTATTTCTGCTCTAATATTTATTTCCCTCCTTCTGCTTGTTTTAGGTTTTGTTTGTTGCTCTTTTTGTGGGGTTAGGTAGTTTATTTGAGATTTTTTTCTTGCTTCATAAGGTAGGCCTGTACTGCTTAAAAACTTCCCTCTTAGAAGGGAATGCACTTTTACTACATCCCAAAGGTTTTGGATCATTGCGTTTTCATTTGTTTCCTTGTACTTTTTTATCTCTTCTTTTATTTCCTGGTTGGCCTATTCATTTTTTAGTAGCATGCTATTTAACTTCCACATATTCGTGCTCTTTCCAGATTTTTTCTTATGATTGACTTCCAGTTTCATAGCATTGTGGTCAGAAAAGATACACAGTATGACTTCAGTATTTTTATTCTTGTTAAGGCATGATTTGTGACGTAATGTGTGATTTGTTCTGGAGAATGTTCCATGTGCATTTGAAAAGAAAGTATATTTTGCTGTTTTGGGGTGAAATGTTTTGAATAATGTTTTAAATCCATCTGGTCCAGTGTGTCATTCAAAGCCATTGTTTGCTTGTTAATTTTCTGTTTAGATGATCTGTCCATTGATATGAGTGAGGTGTTAAAGTCCCCCACTATTATTGTATTACTATTGATTAGTTCCTTTATGTTTGTTATTAACTGTTCTATGTATTTGGGTGCTTCTATGTTGGGTGCATAATTATTTATAATTATTAAATATTCCTGTTGGATTGTCCTTCTTTATTATCATTATTATTATTATTATTATTATTATTATTATTATATAGTGTCCTTCTTTGACTGTTACAGTCTTTGTTTTATTTTTTTTAATGTTTTTTTTTAATTTATTTTTGAGACAGAGAGAGACAGAGCATGAGCAGGGGAGGGGCAGAGAGAGAGAGAGAGACACAGAATGTGAAGCAGGCTCCAGGCTCTGAGCTGTCAGCACAGAGCCCGACATGGGGCTTGGGCTCACGGACTGTGAGATCATGACCTGAGCTGAAGTCGGACACAACCAACTGAGCCACCCAGGCGCCCCTACAGTCTTTGTTTTAAAATCAATTTTGTCTGATGTATTGCTACTCAAGCTTTCTTTTGACATCTATTTGCATGAAAAATGTGTCTCCATTCCCTCACTTTCAATCTGTAGGTGTCTTTAGATCTGAAATGAGTCTCCTGTGGGCAGCATATAGATGGGTCTTGTTTTTTATCCATTCTGTTACCTTACGTCTTTTGATTGGAACATTTAGTACATTTACATTAGTGATTATTGATACATATTATCAATATGCACAACATTCTATTATTTGTTTTGTGGCTGTTTCTAGAGATTTTCTCTGATCCTTTGTCTTTCTTTCATGGTTTGCTGATTTTCTTTAGTGATATATTTAGATTCCTTTCTCTTTATTCTTTGCATATTTATTAGTAATTTTTGATTTTGATCAAAAATAGTTTTGATAGTGGTTACCATTAGGTTTATATATAACATCTCCTGCATATAGCAGTCCATCTTAAGTTGATGGCCGTTTAAGTTTGAATCCATTCTTCACTATCCTCCTCCCCACATTTTAGGTATATGGTATCATATTTTACATCCTTTTGTCAGGTCCTTAACTGGTATTTTACAAAAATATTTATTTTTACTACTTTGGTATTTCCTACCTTCATTCTGTCACTTTTGGTCTTTCCTTCCCACTCAAAGTGTCCCCTTTAATATTTCTTACAGGGCTAGTTTAGTGGTCATGAACTCCTTTAGATTTTGTTTGTCTCGGAAACTATTTCCCGTTCTATTTTGAATGATAGCCTTGCTGGGTAGAGTTTTCTTAGCCACTGCTTTTTCCCATTCAGCACTATGAATATATAATACCACTCCCTTCTGGCTTAGCATGTTTCTTGAAAAATCACCTGATAGCCTTATGGGGTTTCCCTTGTATGCAACTGCTTTCTTTTGTCTCGCTGCCTTTAAATTCTTTGTTTATCACTATACTTTGCCATTTTAATTATATGTTTTTGGGTGGATCTACTTTTGTTGATTTTGTTGCGAGTTCTCATTGCCTGCTGGATCTGGATATCTGTTTCCTTCCTCAGATTTAGGGAGTTTCCAGCTATTATTTCTTCAAATACATTTTTTTGCTCCCTTTCTCCTCCCTTCTTCTTCTGGGACCCCTATAATCTTAATGTTATTAAGTTTGATGTAGTCACTGAATTCCCTAAGTCCATTCTAGTTTTGCATCATTATTTTTTCTCTGTTTTGTTTGGCTTGATTAGTCTCCATTACTCTGTCTTCTAGGTCACTAATTCGTTCCTCTGCTTCTTCCATCCTGCTGTTCATTCCATCAAGCATGTTTCTCATTTTGTTTATTGAGTCCTTTATCTTTGCTATGTTGTTCCTTATCTCTGTTAAGGGTCACACTCATACCTTCCATCCTTTTCTGAAGTCCAGTGGGTATCTTTATGATCATTACTTTAAATTCTCTATAAGGCATATTGCTTCCATCTGTTTTGCTTAGATCTCTGGCAATGGCTTTGTCCTGTTCTTTCATTTGGGACAAATCCCTCTGTCTTCTCATTGCATCTAAGACTCTGTGCTTGTTTTGGGGTGTTAGGAAAGTCAGCTACACCTCCTGATCTTGAAAGTAATGGCTTTACAAAGTAGAGGTGCTGTGGTATCCTGCTGTGTGGTGTCCCCTGTTCTCCAGGGCCTGGCACTTCAGTAAGTGACCCCAATATGTGCTGTGTGTGCTCTGCTGTTGCATCCTGGCCACTTCATCTTTTGGGTCAGTCATCTGCAGAGGCTCTGTGCCTATAATGGGCAATGTTTGATCCCTGGTCTATATGTGGCAAATTTTAACTAGGTGTGCTCTGATCTGCTTATAAAATGAGACCTGTCACCACCTCCACCAGAACCAAAGTCCTACAAAACTCCCAGGTGAGGGAGATGCAGCATGGGTAGGGGTATGGGCAGGTCCTCTGGGGAGGGGCTGCCTCACTGGGATTGAAGCAAGTGTGACTAGGAAGAGTGGTTCCACTGGAGTGCAGAGGGACTGGGGGTGGGGGGGAGGTTTGCTGTAAGCAAGTTAGGTAGTAAGTGTTGGCACTGAGCTGGTTCTCACAGGTGGCCCTGTGCTTATGCTGAGGTGCAGGGGAGGGAAATGAAGCCTGCCAGGTCCTTTGTTCCCAGAGGGGTCTCTCCCTGAATGCTGCCTCTCTGGGACGGGCTCAGAGATAAGCAAATAACCTCCTCACTGTATGCCCCCAGCCACTCTCCATATTGTTGTTTCCTACTGTATGTCCACAGACTGTTTGCCCTGCCTTCTCCCCAAGAGCAGTCCTAATGCCTCCAGTCTCTCCCCAGGCAATGCTTGCTGACCGTTAGAACACGAGACTTTAAGTCCCACTGATTAACAGAACTCAGAAAATTTGGGCCCTCTCACCTTCCAAGCCAATTGTTATAGGGATTCATTTTCCCCATGTGCTCCCCTGTTAGTCTGTCTCACACCTTCTCCACGACCACTGCTCCCTCCCTACCACATTGGCTATGATCCAATTCTCTCCCAAACTCCATCTCCACATTTCCTACTTTCATCACGTGGCCTCTTCTCTACCTTTAGTTGTGGAGTTTGTTCCGCCAGTCTTCAAGTTGGTTTGGGGGGTATTTAGGATTATTTAATAGTTAACTAGTTGTATTCATGAGATTAGGCAAGTCTAGGGTCCTCCTACTCTGCAACCATCTTCATCTCCTCTCCAAAGGAGAATTTCTTGACTTTGTCTAACTGGTAATCATAATATGCATTCATTTTCCAGGACTAATGTTCATATCTTTTAAAAATAATACCAATGCTTTTTTACAAATTCAAAATAATTTCGGGAAATTTCTGTAAGACTATTTCTCACTTTAGCTCAGA